>NW_025220849.1:255141-578603 GCF_014066325.1 Apis laboriosa | reverse complement strand
TTTAATTGGCAATATATATATTTTTTAATACATCTTTCTACGCAGCTTAATATTCTCCATAAGGAATAATTGATATATCGAAAAAATTAATGTTTCTACAATTATTATTTAATAATTCCTTGACTAGTAAATTTTTTTTAATGATTATTTAGCATTATTAGATCATCAAATTAATTCTTTATTTCGTTAATGTTCGTCTTTTGAATGTAATTCAAAACATTCCAAGAAATATTAAATCACAGATAACCAGTCATTTAACCCCTCATTTCTAATCTTTTTTCGATCCACCCTTTAAACATAAGCTAATCCAAATATTATGGCATCATCAACCATCTGCAAAGGATTTCTTGTTGATATTTTCCTCGTCTTAAGTATGCGTTTTTTTTTTTTATATCGGAAACTGGTTCGATCTTTGAAGGGTCCTCTCTACTGTCCTTTCTTCCAGTCGAAGAGTGGGGTTGAACCGGTCGAAAAATTCACAGATACAATTTTCACGAAAGCTTTCTCGCTTGACAGTCAGTGTAAATACACGTGTATCTTGATTTTTATAAGGGGATCCAGACAACCTCGACCCAGTCCCTGACGAGGCCGCGACCCGCAACAAGGCGTAACCGGGTCTTAACCTCGACCTCCTCCGCGGTTGGTGTCCCCACAATGGCCTTTTCGAGTAGACACGAACCGCAAACAAGATGGACGGGACGAGAGACATTTGCATACGAGACTGAAGCCTCGTAGGACGACCTGTCACCACTGGACGATGACTCCCTCCATGATTTCAAGGGAAGAATGTTGTACTTTTTGCATAGATCTTTGGATAGAATGTTTCTGGTGGTCAAGGTTTGAGAACAGGAGTGATGAGAATCAAGGTTCGTGTAAGATAATGTTTGACGTATAGAAAAAGAGTTCTTTCGTGACAGTTTTTCAAGGAAATTAGAAAATTTTATCAAGAAGTTTTAATAATATATAAAATATAATTCAAGTTATTATTATTATCCGAAGAGAAATTAAACTAGAAGCTAATAGTAACAATTGAGGCTTAAAATAAGAAGTGCAACCAGATTTAATTTGGCGTTCAAGTTAAGAAAATATTATTTATATCAAATTACATTATAGTCATATAATTTTTATTTAAAATATTTTTATGTATTATATAATTTAAATGCAACACCCTGTATTAAATTAGCTTCTATTAAATTATTAGCACCAAGATATCAAGTAACCAACCTTCATATATCACTTTGTCAAACTAACCCCATAATTCACCCCAATTCCTTTCCCAAATTAATCTCGCGTAACTCGACAAAATCCCTCCCTAGAAAGGACGAAAAAAAAAAAAAAGAAAAATATATTATCCCATACGGGGTCAAGAAGAAGCCCAGGCAGCAATCTGCAGCCTCCACACGTAGTCTCTCGCATTTATAAAAATCTTAACGTCCGCCACGTTAAGCCTGACATTCACTTGTCGGTTGCTTGGTTCGAGAGAAGCTAGTCGGTGGTGTTCTCTCGCAAAGATGAAAAATTCCATACATTCGTGAAAAGCTGGCCGTGATTTCCCTTGTGTTACGCGATATCGCTGTTTCCCTTTGAGCCGGATACACGCACGCATCCTCCCGGATAACAAGGGAAGGGTGCAAGAGAAGAAGGGAAAATAATCTAGGCTGCCTCGCGCGAAACCGAATCTATATCGAATTTGAATATACCAAAAATAGAGCATGACTGTGAAACGAAAAGAAAATGGAAAGTAGAAGAGAAAAATATATTATAAAATTAGAGCGTGACAAGTTATTCCTTCCGATTAGAAAAAGAAAAAGAAAGTCGTTGTGAAACCAAAATGAAAAAAGAAGAAGAAGAAAGAAAGAAAGAAGGAGAAGAAAAATGAGAAAAGAGGGAGTAAAATGGAGTGGCGGATAAGGGTGCAGGAAAAGCACGACGACGATGGCCGGTTGGTTGATAGGGAACGTGGCTGCCTCGATAATTACCTTCGCTGCTGGGTAATAATACCTTCTTCTCCCCGTCATCGACGTCGTCGACTATGAATCAACCTTGGCTGCCCGATAAGAGCGATAAAGAAGTCGGCCAGTCTAGACGATTACGCAATTCCCTGAAAAGGCATTGATTGACGTCCCCTCTCCCTCCCTTCCTGCTAGGTTAGATGAGAGGCTTCAGGTACTCGTCGTGTCCCCGTCTCTCTAGACGAGGACGTTCGAGCCTCCTTCTCGTCATCCTTGCCTTCTTTCTTGGACAATGAGCGTGTTTCCCGCGTGTATTATCGCGATAGGGGGTCGAGGTGATTTTTCTTGATGACCTTTTTTTTAATCGTCGAATTAAATTATCCGGATTTGGAAATTGTTTCTGAAAATGAGTTAAAAAATGAGGATTGGACAATGTGCTATAGATATAGTGAAATAATAGTTGAAATTATTTGGTTATTTTGATTAATAATAGAGAAAGAGTAATGTCCAATTTATGTACAGAAAAGATATATTAAAAGAGATATATTATGCTGTTATTGTATATTGTATTGTATTTATTATACAATTGATTTGAGTGTTATATAGTATAGAAATAATAAAGATGTGATTTGTTGAAAAATGCTACTTTTTGCAATTATTGTTTTTAGTAATGTTAAACGATTTTATTTTATTAATATGCAAATTGGAATGGACGATTTAGAAATAAATATTTGATCTACCAGACACGTGATTAAGTACTTTTAACGATAGTTTTACTTTTAACGATAGTGATATGTTACACGAGATGTTGATAGGTTAATCGCCACCAGACGATTTTAATAGTCTGATATTTAATGTTTGACGAAGTCGTTTCATCGTTGTTTCATTTTTCATTTCGTTACATGATATAAAAGGATATGGAAAAAAATATGAACGATTTCGAAAAAGAAATTAAAAAATAATGAACTTCAAGAAAATAATTTTTGTTTCATTTCACAGGTAGCGTTAAAAATGAAGGAAATAATGTAATAATCTCTTTAACGAGTAATTTTTAATAATTTTAATATTTTAAATATTATATGTTAGATATATTAAAATAAACAATTTTCAATTAAATCATTTTATTTCGACTTTAACTCTGATTTTATTAATCGTGTTTCAAGACTTGTTTCTAAAGTCTCAATCACCTAAATTGAACGTCCAAGATCCTTTCCCTCGAAGACATATCGATACTCGAAACCTGTTGCCGTTTGGCGCCATTCTAAGCCTTTACGACTCGCCTTTAAATCTCTCTTACTGTCTATACATGGATATACGTGAAAAAATAAAGATTTCATGTGAAATTGCGATGGAAAGATTGGCAGAAAGGTCGCACGTGGACTGTATTTTTCCTTTGTGTTGAGAAATTTTTCAAGGTTTCAGAAGGAAATAGATTAAGGTCCACCTTTCAAATTCAGACGAAAGAAAATGGACGCAAATCGTGACGCAACTTAGCAAATTGATCACTATAGTAGAATTGATTTTATTATGTTGGCAGTAAATAGAAAGTGGGAGTCCAACTGTGACAAACAAATCTGTTCCATAGAACAAATATCTGAACTGGACAGCATTGATGAAACAATGACTACTAAATATATCCAATTAAAATCATGTACAATTGTCAAAGTATTCTCGATTATTTCTTAATGATTATCACCCTCTACACAGTACTATATTTTAATTATATGATTTCTTACTCAATCAATTATTTTAAAACGAAGAAAATATTGGACTTACAATAGAAGATTTATTGAATTATTGCTTGGACAATTCTTTTATAAATATAATACAATTATAAAATCAAAATTAACCATGTACAAAGCGATAATTGTAGAATATATCGCTATATAATTTCTCATATCAAACAATCTAATCCAAACAACCAGACACCAGCTGTATCATATTCCAAAAGAAAAAGAAAAAAGATTCATTTAAAGAAATGGTACGTTTCTAATAAATCTACTAGTAAAGACAACTCGCACGTAATCCAGGAATAAAAAGAAAAATCTAAACACCAATCGAAGCATCGTCAACAAAATGGTACACGTACAACAACGTACCCCATTTCCAAAGGTTTCACTCTCGATCACTCTCAAGAGGAGATATCGACGTGATCCCGTTTCCTCCACGAGATTGCTCCTGTTCCCCGATTATGATCGACGATTTTTCACTTTCGGCCCCTGTATCCCCTTCAACGGCGTTGCATAATAAAGAACGGGCGGCCGGGGCCCGGTGGTTAACGCGGGGCACTGTGATTACGCGAGCCACCGCTCAACGCACGCTCGGCGAAGCGCGTCAGATCGCGCTTTTGCACCTCGTACCACCACACCATGGGATGAAGTTAACACGCGTGCCCCCCCTCCCTCCCCTTTACTCACCATCGGGGAACGTCTTTAACCGGAGATCGGCCCCGATAACATTATTATAGTTATTATTATATCGTTCGGAAGGAGGCGACCGTGATCTGTCGGAGCGTAAATTTCCGCTAGTTTTCTAGCTCGTTAACGCCACACATCACCTTTTCTACCTCGCTCCACGTTTGCGTTTTCTCCCTCCGTTTATTGTTTACCCATTATCCCTCCGGGGAGCTCGGGTACACGTATCAAGGGGTTCATTGTCCTCGCGGTCTCTTTAGGGGATCCCCTGTTTTACCGGAAGCTCGGTTGTCATATTGTCAGATACTCGCTCGTATTCGTCGATTCGCGTTGCGTTTGGTTTTTAATCGGTATCGATTTTCGTTTTTTGGATGTTATAGTTGGGGGTTATTCGTAAGTCTACTCTTTCTGTCAGATCGTATGACGAAGAGGGTAGAGATAGATCTATTCTATTCTCAAAATGTTTGTATGTACAATATGGATAATAATTCAACGATATCCAGGGTCAGTGATACTTTATTAATATCTAATTAATAATAATTCTCGATACTCTCGTCTGATTAAATTGATATCCATAATATCCATAAAATTATTGAATATCAGCATCCATCCCACTCAAAATTACTCATCGACGGCCATTACCACCACCATCACCACCATAAATTTTCTAAGCATCTTATCGTTCGACGCGATCGACCATGTTTCGGAGCTCGGTCAGCCGTGGTACAGGAAATCGTGGGCCGATTTAATGTCTCACTTATCCACTTGTAATCTCTGTGGCTAGTCATCGTGACTAAAAGTCTCGAGTGAGGAGACCGCGGCGGGGGTCGGACGTTGAAAGAAGGCCAGAAGGCCAAGGGGGTTGGAGGGGGCGGCCGTCGAAGCGAAAGACGCCGAGTGAATCAAAGTCTCGAGTACAGTCTCGCGCTCGGCTATGCGACTTCTCGCTTATTATGCCTAATGACTCAGTCGGTGACTCTCGGACTCACCTTTTCTCTTTTACTCCCTTTCTGGCCACTCTCTGTCGCGCTTTGTCCCGAAGATCGAGGCCCAGACAGTGGCCAGACGTCACCGCGTTCCTCTTATTTCGCCTTTTATTAGTCTTGGTCATTTGGATCGACGTCGAACGCTCGCCTCGCGGATTCTTGCGATCGTTCCTTGGATTTAGAATCGGCTGGGCTTTTGTCGTTTCGACGGGGTGAGCAGATCTATT
Organism: Apis laboriosa; assembly: GCF_014066325.1. Classification (NCBI taxonomy): domain Eukaryota; kingdom Metazoa; phylum Arthropoda; class Insecta; order Hymenoptera; family Apidae; genus Apis; species Apis laboriosa. The sequence continues at coordinate 573,024 of NW_025220849.1, read as the reverse complement.
CGAATTAGAGATATTCCCTTTGCCTAATTTTTCGTAAAAATGTTACACGACGTAGGGATTGGAAGATCATTTTAAAGAGAGAAGATGAATTTTCTTCTTCAAAGAGAAGGAGAGAGAAAAATATGGAATGTTATTGAGTAGAAAGTTAAATATCTCGAATAGTAAAATCGACTGGATATTTATAATTCTTTTAGAGTAACTTTAGAAAGTTTTGATAGAGATATTTTAGAAAAATTGTAGGGAAAGATAAAAAAATTGAAAATTATTGAAATTTATTTTATAATGGTTGTCAGAGAAATACTTTAAATAGTGAAAAAAATGTTAAAGAAAAAAGATAAGTGTTGCGAATTGAATATCGAATTTGCAATATTATAGATTTTTTTAAATGCAATGATGTGCGTCTATTTTACGATTGTATTATCATTTGTATTATTTCATTTAAATGAAAATGTATATATTTCTTGCGTAGATTGCATTATTTATCCGTAAAAAAATATCAAGTGATTGAAAAATTGTTAGATTACTTGATATTTTACATAAGAAATTATCGATATTTTTTCTTTAATTATTAATTACAACTGAGGAAAATTTGTAATTTAAATTAATTATCATGAACTGCATTACATAACGAGTAACATAGTAGCTTAAGATTATTTTGTTGATTATTGATATTTTAATTATTAAATAATCAATAATGAAATTATATTTCTCACTAAAATTAATAAAGATAAAATTTGGATATTTTATATTTTTTGATAAATGATATATTTTTTAACATATCAATTTTTTATTTTAGATTTTCTAATTAATATTTTCAGTTAATAATACTAATTTTTACAGGTTTCGATTTTGATTAGAATCAGAAGATCTTAGCAGATAATATTTACAGAAGATCTTAATATACATATGAACAAAAAATCTGCATTAATTATCAAATGACACAATGATATAATATTTTTCTGATTCGTTAAATCTTAATTTAGACCTAAGCAAAAAAAAAAAAAGCAATGCCTTGGAGTGCTACTGGAATTCGATTGTGGAATCGAGAACTGTGTGAAAGAAAAAAAAGATTGAATTTATAATGATTCTTATAGCAAAAAAAAAAAAACGTTCTTATAGTTTCCTATACAACGAAATCTTGTTATTCTCCGCTATAAGTCGACTACTTAGGCTTTGGAGAATGACGTTTAAAGTGCTACCGAATTTAGAATATCAGGTAGGATGATGTTATAAGAAGCTAGTAGCTACCTGAAGAAAAAAGAACGGGATGGACGAAAAGAATATCAGGATTAGTTCAAAATCTTCCATGTCGTTATGGAAAATTTAGATGGGTAGTCGTTGTTATCTTTTATGACTAAAAATTTTTTTTCAACTGTTCGAGATCGACATTTACAAGTTTTAAAGAAATAACACTTTGCATCCTAATTATTGAAATAATTTTAATTCTTTTGTTGCAGTTACTTTATTTATTATCATTTATATCAAAAGAAAAATTGAAAAGATCCGTTTATGGAGTTTATTTTTACGTATATAATATAAAATTTTTCAAGAGAATGATACTCATTTATTAAAAGGTATAAATATTATAATTTTTAAATTAATTTAACTTTTGAAAAACTTTTAGGAACTTGTTCCTAAAGTAAGTATCTAACTAATTATTTTTATTCGTGCCACGATTATTATCTTTTAACGTGAACAGTTGAATATCACTGCAACATGTGAAATAGAAATTTAACAAATATATTCTTCTAATCAATTTTTTTTGCATTCAAGAATCTTATGAAATTTTATCCAATTTTTTGGACAAAATATTTATCCTAATCGAAGAAATTAAAGGAATTAAAAAAAAAATGTATGCATATTTAAAAGAAATTTAGAAAACTTTCCATTCATAAGATGATCATTTGCAAGACAAATATTTAAACGACCATCGAGTTATATTGTATATTAGCTTAGACGACACTAAACGTAGTTTCTTGGCTAAACGAAAGGGAAAAAAAAAGAAGAAGAAGAAGAAGAATGGAACGGCATTCCTCGAGAAAAAGTATGATTAATTCCCATTTACGCTCGTTACTGTTCTAGGTGTTAGGTTGGCGCGACACACACCATGTTATTCCATATGGAATGGAAAAAAATACGGAACCAAGCGATATATAAAATATTGCCAGGCTTTTGTCGATGAAATACTGCCGTTGGAACCAGTACAACGTAATCGGTTTTAATTTACATATTAATGCATTCCTTGGTATAAGGTGAAAAATCGGGGGATTTTGCGGCGAATGCGCAGAGCCAGCCTCTAACGTCACATGGCGAAGCAACTTGTAAATCATATTGAATTTTCGCGAATACGATTATCTCGAAATAGATTTAGAGAAATAATTTTTGCCCATACATGAGAGATATGTATTTCTATTCGTGTGAAAAAAAAATTGATATAAATCGTTCTTATTAGTGATCGGTATTAATGCGAGATATTATTAATTCTTAATAGAGATACGAGGATAATTTATTTATTTTTTAATTTCACAATTCTTCGAGATTACTTGAAAAATTGTGATCTTTTTTTATTGACTTCAAATTCTTTTATCAAATTTGTAATTGGGAATTTATTTTACCTATTTTCTATCGCAATATCGAGTTAAAATGTAAAACTTTGCAACGTTGTACATAATTTGTATTGAGTAATTCCCAGTCTGATGACTAAAGTTAAACCTTCAAACTAAATCGCTTTTCGTTTAATTAAAGTTGTAATTAACTCCACGAATGCAAAATTAATATTACAAGACAAGCGATTAATTTCATAAATATCTTTTCTTTTAAATCTTCAATTATTATATACTTATACACATACATAATAATTAATTTACTTAAGAGTTAAACTTAAGACTATCAATAATCCTTCGTTACACTTTCTTCATTACACGAAACATCAAACAAAAATTTCTTTCAACAATCCCCTCTTAATCATTACTTCATCGATCTTTCGTACCCTCTTCGTTAAAAATATCAAAATTCCTCCGTACATTGCTTGCTCTAATTCTATTTTCTAACATCTCGACCTTAAAGCTTCCAATTATTCGATATTCACGTCCCGAATCGAAACTTCGACTCGAAACCCGTTCACCTCAATCGCCAAATAAAAATTTCTCTCCCTCTGAAGAAAAGAAAAGAAAAGAAAAGAAAAAAAATAAAAAAGAACAAAAAGGGGAAAAAATACAAAACAAACCGAACCGAACTATTAAAAAAAAGAGGGGAAGAGAGAGGAAAAATCAAAAGTGAAGTGAAATAAAAGAGAGGAAGAATAAAATCCGCGCGCGGTGCACCCGGACGAAGGATGCCTCCCATTTATTCCTGGCCGCGCTTCGAATAAATTTGCGCCGGCGTAATCCCTGTCGGTTTTTAATCCGGCTTACGGCGAGCGAGTATCAACAATTCGACTCGGCTGGCATGGCCGCGCCAGCCCCGCAAAAACCGGCAGATACTACGATCCGCTTCTCGTAGCCTGGCTGGCGCGACGCCGAGGTCGGTCACCCTGGAGAACGCATCGGCAGGAGAAGAAGACGAGGCAGCAGCCGTGGCAACGGCAGTGGAGGAGCATCCTAAGATGAGGAGGAGGAGGAGGAGGAGGAGGAGAGAAAGAGGAGAGAGGATGACCAGTCTTGTCCAGTTGCCGCAGTCTGCAGTCGGTTAAGGTCTTCTCCTTCGTACGTCTTCTCTGTACCATCTCTCGCTACTCCTGGAACCTCCCTCTTTATGCGCCTCTATTATGCGTGGTGCTTCTCCTTTCGAAGACTTTCGTGAAAGTTAGTCGCGATCGTGTTTGGAAGAGAGAGTGTATGGATATTTTATTTCATTTTTTTTTATAATTCACAATTTCTAATCTTTTCTCCTTTTTCTTTCGATTTTTTTTTTTTTTTAGGTACGATGCCACGATTGGAGATTGATTAATTTTATTTTTTTAAAATTGAAGAATATATGGGTGAAAAGCCGTCGAAACGTTATTGAAGATCGATGATTATGGGATTTGAATAAAAGAATTGTTCTCAAAAGTTATTGGACACAGATTTTTCCATTGCAACGCTTGAATGCTCCGTTTGAAACCGACAGTGACGCACTATGTGACGCGTCACGCTCTGCTTATCCAGTCTAACCGATGACACACCACGTGTATCACGTGAAGGAATTCGTAATACTTAAATAAAAAAGAATCTTTAACTTTCAATCATCTTTTCTCTCAACTTCAACAATAAAACTTCGTGACACGAATAAATCATCTTGTTGCTCTTAATACAAAACTTAAAACAATTCGCGAACGAAGTTTGCTTATCTCTCATTATTACCACACATGTAGGGCACATATGGTCATGTGCGAACGAAGAATACAAGAAATTTATTTAAAAAAAAAAAAATAGAGAGAAAGAGAAGTTGGTCCGGATCATATTATTACGGACAGAATTTCAGAGACTCCGATGAAAACGCGCGTATCCCTATCCGTTCTTTTTCTCTCTTTTCCTTCTCCTTCTCCTTCTCTCTTTCCTTCTTTTTTATTTAAAATCGAATTTATTACGGGCGATGACTCGATGACTAGTTATCGAGGCTGGCCCGACCGAGAAACAAAGAAGCCGCCCAGCTGTTCGCCGATCCGCTTAATGGACTTTGGCAAGCCCGACGGCTACTGTTCGCTACGAACGCTTAATCCTTTCTCGACTATCGACGGGTCATCTCGTTAATAAATTACGAGGTGTCGATCGAATGCGAGGTGTTTCGTAATGGCACGAGCATCGTCTGATCCCGTACATGTGCGTGTAACGTGCACATCGCCTATGCACACGTGTCTTAACGAGGTTCTAACGTAGCCGTACGGTTCATGGTCTTGGATGACGATAAAGAGCAGGATGATGCATTTATTGCGAATATACGTTGATTTCGCGTGGATTTTTTTTTTTGTTTAAATTTATATTGATTCGATATTCTTTATTTAATAATTCAATATTCTTTCGAAATAATTTTCTAATTATTGGATTGGATTGGTAGATATTGAATATAGTTTCCAAGTTATTTTGAATAATTTTTTATGTAATTAAAGTATCGTACATAATTATATATAATACGAGAAATATGTATAACTCGATAATTTCTATTCAATAATTCATCTCTTTTTTTTCATCTCACTCAAGTTCTATCATTTTACCATAAATACTCTGATTTAACAACTAATTTCATCGATATCTATCAATCAAGCATATTTCCATCTTCCATCTTCGTTTCAATCTTCCATCTTCGTACTCTAAATCATCTCGACAACCTTTATAATTCATAACTCGTTCCACTTTATTACTTTTTCTCTTACAAACACGAGCAACCCAAAGATATTTTCCACCCTTCCGAAAAATATCTTTGCAGAATATTAAACTCCACTATATTTCAAACCATATTTCATCAAGATAACTTCTATGTAATTCATCACTTCCTCGCTCCTTCCACCGATCCCCAAACGCTTCACACTTCACGAACACAAGAATCTTCCATCCTCTCCCCAAAAATCATTCGCAAAACTCTCCCTCGATCAAAAATCATTCGCCACCTCGATAAGCTCGCCTCCCTTTTCGAGTTTCATCCCCCGTCCAACCCCCCTTTTGGCGCGTTCGATCGATCGATGTCGCATCCAGGCCGCGAAATTCCGCGCGCACCCGCGCCTGGTCGACCGCGTAATCCGTGCCACGATCTCGACGGACACCTGTCCTCCAGGAATACCGGCCCCGACGAAACGCGTTCGAGAGATAGGTTGCGAAACGGCGGTCTAGGCGGCTTCTGATCGATCGACAGTGAAATACTACACGGGCTATCTGATCGACGATCGTGATCCCTTTTTCCGTTTCGAGAGACAGGGATTGGATCGTAATTTCGCTCGATCGCAAAGAAAAATTGGAATGCGAAGATGCGACGTAGAGACTTTTATTTTCCATATAAATCTTCTAGTACGTTTATTAAGATCTAGTAAAAATAAAAGTAATCTTGGGATTATATATATATATATATACATTTTTAATAATTATATTTATCCATAGGCTTTATTTAGACTGAGATTTTTTTTTGTTTTTTCATTTTTTTTAATACGTATTAGTGGGTTAAATTTGAAAGATTCTTCGAGGCTAAAATAAAAGTATAGCAGAAGTATGAATTGAGACTTATTTATCAAGTTATGAGTAATTTAAATTTGTGCTAGATAAAGGGAAAGAATTGTAGTAAAGTTAGAAAATAGAGAAAGTATATATAAATATAACATGATATTTTTTTATACGGATACAAAGAATTTTAAACGTTTAGCGAGAGATGAGAATTTTTAAAGCTTTTAGATGAATAATTTAAATTTGTATTCTGTCCATTTTATAAAAAGATAGTAAATGTTCATAGTCATTAATTTACAATTAATTAACATACTATTTCTCGAAACCGACTGAACAATATTGTACGTCATTATTGAAAGATTCGATAAAATAGAACGAAAAATATAAAATCACATTGCTAATGGTTGACAAGCAAAAAGAATAAAACTCGTTTTAGAAAGCGTATTTGAAACGTCTCTCGAATGTCTCACAGAAAGGAAATGTTCTGGAGACTCTTGACTCTTATGGGATATAAAAAGTAAATGGTGGAATATAACGAATTGATAAAATTGCGAAATGTAAGAAAAATAGGATAATTCTGGAAGAAATGAATCTTTAATTTTTGAAAAATATAAAAGAACTAGAATAAACAATTGATATAACAACTGGCAATATGGATTAATATAGAGGATGATTGAAATTTTAGTAAGATCTAAAATATTAATAAAATTTATTATTTTATAGATTTTAAACTAAAGTTCAAATCATCCAATTTTATTATTTCTATAATATAGTTTATATATAATTATGGAAAATGATATTATTTTTTACATAACATTTTACATAACAGTAATCATAAAAATACTAGATCCATCAGAATAGTCGAAGCGATTACTATCATCAAATATTTTTTACAAAATTACTATAATATCGACTTTCATTCAGACGAGATTTGATTATTTTTCATGATATTATTATCCTTTAATTCTAATTATCCACGTATAATGTATTCAAATGCATATCCCCTTTATGACAGAGATATGAATATGTAAATACTCTCTGTAAGAACACAGAGATGAATCTTATTTTCTATACTTAACTTCAATTTACACATACAATGATAAAACAATATTTTATAGTGAAATTAAAGAAGAATATTGGCATCAATATAAATACAATATTAATAATAATTTTTTTTTATATATTTTATTTAATAAATATAAATATATTTCAATTCAAAAATAATCTCAATTATAAATAATGCAAAAATTATTTTGCATTATTTTAAAAAATATTCTGACTAAATTATTTCTCGGAGACAGACTACATTTACATTAATATTCCATTATTCCGGCAAAGTTCAGTCGCTCGACTCTACCGTTAATCGCAAAGAAATTCCTTTCGAGGTTTGTCGAAGCGTTAAGAAATAAAAGTAACAGTAATTCCTTGATCGAGGATCGTTTGATCGTTTCGCAATCGGTTTCGTGACGTAAAACGTCACGTGATGACGATCCATTGCGATAATTCGTATATACGCGGGGGCCACGAATAATTATTTCAATTCTGGGAATTACGTCTTCTTTTTTTGCCTTTAACGAGACATTTATCGAATTCTCACACGACGACGTAGGATGAAAATGTTCTCTACACTGCGATAAAAAAAGTCGTGAAACTTGTTCGAAATCGCCTACTGAATATTTGATCTCTATCACCATAGACAGGTAAAAATAAAAGAGTCGTGACAATATCTTATTACGTATCAATCCAGTTTCCATATTGGTATGTGAACTTTGCTGATTTATCGGTGACGAATCGAATAGATTTTTTAATTTTAATGGGTGTTTAGAATGTTGGAACAAGGATAAGGACATATACGTAAGGAATAATATAGGATCGGATAATGGGTAATTTTTATTTGAAATAAAAAACACAAATAAAATATTTTCAAATTGTTTATTTTAAATAATAACATAATACAAAAGATAATACAAATTTTATTATATAAATTTATTTTTACATACAATTTATCTTGTTTCTTTTTAAATTTGTATTATTATCAATTACACTATTACAATATAATATATATGTAATAATATATATTATATTTATTATAATATGTATATATAACAATACTATATTAATATTTATATATTATTTCCTTTATTCGCCAATTTTTGCCATTCGTGCTCTTCGTATATCACAACTTTCGCTTATCTAGCCTTCTAGTTCCATATGTTTGCCTTTCCAAACCTGAAGACCTGGAAACAGACGAAATCCAACTTAGCCACGTTTAGTTTACACTAAAACGCTAGGTTCAATTTAAACTTAGGTTACTACTAACTCAAATCAAACTTAGCCCAGCCAAATTTGCTCTGTACACTAGATATAATTAAAATTTGACTTAACTCAAATTTCTAAATCTAAACCCAATTTTATTCTACATATAGCATACAAATATATATATAATATATATTTTATATAATATATAATAAATATATAAAATATATAAATATATTTATATTTGTATTCTTATATATAAGAAAAATTTACAGTTGGGTATCTTATATGGTGTTGTTAATAACACGGAGATAAAATTGTTTATTTTTCTTTTACTAACAGAATTATACATTTCCAAGTATCATAGACTCTAGAAAACCCAGAGTTTGCGAAATTGCGATAACGATGAACTTTGCGCAATCCCGGAAACATTCTCTAATCAAGAATATTTGTAAATCTCTAGCGAAATCTGTCAATGGTTTTAATTAATTATCAACATCTATCGTTCGTTTTTGCTCAATAACATTTTATAAATCTGGTGATGCTTACGCACTCGATTATTTTTGTTACAAATTTTCCACATTTATATAAATTGTTTAAATTTTATTATATAATTTTATTTATTTTTTTATTTATATAATTTTATTTTTTACTTACATTATATAATTTTAAAAGTTGAAGTAATGGCGATCGAGAATTTGTGATTCGGTTCTTTTAAATGGCTCATCGACAAAATACAATCAAATCCAATAGATTTCGATTTGTAGAGATCAGCTTCTTTAATTTCGAGTTGCAAATAATTAATATAATATAAATCTATTTGTAGAAAAAATCACAATGGAATGAATAAAATTGTAGTCTTATAAAATTTGTCTTATAAAAGTTATAGATATTATAAGTTAGGAATTTTTAATTCCTTTCTTTCTAATATTTTTTCAATTTTTCTACATTACACAATTTCCTGTAAACAGGATGCAATAACATTCCTTCTATACCATCATCATTTCTAATTGTATTTTTTATTGCTGGATTAATTACTTCATTATCACTACCGATATTAATGTTATTATTATTGGAAACTTGTTTATTTGCATGAATCGTATGTAGACCAAACAAGGGTTGATGCAATATATTATTATTTAAGTCGTCACTGAATGATTAAATTATAAATTGTTCCATACATGAACGCGATGAATTTTTCAGTCACTATTTATTTTCATTCACGGATTAAGAGACTCTCTATAAGTAGCATGTTTCCTTACAATGTTTTCAAAATATTTAGTCGAACGTGTGACGTTCCAGACCACCAGACGTACATAAACTTTTGTATCCATTCTGTTCATTCCTGTGGAACTGTTTCTTGGTCCCATTAGCACCTTACACCTTATGCATTTATTCGTAAGATGAAACGTATATTCAATTCTTATTTGCATGTTGCATGTTTCTTACGGATAGGACATTGTGAGACGAATAATCATATACCTTTCACTATACAGCGAAGATATACACACACATATATATATATATATATATATTAAATTCTATTTTATATATGTAATTATTTTTACAAATTTTATATTTTTATATCAGTCTTTTAATTTTTAGGGTTAGATATTATCTATCTAAATATCTTATATCTCTCTATATCTCTTATATTTTATAAACGTTATATAATTATGTGAAATTAGTAATTAGATATTCATATAATATTGCATTTCGTGGTAAAAAAAATTGTGTGAAGAAGAAAATGAAATAAAAAAAATACGAAGACTAAATTATCAAAATTACAAAATCGAATCTTGTAGCAAGCTTTTCTTAAAATTCCAATGAAGATAAGTTTCTTGACTTTGTTCAATGTTATCACTAGAATGTGGAAATTTAATATTCGTGGCTCAAATCATCCAGTAATATGTGGGCAAGGGTTAAAATTATTCTTAAATGTTCAACGTTACGATTCAATAACAGAAGAGAAATGTAAGATGATTAATTTCTGCACTCGATTACGTTTATTAATTATAACATCCATACTCATTTTCTTAGTTTTACCATATCTTTATTAAGATTATCAGTAATTTGCTATATATTTTCGTATCTATAATTTTCTATTGTGTATGAAGATATAGTTTCAATTAAATTATTTTTATTACTATATAAAAAATTCTGATTGACATTGGATACAAACATGTATAGCTAGAAATATACCAAAATTAAAAAGCCCTCTATTGTGATTCAAGGATCATAAAAGAGTAAAGTGTTACTAAAAATGTTTTAGTAATAATTATAACAATGACTTATACTTGGTTAAAATTCATTGCTGTTAAAACGAAACAGAAAAATTCATGAATTGTACCAAGATAAACGTCATACGATAATTATCCTAAGATTAGCATTTCTTCTCGAAAATTCTTTATCGAGAATTTCTCGAGAAATATTATATCTTATTTCTCGTGAAATTGCAATCGAAAAGAAATAAATTGATTAATGCTGCATTTATGCACATTGTACTTTTTAACAAATTTTATATTTTAAAACAAAAATTAATCAATTTGTTTCATTTAACGAATTTTTTGTAATTATAAATTTTGAGAATTTTTAACAATTCTTGTTTAAGAAATTAGTTGTTTGTTACTATTATTTTATGTTTAACTAACTGATATATGATAATATATCTCGTTATCGATTACTGATTCATTCAACAAAGTACAGTAGCAGTGTTTCAATAGAATTGCATGATTGACTCGAGTTCATTTTTTTAGTATCGTAATCAGAGTATGGATTAAGATAACAATCCCGTGTACGTGGATGGACCCACGCAGACGAATAGCATCTGCCATTTTCACGTGTTCGATCGTATTGTCTAGATTCACACACGAGGTTACGATATCGGTCAGGTGAATCACCAACTTGATTAAAATTATATCGTGCCGATAAACGACACGTATCAGTTGAAAACAGAGGACAGTTAAGATGCATCAGGTTTCCGAAATTTTCGCTGAGATTATATTCTTGTTCGTTCAATAGATAGAACATGCTTACGTCTTTGATTCCTTTGTTTTAATAGATAAAAGAATTAAATTAGATTTATTATTCGCGATGATAATGAAGTGAAAGTGAAAATAAAAATATTAAAAAATATTTAAAACAAACTAAACGACATATGACAGAGAAGATTTTTTTCAAAACTGTAGAACGTCCATAATACGCGAAAATAAAATCTTTAATAAATACATTATAATATTTAGAGAATGAAACGAATCTTAGATCAACAAAACTAAAATAAGGAGAAGCAAATTTTATACACCTTGAAACTTTTCATATAAGTAAGTTCCAAAATAATACTCATATTTCCCATTCGTTAATCGAATGGAATCCATTAACGGTATATAAGATTCACGCAGGATAATCGAACAGGAGGGAAACAATCCGCGAATAAATCCTGAAAATCGAGCAATCAAAAAACTCGAAATCACCGAATCCTCCATTTCCAGACATTGTGCGTGCTCGTTCAAGAGTCCTCTCTTTCTCTCTCTCTCTCTCTCTCTCTCTCTCTCTCTCTCTCTCTCTCTCTCGTTTTCTCTCTCTTCTGTATTTATGGAACGGTCCGTGTTCATCAGTCAGTCGGGAATAAATTATGGAATTTATTTGCGCGCGTCGATATTTGTCAGCAGAGCGAAACGAAAAACGCCGTTTAATTTATGCCCGGCGTCGTCGGTGCCTGCACGCGCGCATATCCGCGCTTCGAATTAAAATAAAGCTGCAAAGAGCTAGGGCAAAAGGGAATGAGACAGAGAAACAGAAAGAGAGAGAGAAAGAGAGGGAGGGAGAGACATATACATATATACGAGATATACATATGTAAAAGAGAGGACGTGGGTTTAAATCGAGTTAATTCGCGGGCGGTGATCAATTTTTCAGGGACGATTATTCCACGCGAAACTCGGCCAAACGAAGAACAGGAATGATAAAATAGATATCGTATATTAATGCCTGGTATGTTGGAAATTGTAAGGGTCGACGACACCGGTGTGCACTGTTAATCGATACTCGTCAAAGGGGTGAATTGTCTTACGGTTCGAAAGTGAAAGTCGCGACGCTGTGCAGGTCGATAAACGGGAAAAGAAGGGAACCGTTTCGTTTTAATGCGGTGGAATTATACTATTATCTTTCTGGATGTGCTGTTCGTGTTAATAGCAATGGAGTTAATAAAGGTGAGCTAAGATTTTTGGTCGATTTTGGATTTTAATGAATGATGGCAAGCAGAGAAGAAAGGAATCGTATTATTTTTTTTTTAGGCACAATATGTTAATAATAATATTAACAAGATTTTTTTTTAATGTTGAATTTTTATTGTCATTCTCATTCTTATTATATATGGTATTAATTATTGTTTCATGAGCTAAAAATTATAATTTTATATATTGGGGTTCAATGTCTTTTGATTTGATTTTAAATTTTGATTGTCATTGTATTAATAATAATTTCGTAAAATATTCTGATAAAATTTATATTATTTTAATGTATGTATATATCAGAGTTCAGCGACTCTTGCCTTGATTACGAGTCTTATTCGTTGTATTAATAATTTCGCCATTCTATTTCAATTTATATTTAAATATACAATAAAATTTATTGTTTATCATTACCTGTATATAGACATATATGTTTATATCTATATAATTAAGAGAATTACTAATGACTTCCTCAATTATCATGATAATTATCAAATTATTTTGACCATTCTGAATCATTTATATAAAATGATCACCTGTTCAGTATCGATAATACATATCACGCAATGGTAACGCAAGGCCTAAAAATGAAACGATAAAATATTATTTTTCCTTTTATTTGATTACCGAGATTCGTGTTAGATTTGATAGAGAAATCGAAGGTTGCTTTCAAGTCAAACACGAAAGATTTGTTCTCGTGTCGAGTATACGTATTTTATCAGTGTCGAGGATTATTGAGCAATTCAAGACAAACGAGAGCAGACAAAAATGAGACGTGCAAGAATGTTTAGAATTATATTAATAGACAAATGTGTGTTTGATATATCGTAATAGGTCACAGTTTTGAAAGGGTATTGTGATAAATCGTGGGAGACGATGATATAAATGGTTTAAACTTTAAAGAATGAAATAATGATCGCATAAATTGTCAATATAATCTAAATATTACAAAACACTTTTGACTCAATTTTCGCAATAATATTGTAATAAGTTCGCTGATGTTTGATCAAAAAAAATTACGATTACGTGTTTTAAAACGAATTTCAATGATCATTGTAGCGTGATATTTAATATTTCTGAATTTTTGGTCAAATTGATCATTCAAGTAAATTGGTGAAAATAATTGAAATTCGGGCCATTGAAAACCAGAGGACCAGGTATTCTGAAACTGAACTAAATATCCAGTGAATTCTCTTCTCATTAATCATTTCTTCGATTCCTGATGTTTGCCATCAAAATTTGATATTTGATTTAGTTTCCAAACACGAGTTCTAATTATTTGGAATAGTAAAATTGCATACAAAGTACTTGTTGTGATCGAATATAGTAGTTTAACACACGATTAATGGTCATTTTTGCTGAAATATTATTGCGAGAATTGAATTTCCTTCTCTATGTGTATTAAAGTAAGAAATAACGTTGAAAAATTTATAAATGCAATAATATCTTGAAACTCGCGATAACATGTAGAATTCGTACAGATTTAATAAATGAAAGTAGAAAAAATTGATAAATTTTACTAATGAGAAGATTTTTTCCATTTTACTTTTTACAAATTCCATTTGCCAAGATAAATAAATCCATAAAAAATTTTAGAAGATATCTTAACACCTTTCTTTTTCGTATACGTATGTATAGAGATAGAAAAAAAAAAAACTGTTTTTCATTTTTCTGAGAAGAATAAAAAAGATTAATGGCTCATTTCACATATATCGCTGTTGAACATTAAAATTGATTACTTATTAAAGAGACTTCGTACATTCAAGAATATTTTATTACAAATATTTTATTGGCAATAATATTCATAATAAATTCTCGAATCATATTTGCATATTGTCTTCATCAGTCATATTTGCATAAATTTTACTTTCAGTATCTTCAATTTCGATCTTAAAATATCGTAATCTATAACTATTATCAATTCACTTGCACAACTATAATTACTATTAAAAAAAAAAGCAATTAAACATATAATAAATATTTCAATATATCTTAATTAAAATTTTAAACATTATCATATTATGCACAACTATATTTAATAAAAAGAAAGTTCCAAAATCTTCCGAATTATACTGTCCTCTACATCTCTTCAACTTCTTTTTGGATAATCTTTATTTATCTCTATCGTATCTCGCAGACAACGATCTTTCTATATCCTTCATCGAAAGTGGAAAAATTTCTGATCGTTCTTATTTCCTCGATCTCGTGCATACATTCACGGCCTTATCATCGCCACTTTTGTCGGTTCGTTGCTTCTTATCGTTGTCGATCGATAATATCCGCGGTCTTTGGGCGTTACAATGCGTGCGAATTATCGTGGGTTCCTCTAATCTCGAAAATCCTCTCCGCGATACCGGTTTTATCAAAACCGACCGGTCGGTCAACCAACCGGGGGGGACCGAGGGACACGGGGGGCGCAGACGCCCATCGGATTAAAATTTACAGCGTAGATATCGGCGCATAAACGTCCTCTCTGCCGGAATATTCGCCACCTTTGCCAAAGTCGTTACATTGGGCCCACGAGCTTATAAAAGATTTTACGAGATTTCGTGCGGAGGATTCCAGCCAACTCTCTTTTTCTCTCTTTCTTTGGGCCAACTATTTTTAACTTTTTTCATCTCACGGCAGGTATTAATTAATTAATTAAAATTCAATGATAAACTGAAGAGTATTTTATATTTCTTTTGTCGAAAATATATTATATTTCTTTTTCCATTTTCCTTCTTTCAAAATCGAATCGATCCGCGAAGAAAATTTGCATTTTGATAAAGAATCTTTCTAAATTCTTATTTCTTTATATTCCTTTATTAAAAGAATAGATAATTTTCTGTACTATATGATGATTATTTCACATTGACTCGTATGAAAAAATCTTATGGACTTGTCACGACAAATCCACTGCTCCAGACCAAAAGAGATGAATGTGTAAAAAAAAAAAAAAGAGCAACCACATTTCGCGAACTTTTGAAATCGATAGTCTGGACGATCGAAGGTGAAAAAGAAGGAAGAATATCGCATGAATACTAATCCAGGGATCCACGAAAATACCTGACCTACGCGTGGTTTTCGATACGCGTGTTCGGTTCCACGACACGGCCACTCTCTCCTCTTTATTTTTCACCCTTTCTCTTTTTACTCCTCTCCTAACGACATTCGAAATAATCTGCTGCGCGAAATGGACATGGGCCGATATTGGTCCCCAGGGTGTGCTGGAGCTGGCAGACGACACCCGATCGAGGTGGACATGGGAGTGAGAGAAAAAAAAATAAAATAAAATAAAATAAAATAAGGGCGAAACGAGTGTCGATATCCCTGCGTGTAGCCGGTCCAGGATACGATCAGGATGGCTGGCGGCTACCTCGTGGCAATCGACGCTGCTCCTGACAGGAGAGAGTCACGTTTTCGAGTTCACGTTTCACTTTGCTCCTGCGTGCACGTTTGCTGGTGACATCGATCAAACTGGTGTACGATACCTGTACGCTACTCGATCGAGACTTTTCAAGAAGGAACGTGGCGGGGATGTAATCGATGATCCCACTGTACGATCGAGGCGATCGTTGATGGATTTTCGTTAGTCGATTCTCGAATTTTATTGAGGAGAGATTAAGAATTTTTTAGATATATTTTAACTCGAGCGATAAGGAGTTTGTTGAGATCGAATTAGTTTCTTATAACGGATATGTTGTTCGATTTTAAGATATCGTAGTATTTTTTAAATTATCTACTTCTAGTAATTATTATTATTATATTATCTTATATTATATATTATCTATATATTATCTTATATTATCTATTAATTAAAGAAGTGAAATATATATAAAGATTTGTATTGCTTATTAAATATTATTATTGAATAATTAATATTTTATTTTGTATATTTTATATATTTTTGTATATTACAAATTACGTACGTATAGGCGAAACAAATATCTCGAAAATCGATTAAATTAAACTTCGATTTAATTTAGAACTCAAAATTTTGAATATCAAATATCATTGTACGAATAAATTATCTTGAGATATCAAGTTCATTAAAGAGAACATTATATGGTCTCGCGTAGACTTAGATTTATTAAATCCTTCAGTGACAAATTGCTGTTGTTGATATCTACTATTAGATTCGGATATCCGCCCACGCAAATGATATCATTTTCAGGTATTTCGAATAATAAAAATCGAAACACAACAAAGCGTGTAGGCAGCAGAAAAGAAAAGTTTTTGACGAGCTTGATAGCTTAACTTGTTTGACAAATTGTCCGTCAAATTTTATTAAAACAAAAAGCGATTCTCTACTAATTTTAATCTTCTCGGGGACAAATTTTTTTTTTTACTTCTCTTAGATATTACAATCATTTAAAATTAGAGTATCATTATTGTTCATTTTACTGCATTACTTACTCTCTTAATATCGAATTACTTAATATATACATAGAATTTTCTTAAACGTTTCTGAAAAACATCTTCTAATATTCTTTAGCAAACGAATTGTGGAAAGGCGATTATGTGAAAGCGATCTTCCATTCGAAAAAAGTGTCGCGCGACATTTTCATGGACAGACATGGTGCTATCGAGCGTACCTCGACAATCGTCTTGGAAGTCTCGTAGCCCGCGATACCCTCAAAAACGACGCGTATATACCGGTTCCAGGGAGCGTGATTGGAAGTACCTACGGCGCAGCCGGCACAACCCCATCCCCGCGATAAGGTAGCGCGATGTCTCTCGCGGAGGGCAAATAAAAGGGGGCGAGTGTAATCGAAAGAGAAGAAAAGGGCAAGGGTGGAAAAAAAGAGAGAGAAAGAGAGGCGGGGGGGGGGGAGGAAGGGAGCACACGGACAGAGTTATCGCGTTCCGTCTGGGCCACGTCGCGGCGAAGTCGATTTGTAAGGGGAAGGGGGTGAGGGAAGGGCGAACGTGGTATATAGGGTGGGGGAGGTGGATGGAGAGAACTCGAAGAAAAAGTAAAACGAGTAAAGGAAGAGGAACGAGACGAAGTGGTGGACGAAGGAGAGCGTGGAATAAAGAGGCAGGGAGAGAGAGGGTTAAAAGACGAAAGGCGAAGAGGAGGAAGAAGAACAAGCAGAAGCTGTCGGCGGAGGTGGAGGTTGCTCTGCACCGGTCGGTGCAGCGTCTCGACGAGGAACAGGACCGGCGAAGAAGGTGAGGATACACAGAGGGCAGACGGAGCGAAGGAGGAGAAGAAGAGGAAGGATCGTCGAAGAAGAGAAGGAAGGGGGGAAACCGGAGGACTCGTAGCAGCGACCCTGAGATATGATAGCCGGTTATCATACCCTCCCCACTATCTCGTTTTGCTGCCTTCCCTGCCACCCCCCTTCCTTCCCATGCTTTTGCTCGTACCCGTATCCACCCCACCTTCTCTCCGTACGAATCCCTCCAGCCCAGCACAACGTCGTCTTTCGCCTCTCTCCGCCGACCCTCGTTCGGCCCCAACAACCTCCTGTCTAGACGGCGCGTACACAGACGCGGCCAACTTCGCACACAGACGTACGCTCGCGCGCGCAACTGTCTCGTGCGACTCTCCTTCTCTGTCCGTACGCCAGTCCTCTCTCTTTCACACCAAACGGATCTCTCTTACTCACGCTCGGCCTTTTTCTCCTTCCATGGTGTCTGTCTCTTTCTCACTTTTTCTCACCGGCGTGTATTAAGCCGCGTCCACACGCACGGGCCAGACACGCGCGCTCCGCTCGGTTCACTCGCGAGCGATAAAGCCACCGCCGCCATCGTCGCCATCGCGGTCGTCACAGGCGACGTCGTCGGTGCATCTATACCGATGAGACTGTGCGCTATCGCTACACGCGGTTTGATATGGTATGTACACGCAGTCTGATATGGGGAACAAAAGATAGAGAGACTCGTGGTGGTATACGCTGTGCGCGAATCATCGTCTGAGGCTCGCGGTTGTTTTGATCGCGACTCTGCCTCTCGGTAAACAGACGAGAGGCAGCGAAAGGGAAAGTTTAACCGTGCCACGAAAATGTTCGAGCTACTGGTCCCGGTTTGCGTTTAGCCGCGCGGAACAGTTACAACGGCGCGAAACAAACGGAGAGAAAAGTTTGCCTGGATCGTTATAAAGTGCATGTACAGGTATAGCATCACGCTCGAACCTCGAACAGGAGCCCTTAGTTGCTATCTGGAAAGTTATGGCCGAAAGCTGGAAAAGTTAATTACGTAATTGTGTTACGTCTTAGATGCTTGTACGGATGATGCTTTTCGTCGGATCCTCGTCTGGAAGCAACGCACAAGTATCGAAATACTTTTACCTCGAAAACCGGAATTTAATATAAGAGACCGGGGATCGTTAAGAAGAACCATGGAAGCGTTAGTCGTGTCGCCTAATGGAAAAGTTTGGTCTCGGTCGGCGAAATGGACCGTGTGTTGGCTTCGGTGGAAATAAAACTGCACCACAGACTCCCTATGTCACGTGTGTGCTTGCCTTTCTCCGATGACGTTACGTCCACCCGATGACCGAGCACACGCACGGTCCGTCGCTCGTCAAAACACGGATCCCAGTCAGTCAAAACGACATTAGAGACGGCAGACGGTTCGTCGTGGCACGACCTTGGCCGAGGTAAGGTCAGGCGTCGAAGTTCCTTAAGGCGCGTCTATACTACCGACGACGACGTCGCGAACGAGAGCCCGTATACCCGAACAGCTCTTGCGAGACTGTCTCTTCTTGCCTATTTCCTATCTTTGTCTGCTTGCACAGTGTCTCGTTCCTTGTCTCTCTCCGTCTGTATCTGTCTATCCATATCTCTACCTTCTATCTTCTTTCTCTCGTCCTCTTGCTCTTACTCTTGCTCGCTCCGACTGTGCGCGGGTGTGAGAATTCGTCTGTGAGACTTTGGCCTCTTGGTGTTAGACTACGGCGCAGTAGTGGGGGTTAGCAGCGTCTGGTAGTGCCGTGGAAAGAAGTCGTGTATGCGTAACCGTCTGTGCAACGTGTATCGTGCTGATGTCGTTGTGTTGATACTTGCATGCTTATTCGTGATATAAAATAGCTTCGACGATGAGTCTTTCTTCAGAAAGAATCCTTTGAGACTGGATTTAGATTGATCGAAGAAGTTGTACACCAGTGCATTCAAAGAAGAATCGTGATGAATATGACATTCGATGAATATTACGATACGATACGAAAATCGAACGTGGCGCATGCGCGTTCAGTCCTTGCATCGAGCGCGATCAGTAGTCGCTTGGCGAAGCTTAATTGACAATGGCGATTATCCGATTCCAAGACTGGCTCTCAATACAACGATTCGACGAGCTTCTTTTATCGCTACTATTCTTAGTGTGTTTAATTGAAAACTATTCTCTAAACAGCGGGCTCGCGTATGTGTATACACTAGTGATGCCCATATCGCATCGACCAAGTAATATCGATCGTGCCATGCGACCTGACGGTCGATGCCAGTGCGGTTGAAGTATCAACCTGTTATAATTTCAAGGGTAATTTCACCCTCTACAGGGTAGAGTAGCGCACTCGAATTAATGGAACCGGCTGGAGCACCGTCGACGAGAATAATTCGCGCGAGTGAATATACGTAACTGCATGCACGCACGCGTGCGTGCGCGCTCGATGCTTGCTCGCTCGCACGTTCATTTCTCCCTCTTTGCCGGATACATGTAGTCCTCCTTCTTTCTTTCGGAGATTTCGACACTCGAAATTCCGGAGTTTTGCCTTCCGTACTGCCGGCGAAAGGTAATTACTTTCCGCGCCACGACACCGTGTCCGTGTGTGTGCGCGCGCGCGTGCTTCATCGTTGGTGAAAATTTTATGACTCTCCGGAATAAATTTCTCGTTTGGGAAACGACTAAAAATGGGTATGAAGATAACGTATGATAAAAAAATAAATGTTTTCCGATATTCCGATATTCTCTTTTATTGTGATCGCTCATAATCCGATACTTAAAATACATAACTCTCTCGAAATTCACCTGTTCTCGAGTCTTTATTAATTAAGTTCGAGCGATCACGCGCGATTAATTGAACGCTTCCTGACTACGACACGAAACCACGCCGTCGTGTCACCGTGTCGAGTCCTTGTCGCCGGCTTCCCTCCTACCAGGATAACAGCGTGCCGTCCTGTCGCGAGGATATCATCGTCGACACTACCACGCGGATGATTTTTGCGTTCTATCCGATATATACTGGCTTAACCGGCTGTTGGCCCAGACCATGCGTGTATTGCTCATCTATGTGCGTGTCTCATATGCAGTCGTCTACGTCGATATGCTCGCGCTATTGCACGCAGGACACCCGCTGCACGAGTGCGCACAGACATGTCGGTGACTCGTGTGCGTACGCGCACCGACGTCTGCCAGTGCATCAGAAAGAAAACGATAGATCGGTGAGTCTCTTTGCAAGGGGAAGGGTAATGGAAGGGATAGAGGAGAAGGTAAATGCGACCGCTGCGCGGACAGTGAATAGTGGAGGGGCGATGGAAAGGGTCGACGCGACAATTGGAGGGGGACATGCTCAGCGTCGATGGTGCTGCGGCCTGACAGCCACTGGACGAATTCAGTCTGCCGCTGGACTTGGAACGTGTTGGATGTAGTCGAAGTTCTTGTCCAGGGTTTTTCATCGCGGAGCAGGTTCCGCTTTCTAGTTTATCGTTCGGCACGGTGTGTAAAGACGAGATTCAATCACTAGGACGATTTTTCGTTTGGCGGCACATCGAGAAATAATAAAGTTCCTTGATAGTGCATAAATTTTCTTTCTCGTTGATGCGTGTACAGGACGAACACAAACGGTGATTCGTCCCCGTTCGTTAATTCAGATCAACGCGAGATCGTGTTATCGAAAAAACATCACAGCTTTCGTAACCACGCCACTGACATTTCTAGCCAGCCATTGCGGCGGGAATTCTGCCAATAGAGTGCGTCTTTTTCCTGTCCGTATGTGTTTCGTGAACGAGTGATTTCTCAATTAGAGGTTAGAAAAACGGCGACAAGCGGGCTGCCAGCTACGCATCGATAATTGAGAAGGAAATCTATAAAGATAGACGATGAGTGACAATTCCTGAATTCTGTGTCGATACGATACGAGAAGATACTATTTCGAAAGAGAAGAATAGTGTGCAGCAAGAAATTCACGAGTGAGAAACAAGTCTTGTGTTCGAAAGTCAAGGTCGTGCCTGTCAAAAGACACGCGTGCATCGGTGCATTAACGTCTCGCCTTGTGAGTGACGTGAGGATTCCTTTTCACCCGGTTCTGGCTCGAGAAACGTGTGTGTCTCCTTCGCAGAAGTCTCCAGGAATTCTTTGCCTTTTTCTTCGCGTGACCGTACCGCGCGAACTTGTATATACGCTATATAGACACCAGGGACACAAACACAATAATACATAAGCATTCACGAGCAGCGTTCGTACGAGTGTTCTGTAAATATCGGACGTGGAAAAAAAAAAGGAGCACCACGCTATCGGAGAAGAACGACACGTGTGGCCATTAGAGTACTCGTTAAACAACCGTACAGCCTGTGGTCAAGTGGCATCGGGGAAGTGTGAGGTACAACGGATCGAATTAAGCAGAAACCAGGTCGTTTCCTCTTAACGGGAATCGGGAATCGATCGTCGTCGACGTAAACGTATTGAAACACATGCTATTCATTTATCCTCGCTGCCATGACAGTTTGATATCTGCGCACATAGTTTCAACATTTTTTCTGGCGCTTCGAACGCTCGAGGCGTCACGCCAACGAAATTCAAGATACGAGAGTTTATATACAAATAATTTTGCAACGAATTATCTGTCGAATATCAATAAACAAGAAGAGAAAAAAGTGAACTACAGTGTCGAGAAATTCGAGGAACGAGCAGATTTGACGAAATAGGAACGGGACGCGAGAGTCGGGAGTGTTTATATGCCAGCTTGACAGCTGACGGCCAGTGGTTTCCAGCACGTCGACAACCTGGCGGCACGGTTCAAATGAAGCTGAGGCGTCGCTGCATGCAGACGCTCGGCGTCTCCGTGAAACAGTTGAGGAGAAAGCTGCTTGAACTGGGCGCACGAATCCTTCACGTTCAGGGTTCGAAACCACGCGACATGGCCCTAGTGGTATGTTAATTAAATCAATTTCATTTTTATTCAAGTATCTTTGATAGATATTTCTATATATATATATATATATATATATATTTTTCTGAAATATTTTACATAGTTTCGATATAATTCGATTGATATTCATCACATATATTAAAAGACATTCGTTAAAGATTTAGTTCCTTTGATGGCGCTGCAATTTTCAGCAAATTATTTTGATCGATAAAGTGTCCATCTATTATTGGATTGCTGAACTTTTTTCCTATTTGTAACGGTATTTTTATATCGAAATTATAAGTTGGAATATCCGTATAGCAAATATTTAACAAATATATTCGTAACAAATTCGATTTATTAATTGATCGATCCTTTTTTTATAGATAATATTTAAAAATTTAAACGATTAAAATCAATTAAAATCACTTCTTTTTATTCAATTAGTATCGAGTTTTTAGATTGAGAAATATACGTATAAAATAATTATTCTTCAAGAATCCAATTTCTATTTAGTTATATACTATATTTTGTACAATTTTTTTTTGAAATGTTATTATTATATAGGCATTATTTTTAATATTCGATTATATATTTAAATATGCAGTAATTTAATTTTCTTATTTTTTAACAAGAGTTCGCAAACTCATTCTTTTTATTAATTTATTATTATTATTATTATATTTATTCAAAAATAAGTTGAATAAATACAAAGAGGAAGGAAAATGAAGAGTTGATAATGATTAGAAAATTTTTATTCAACTTTATTTTTAAATAAATCAATAAGATTGACAATAAGTAACAATAACAATTAACAATTAAATATTTTATAAAATTTCAATCATTAGTTAATTTCTAATTTCAATCAGAATTCTTTCCAATAGTTTTACTTACATATAGATAATATATTTCATATATTTTTTGTTTTTTATTTTAACTTAACAAATCAACGATAATCGAATTTATTATTATTCGAATTTTAAATCGAACATAGATGCGCTCTCTTAAATTCCCGAATAGGGATAAACAAAATTTTACTTATCGATTTTCACCATCGTTTTACACTTCAATAGAAGTTGAATCGACGCAGTAATGTTAAGTTAAACATCGAAGTCCCCGTGAAAATCTATTAGCGGCGTGTCAGGTATATAATCGGTATGTCGATAACTTGGCTAATTAGGCGCAAGTGTAAACGCGACGTGAGCGGATGTTAGCCGGAAAATGGGGCAAACCTGATATCCGGCCAGACGTCGATTTTTAATCGTTTAATCGCGCTGCCCACGTGTTACCTCTTGTCTCTGTTTCACGCTTATCTGCGGTTTCCGTCTACCGTCCACGCAATCGGCTCGTTACAGCTCGCGGCAACAATAATTCGATAAGATAGATCCCCGCGTATAATTGATCTATTAATAATTTCTCCGAGCTCTGTTTGACGTATGACAAATGTCGATCTAAGTTTTATCATCGAGAAGTTTGTCAGGTCTGTTTTTTTCGAAATTGTATGAATAATTTTTCGTGGAATGCAACATCATTTTTTAAAAATGAATTAATTATTAAGTTGTTGATAATTAAATGTATAATAAAACTTTTGATATTTCTTAGAGATTATTTTTCTTGTTTCTCAAAATCGTATCGTTGTACTACGCATTTATTATATTTTTTTATAGTCTTAACTTGCTAATAGGGATCGTAAAATTCAAAAAATTATTTTGTTACCACTTTTTTAAATTTTAACTTCGAGTTTAAATCTATTTATTAGTCATAAATTAAGAAACTTAAAATCTACGCTTCTTCAATTATTACTTTTAATTTATTAGAAAAATAAAATTCTTGTATAAATTGTCAAAATTCCTTTAAGCATTACCAAATATCAGAAATCCATTTTATCAAACAACCACCTTCTCAAAAAACAAAATTAATCGCTACGAAAGAAATATTTTCTATAAAAATCAAAAAAGAAAAAAAAAGAATAAAAGAAACTGCATTATCTCATAATTCATGTCGTTATACGCTCATTTTTTTAGAATCAGCTTCTCTCCAATCATTGACCAAATCGTGGCTTCATCGTTTGCATAATTAAGAATTCCACCCTCTCGAGAGCGCGAAAGTCGACGATACACATTGGATAGAAGAAAAATAGGAAAAACGATCGTGTGGCCGCTCTCGGTCTCGCCGTGTGGAATCGAGACGGAACGATCGATAGGAGCGAGAATGAGAGAGAGAGAGAGGCCGTTACACCGTCTGCTTCGTGTTTCTTCCGTCTGGCCCAGAATGCGAGTCGGGCTTTCACTGCAGTTTTCTCGTCTGGGTCGACGCTCCTTCTCCCTCGCTCCCATTACGATTCCCCTTTCTCTCTTTATCCGTCCGTCTGTCTCTTTGTCTCATTCTGTCTCGTTACCTTCTCTCCCTCGCATCGCACCTCTTTCTCTCTCTCTCTCTCTTTCTGTCTGTCTATCCGTCCGTCCGTCCGTCTGTCTCTCGCCCTTTTCTGTCGGTCGATACCTTCCCGTCGCACTTTTAAATGTCATCAGCCCGATCGTGAGGTCGGCCTCGACGTCTCCTTATACAGGGTGTGCCTAAAATGCCTGACCTCGGCTCGTGTCCCATTAACCGGGAAAAAGAGGTGTCGCGTAAAAATACGTAGGTGTTATTGGGGTATATATCTCTTGAAACGAGTTTCTGTTTTGAAGTTACTCGTTTTATGTCGAAAAATCTTATAGATATCTTCCTCCTATTTGGAAGATCGATGCAAATTTTCTCATCGAGTATTTCTGGGATTAATATTTAATTAATATTTCTTTTTAATATTTAATAATCATCGTCAAATTTTCAATCAATCTTTTAAAAGATCGATTTGAGGATCGAGTATTTTCGGGATTAATTAATATTTTATTAGTATTTTTAAACATTTTAAACATTGAGACATTGTTTTACTTCTTTCATGGAAAAATCGATAAGATTTTGATCAATCTTCACTTGGGAAGATAAATATTGGGATTGACTATTTTCGGGAATAGTTAGTTAGGTGCATTTTCAGAGAAAGGAATGATACTGATTCCTTGGAGGACCATTCGTAGATCGAAGATCGGTTTTCGATGAGAACAGGTTTAAATGAGATGGTTGGATATAAAGCGTTATAGGACTGGGTCGTTTGGAGGAAATGGTTCCTCTAATTTAAAAGATTGATAATTGGCTGAGGGATGCATCGAGAATTTTTTGTCTGATTCTTTTGTCTTCTTTGATTATTTATTTCGAATATTTTGAACCACCGTTTGTACAAGATTCACGAAATGAGAATCCATCGAAGATGTTTCGTTAAAATTCGAACGTTAACCTACTTGGCCCCTTTCTGTCTTCATCGATTTTCCAGATGCCCGCGGTTATTTTTCAGTTCAATCAACCGTCGCTGTGCTGGAGCCCCTTTCTCTCGATTTTTATTTCTCTCTTCTTTTTTTCTGGATCTTTCTCCAGCATGGTTTAATGTCTCTCTCTCTTTTTTTTTTTATACTTTTTTCGCATCAGAGAGAACAGGATTTTCGGATCTATTCTTCTGTCACGATTCGAACATGTCATGTTCTTCATTGTAGACTAGATATAGGTATTATGTCTTCGATCTTCGATATTTTTAGATGTTTTTGTATAAATTTTCTACGAGGATTGTTTTGTGTAGTATATCAATGTTCTCGAAACGATTTTTGGATAAAAATAATTAAGACGTGTATTTTCCTGCGTACTTAAAGTTAGAATACTTTTTATTTGTAATATGTAGTTCCAATGCACATATACTGATGAATATATTTATCTTTAATTATTTTTTTTTATCAGAACATCGAATCTGTTTAATAATTAGGAAAGTAGAAGACAAATGAAAATTTTATATTAAAACATTAGAAATTTTTTATTATTAAATGATAATTATATAGCGATTAACTAAAAAAATTTGTTTTAACTTGTTGAATAAGAGCTTTATAAATAAAATGTTTGAATCATGTGTATACATATAAATTAAGGGTAAAATTTCTGCGTCCTTAATTAGCATTTTACGACTGTCGGCTGAACAGCTTTTTTACGATTCCGTGACAAATCGTAAACAGCAGCGAGCTTTCTCACACGCGTTCCTCGTTCTACCATGCTCTTGGGAACGCTAAAGACAAAAATGAGAACAACCGACAGCGTCATAGTTCATTTACCAAATTAATACAAGAACACGTGCCTTTCCCTCGTTAGTGGATCCATAAAATTCTCAAATTCTTTGTACATACAATGTATACTTATACCAACTAACATTCTTCTCATTATATCCTCCTAGCGCAAAAATCATCTGCTCAAACTTTCAAATACCATCTCTTCGAGCCATCTCACATGGTATTTCCCACAGTGCATCCAACCTCTTACCAAGCACACCCATAATTCATAGTTCACCTGGAAAACTTAACCACACCCTTCACCTTTCGATATTCAATCAAACCGATATTCAATTCACGTTTTCTTCTTTTTTTTTTTTTTTTTTTTTTGCGTTCCAAAGAAGGAAAGATCATATTAAAAGCCTCTAAATTCTCACGAGCTGAACACAACATTTATGATATATAATTGATGACAACTCACTATCCCATCAAAGCAGAAATCCAAACCAAGTGCACAAGCTTAATGAACAATCTCCTTGAATCATTCCACAGCATCCAATTTCTTTTATTAATTTCATAGTGAAATTAAATTCACCTGAAAGATCTAACCACACCTTTTGATAATCAATCTTTCCTTCTTCTTCTATTTCCAAAGAAGGAAGAACCTATCTAAAATAATATATGATATATCTACTTCATCTTTTAATCAATTAATATTTTTTTTCTTAATATTGAGTCAAAGTAGTAACTTCATAGAAAGTTTTCTTCAATTTCCTAAAAATAGATCTCCATTTTAAGATCCTCTATTAACCATAATTCGTTTAATTTCAATTACTCGATATGAATTATCCCATCAAAGTAGGGATCCAAATTGAATTCACATACAATAGAAATCTTGAACCGCACTTGAATATGTTAATTTATATAATATCACGGATCTAACGGTTTATCTAATCTAAGCTCATTAGTATCGAAAGCACGCCCGGGTTCGTTAATATACGCGGTTGCACGCGCGCCCCCTCGCGTGCGGGTGCCCCCTAACCATCAAGCAAGACCGTTTTTCCGCGGCGAAATTAAGGTCACCCTGCTCGTTTTCCGCTCTTCTCTTCTCTCTCTCTCTCTCTCTCTCTCTCTCTCTCTCTCTCTTCTCTCACTTCTCCCTCGCCTCCATTCTCCTGTTCCCTTCTTTTTATCCCGAGGCCCGTGGGAAACGCTTTGGAGGCTGCTCTCCGTCCCAGCAACCACTCTCGTCCAGCCTTCGACGTCGATCGACCGTGTCGACGCGCGCTTTTCACGTTCCACTTGCCTCGATCCGGAAGATCCAATCGCGATTTTTTTCGAACTATTTTTCAAACTTCTCCCTTCACGTCCATTTTGTACCTCGACTCCTAGTGATTTATCGTTGCCGATACGAATTTCGCGATTTTCTCTCTTTCTCTCTCTCTCTCTCTCTCTCTCTCTCTCTCTCTCTCTCTCTCTCTCTGTCTTTCTCTCTCCTCTTCCTCCCCCTTTTTCCCGTGTAACATGGAGGATTTGCGGACGCTTCGATGGCGCATGCTTTGGAGTGTAGGAGGAAAATGGAAACGCGGATCTCGAGTTTGGAATCGCGTAATCCTGGTGTAGCGAGAGAGGTTCCTCCGTGATCGATGTTGATACCAGGGAGGGATCTAGCGATGCTGCGGCTTGTCGCTGAGTGGTAGTTCATTTTTATTTGGAGATCTCGCGTGGATTTATCGCGCGATGCGATTTTTAACGCGGATTTTTCGGCATGTTTCATGGTTACGGCGTTTTCGAGTGTGATTGGAGATTTTGCGCTTCGAGTTTCGTGTTACGTTTCCGGGGGAATTTGCGGTTGGAATTTCGTATTTTAGATTTAAATTATTCATTTATTTTCTTGAGTTTCTTTCATCGATATAATAAAACGTATTCTTTCTTATTGTGATTAAAATACAATATTTATTGTCAATTATTATTAATTATTATATTGAAAACACTTTATCGCAAGCTATTTAGAATTTCTGCAAAGTAAGCTTTCTTTCTATTAATTCTTTACAATTCAATCTAAATAGAAGTTTCATTATAGAAACAATACAATTCATAATCAAAACTATAAAACATTCATTCATCGTTTTTCTAATATACCAAAAAAATAAAGGAAATATTTTTTATTATTCGATGATCAGAGTCAATACAATCATCCTAATATTATCACGCCCTCGTGCGTGATTTAATCTTCATACACTCGCCTTCAAATACTCGGGCATCGATTTAACCGTAACGTAATCTCGTCGCCACAACCCTCGAAAATTTCACCGGTAATTACTGGTCTCACCCTGTACACTGAACGGAAGTTCCGTCGGTGGCGCTCGTCCCGATTCACGCACCTGTAAGGCAGAATATGTTACGCATCATTGCCGCCTCGCGATCCCATTGTGATTCCCTCGGCGTAATTTACGAGGACCATCGCGTATTCACGTTGAAGTAGTCTGGCTAACGCGACAATACCTTTAATTTCGCGATTATAACTTATCTGCTCTGTGATGGAGAAGCAGGAAATCGGCGAGAAATTATGGTGTGAATCGATCGTGTTAGCAATCGTCCGTTAATAATATTGGGAGTGGAATCTTTTTGCAATTTTCTCTATTATTTTGAAATCTTTGAAATATGTTTTGAAAAAAATATATTTCACAATTTTGTCTTAGATTAATTAATTATACGATATTAATTGTAAAGTATTTTATTATATAACAGTTTATATATAAACAGTTTTACATAAAAGGTAAATTTATAAGAATTTATAAGACTTCAATAATCTAAAGTCAATCGATTATTTCTTTATTATCTTTAATTTTTCAAATAATCAGAGTTCTTGTTCAGATAAGTGAATTTAATTATAAATATGATTCATTTTCCCGATTATCCGGTGCGTTAGCCTATTGTATTATGTCTTTGTTTTCATTCGTAGTATGTATTCGTATAATCAGAGGCTTATAGCACTAGTTTAGATAAATAGAAGCTCAGATGGAGTTCGGTTAATAAAGTATTGATGGAAATTTCGCTTCGATAAATAAAATTTTATTGTAATTTATAATATCAGACTTTTATTTTTTTATTTGGATGGATTTCATAAAAATTAAAATCATCTATCTATCATTTCTAACTATTTAAAAAAAAAATAATCCAAATAAAAAATAATGCATAGAACAATTTAACTAAAATAGGCAGAGCAACATTTTTAATCAATAAATATTCAATAAATATTCGTTTTTTTTATGATTAAAATGATTGATTGACTAGATAATTAAAAATAAAATATATTTGATATATTAGGTAGAATATTTCATTTCGATATAAATAAGAGAGAATCTTTTGGATTGGAAATTATTGCAGAAAAAGGGGTTGAGGATGCCAGTCGATTTGATCGTCGATGCTTCGGTTATCAATTAAGTATTATTTTATCGATGTTTCTGATTGTTTGTAGAAATTGAAGGTATCTGTGAATATCTTTGCTTGTTGATTTGATTATATATTCTTTTATTATTATTCGTAATTGTTCAAGGGAAAAGAAAATGTCGATTGTATATCAATATTTAAGATCTTTCCTTGTCAAATATATATATATATCATTCCTCTTGCTTCTTTCGTTTATGAATTCTATGATGAAATTTTCTTTGCCCTTAATCGATAAATGAAATCAATCGTACGAAAATACTTTTCTTCCACACAAAATATCTCTCGAGTTATTTGAAAAATATCAATTTAGAGTTATTTGAAATTCGAATCTTATTGCATTAAAAAAATACTGACATACGTTGGTTCCATTTGTTCGTTACTCTCAAGGTTGTCGTTTTCTGGAACGTGCTTGTCGACCCAATGTTATCATGGTGTTATGTCGACAACGACACGAACATACCGTCGACACGCAACCCTTTCGCCACGGACTGCATACGCATGCGTTACTTAATCACGTTACTTTTCCTTCCCTCGCGGAAATAACCGAGATATCGCTCGGTCGTGGAAGATTGTCGTTCGAGAATGATGAATCGCGACCAGGAAGGAAATAAGACGAAATACCACGCAAATGCACGAAAAAAAAAAAAAAAGAAAAGAAAACAAATGCTTTTGAATCGCGATACGAGAAATTTAAATTAGCTTGATTAATAATTGAATTAATTAAATGCACAGGAAAATGCATTTTAAAATGTTAAGATTAATTTCTAAAGAAAAGGAGATATTTAATTTGTTACATGATAAATGCGTTTATCGATGCTGAAAATTTTATTTTTGAGGAAGATCAAGATCAATTTCCTGTAAATTTTTATTCTATTCTGGGAAAAACATTATCTTCGAACGTTCTCTGATTTTTGCGGAAATGATAGTTTTCTTTTATCTATTTCAAATCTAATCCAAATTTCTCAAGAATTTCTTACGTGGAAAGAAAAATTATTTTTGGGAGAGAAAAAAAAATCAAATTATTGCAAATTACAGAATAAAAATTTATAAAATCAAGGAAAATAATTTTAATAAAGTGAAAACTTGCAAAGAATGAATATTTTTAATAATTTAAATATCCCTATAAAAGGGATATTTGTTTATTATTACAAGAAATAAATAACAAAGAAGAATTTTATTGCTGCGTTTCGTTTCACTCTAATGTACACAAGTAATTTCATTATCTTTCCTTTAACCAAGAAAAAAGTACCCATAGGAATATCGTGCAATCTCGATAACAGATATCATAAAAGAATTACCCAGAAGCACAGAACAAATGGATCACGAAGTGGCAACCGTGACTGTCGAACGTTTTCGAGCGCCCTTGTATGCCGTCGCCTGCAATTACCGCCTAATGAACGAGGTTATTAACATGTAACCCTCTCGAAACTTGGAAATTGTTGCGAAAACGACGCAGTTCGAAACGGCGAGCTGGACGGCCGTGCATAATTAATTAATCGATTACACGCCGCGTGACGTGTCGACATCGTCGAGACATCGTGATCTTCGGCGAGGCGATGAAAGAAAATACAGGGTGTCCTATAATTAATAATATATCATAGCAAGGAAAGAAAGAGCATAAAGAATTTGCAGTAATTCAATATAAATTTATTTCTAAAATATTTTAATTTCTGCTCTTCTACAACTTTAAATTAATATTTGTGCAATCTCCTCTTACTTCTTTATATTTCAAATATCGCATCGTATGGAAACTTGAATTCTATTTGATATTTATCAATTTATAAAAATCCTTTTAATTTAATCCAGATATTTTCAAATAATGAAATTTGAAATCTAAATCAACAACAAGTTTTATATTCTCACTTAAAAAACTGAGATACGCAGTTATCCGAGTACACACATAAAGATTAAACGGGGAAAAAAGGGAAAAATTCCAACCTTTCCCACTTTCCACTATCATTCCCATCGTTATCGAGCTTTCCAACGACGCCAAGGGAAGATAAATTTTAACGACACGTGGACTGAAATCCCAACGGCGTATAACGACCATAACGATCACATTCCAGGCGTCACGTCGCAAACCTTCTCCCCCTTACGTATATGTGAACAAACATAAAAATCGAGCGCGATACGGCTCGAAGGATCTTCCGCAGTGTTTCCACCCTCCGATTGAAACCTCTCCTTCCTCTCCGTCCAAAGATCAAGGCTGGCCATTTTCATGGCCCAGGCTCATTTTCCATAGAAATGAAACCGTGTCTACGATCGTTCGCAAAGCGTTCCTTCTCTCTGCAATCCTTCGACCGTTCTCGAGTTCGTTAATCGCGAGGGGGGTTGGCGAACGAGCATCACGAAGATGTACACGCGCGGCGAGTAACTGAAAACTGGCGCGAGGCGCGCCTTGTTTCAAAGGACTTCTTGTAATTAACTGTCTAGACTGGCGACGTTATTATCTGGGCCTCGTTAGCGTTATCTCCGGGAAACGTCTGGTGAAAATTACGCGAGAGTGTGCATGCGGTTATGCTCATGATGTGTCTCTCAGTCGTTATACGTGTGGCGGGTTGATGAAAATTGCCACGTGCCTTTTTTTTTCCTTCTCGTATCAGGGTGTAACTGGCTGTAAAAGTGAGGTGGTTGTACGTGGGTGGAAATAAGTCGAGGAGAGAGAATTTTCTGTATTCGAATATTTTCTATATGGTTTTGTCTTCCGATCAAATTTTTTGTAACGCTGCGTAATTTTGGAATTACGCAGTATTGTATTGTATATTTTTTTAAAACTTTTTGTTTTTGTTTGTTTGGTATTTCATTTCGTTGTCAAGTTTGTTTCGTTTGTTATTTGAGTGATCGAATTTAGTTTATAATAATTGCTAGTTTTGGATTGAATTTAAGAATTTTTCAATCGATTAATA
Organism: Apis laboriosa; assembly: GCF_014066325.1. Lineage (NCBI taxonomy): Eukaryota > Metazoa > Arthropoda > Insecta > Hymenoptera > Apidae > Apis > Apis laboriosa. The sequence goes on along the minus strand of NW_025220849.1, from coordinate 539,880 downwards.
TTCGGTTAAAAAGAATAATAGTAAAAATTAGTTTTTTCGTTCGAAGGTTAACTTAAAAGATAAAAAAAAAAAAATAAAAATTTAATTACTATATAATTACTTCAAGAAATATATAATTGGTAAAGAAAATTACAAAAATACCTCATATGATATACTAGTACATAAAAATACAATTTACAATTTTTTCTGTTAATTATTTCAATTATTTCAAAAAAAAAAAAGATATTATTTTAAAGCTGAATAAATATACAATCTTAATAAAATTTTTCTATAAAGAAGAGAAATCCTATAACGATCCTATAATCTTCGCTGAAAGATTTTCTTTTTAACATTTTTGGCTCATTCGATCTGTTAAAAAGTATTAAAAATAAATTACATTGTAAAATATTATATAATAATACGATTATCAATTTACAAACATCTAATAATTTCTCGTGATCGAACAACGAATTTTTAAAAACATTGTATTACACACATTATTACCAACACAAAGGCGTCCACAGACAAATGATGACAAATTGTTATCAAATATAGCTACCAATAAAGTCGACGTCTCAGACTATAAACAAGTTTATTATTATCGGCGCCAGCCGACCAAGTTATCACCGATACATTCTGTATCTATAAATCGAGCCTTCCTGTCGGCATTGTCCTCGAAATGATTTTCATACGGTCCACCCCAGAAAAAAGATTTTCTTCCATTTCTTTTCCCCTTTCTCCTTCAAAAAAGGAGATGGAGGTTGACTCGAGATATTCGAAACAATCGACGCCTTATCGTCTCGTTCTCGGCTATTATTTGCAGATAGGGGGCAGGGTGCACGGGAGATACGATGTTATCGCTCGAGGTTTCTTTTTTTCGTTCGTTGATCCTGTCAGCTTAGATTCGACGGAGAACTTTGGAAAGAGAGATCGGGAGATTTGATCATTTTGATCATTATTTTTTTTCTTAGAATTAATTTTTTAATATTTTATTCTAATATATGTTTTCCCTTGTCATTCTATCATTATGAAGAGTTTTAATAAGGGTGTGTGGAGTTGTTTAAAAAAGTAGAAAAGTAGAAAAGTTTAACAGATTTATTGGAGGAGGAGAGTCTGATAAGTAAAAATCGGTGGATTTATCGTTTCGTTGATTTATTTTTTTTAAATCAACCTTTTAATATCTTGAAATTAATATAGTTTTATAGATTTTCATAAGAGAATAATTCATAATTCAAAAATTAATGGAGTTGTTAAAAAATATCTTTCGAATTTCAATTACGATATTTAATTTTCACCAAACGATTTATGATTCTTTTAAAATTCGATTTTTAATACGGCATTTTTACTAACCTATAGAACGATCTAGGTACAAACAAATGCCACAACGTCCATTTCTAATTTGATTACGAAATCACTCGGTAATTTCCATCCAGTTGGATCAGACGAAATTATTTCCGCGGGCCACGTGGCCGCCCCTTTATGTATCGCGGTTATTAGTGCCGTGCAAACCGGACACAAGCTTGTAAATACGTCGCGTGAAATATAAATGCGGAAACGCTACTTATTCCGTGCGACCACGTCACGTCACGCAATTTTACAGCCGCTATCGGGACCTCGACGGTTTCGCGATTTATTGGCCTAGATGGCCAATAGTTGATTCTCAACAGAATTACTCAGAGTGCGAAAATGATTAACAATACGGCCAGAACTAACTTCGAGAAAATCTTTTTTTTTTTTTCTTAAACGTAGAGAGAGAAGGAAAAAGAGAAAGACTTTGTTTAATTGGTAAAAAAAATTAAATTCGGTATGAAGCAAATCTACGAATCAATGATCAAACCTTAAATGAAATCATTTTTTCGGAGAAAAGGATAAGAATAATGTTTTATATTGTTTTATATTGATCATTGGAACGGGTAACAAATAAAAATGTGAGGAGTTAGAAAGAGTTAGAATAGTCTTTATTTCTTCGATAAAAATTAGAGGAAAGATAAATGATAAATCACGTAATCGGAATTAAGGAAATGATATTAACAATTATTTACAATCTCGGGAGAATTACACGGATCATGGATTATTTTTTGCTTACTTAGTGTCGAATATCTATGAAAGTTATGTAACATAAAATTGACCGATATTCCATTGTAAATCTTTTAATTCCGTTCGAGCTGTAAATCGATAATAAACTGATTTATTGGACTAATAAGATTGAGAAGTTGAATTTTATTTAATGCCTGTGGTTTCCTTATCGAAAATATTATTTAAAAAATACGATTATGACGTTTCTTCTCGTTATTATTTAATATACGAATCAATAACGTAAATAATATTTTTGTCTGTTTATTTTAAATAATAAATTTTGACTGTTATTTTAATCATTCTTTAGTGTACTTCTAATAGTTACTTAATAAGCGTATCTATCATGTCTGACCATAGATATCTTGTTCTACTTCCTCGAGTTCAGTTCTCTATAAACACTAGTTAATCTTTTTATTAAACGATTGAATTAGGTAATCGTACAATTAATACGTATTAAGATAGTGATTATACAAATTATACGTAATGATTTGATGTTTTATTTTTATAAAGAACGTAGGTGTTCAATAGTATAATTATCGAACGTCAGACAAGTTGGTTATTGGAAGCGATCGATAATCGAGTTTAAAAATTTCTCATGTATCGATTCCGTGAATAGCTTCCATAATCACTAAGAAGTCATAACATTTCAGCGTACTTAGATATTGAGCAAATCGATAATTCATATTCATTTTCGCCGACCTTCGCCAATAATTGCGAATAGAGGATGCGATCAATTACGGCCACAATGAAATTTTCTGACATTTATAAGATTTTTACGATTTATTATTTAGCATTTCCGTTTAGGATTTTAAAAATTAAGATGTCAGAAAAATTGTTGTTGTCAGGAAATATCGTGTGATACATTTTTGCATCGTAATGAATAATACGATAATTCCTTTATGAAATATATATTTATAAACTGTTGCGATATTTCCAGATAATTTGATTTATCGTTTTTTTATTGTTTCATTGAGAGAATACTTGTTTCTGATTAATAAATTAATTTCAAACAACAGATTTTTAATTGAAGTTGAAATAAATGGTATTGAAATAAAATTCAGATCAAATATTTCAACGTTGTTAATAATAATTTAAAATAATAATAAAATTTAGCATTATACCACTACAAAATATCAATATCAAATAAATATTTAAATAACAATTATTTCACATTAAGAAATTTGATAAATTCAATAATAAGAATAGTTTATTGGATAAATTTAAAAATAATTCTTGAAAAATATTTTTATTTATTACTTCAAATATTTACTATCTTATCTAGACTCAATGATACAACCAAAAATTTCAAATAATCCTCCCCCTTTAAATTCTAAAAAAAAAAAAATTGAATCTTTCGTAATTAACCACATTGTTTACTCAAATGGAACGAACATTAACATTTCAAAACTCATTCAAATTTCCGTCAAAACATTCGAGACCAAATCATCAATTTCCACTACACGTGTCGTTGTGCTAGAATCGCTTGAATTCTTGGCGCGGTCGCGGTTGTTTGGCCTTAAGGTCGTCCCGATAACGAGTCGCTTACGTCAGTCGAGGAACAGACACGCGTATATCTCGTCCCGATCCCCGTTCTTCTGGCGCGTGTAGTTCCTCTTCTGCGTCTACCTAATCATCCTCCTCCATCATCCTCTTCGTCTCTCTCGCCTACCTTGAACAGACACCAGCGGTGGAACGAGAAAGAATCAAAAGTGCGATTATCATTTCCCGATAATAATAAAAAAATATTTAATCTTTAAATCTTCCAGATTTAAATATGCAAAAAATAATTACTTCGCTGTAAAAAGAAAAACTTATCCAATCGATCAAAATTCAGACTTTTAACAATTTAAAAGCCACTATTGAAAAAGCAATTTCGCTCGCTATTAAAAGCATTCACGAATAGTAGAGAAAATTTTTTCGTCCCACCATATTGATTATCGTTCATCATCCATCTCTTTCCTTGCTTTTCTCATTTCTACCTCGAACCTAGACACATCTATCACGCAGACCTATTATTCAGTCAGTCGCGAGAAACTCTAGACGTTCGTGCCTATGACATCAGAGAGCGGAACCGATCGTCTAGTGGCCTTGGACGATAACGATAATTGGCAGAGGCCGATTACGCGACGACCGGGCTGAATGTATAACGTCTAGCCTAGTCTAGCCGACGTGGACGCTAGATCGCAGACACTTGGCCCAATCGAGATTAATAGACCCCATTTGTACCGGTTCCAGTAAACGTTCGTCCGCGTTTCCTCATTGGTCACGCGTGGCCCACGTTGGTGGTCCTTGAGGGATCGACACACGATCCATTGTGTGTGTTGCGTACGATCTCTGGCCGATCGTTAGGGAATAAGTGGGCGTACAGGCGCGAAGGGGTTTCACAGTGGTTTCTCGAGTGGATGATGGACGTTTTTAACCGATTTCGGGATCCTCGATGTTTGGTGGATATGTGATTGGAATGTGTTACGAGGCAGTGGCGAAAATGATAGAGGGTTTAAGTTAATTATTAGGGAGTTAAAAGAGCGTTACAAGAAATTATAGGAAAGAAAAGAATGCGTAAATATATGTGAGATAATTGTAATTAGAATGGGTTATATTATATATGTATATATGTGGAATTTGGTTGAAAATGTTGTGCAAGAAAAAGGTGAATTTGATTAATTAATTTGAATAATTTTATAAGTACAATGATATGTTTGAAAAATTACATTTTTTTTTTTTAGTGGAATTATTATAATTCTTAATGAATTCATCGATAGAGGTTAAAAATGTGTTATATTTTATATTACGTAATTATTTCATTTTGTTATTAGAAATATAAATAATTGATCTCTCATACATATGTAAATATTTCTCATATAAAAATATTTTGTACGGTAGACTTTTTAGAAATTATAATATTTTTATTGTAAAAGCGAAATATAAAAATTGGAATATAACATTATAAAAATTCGAATTATAAAGGTGTATACTGTATTTGAAGTATAAATCTTGAAATATTGTTTCAAAAATATTGACAAATAGGATAGGAAAAAAAAAACATTACCAGAATAAAAAAAATAAGATCATTCGTTATTTCTTATTTTAATTTCAATGAAGTATCTGCTGCATAATGAGTCTCGATGCTCTTGGTGCATCAAAGAGGAGATAGTTTGCGATATACATATGTTTTTTCTGTCACTTGTTTTCCCTCTTGGTGTTCTATCGAAACATTTTTATTTTTGGAAACCGGAGAATGCGATTAATATTGAAATAAAAAAAATTAAAATTGTAATGACGTAGCTAGTATGATACGTGTAAATATGCGCGACCTCGAGGAGGAATTGATAGCGGTATTTATGAGTATTAACAAAGGAATGACCATGTCTGCAGATTTTAATGAGGATGATAGTACGAATATTCGAAAATGATATTGGCATTGATCAATTCTAATGCTGGAATATTCCAAGACTATATATTTTTTTTATATCAATACTGTTTGTTTTCGTGGTAATAATCTGCATTTGTTCGTTGTTGATAACGGGCGAGATCAATATTTGGATGATGGATAACAATGATTATTCGGTATGATTTCAATATTAATAAGCTTTTTTCATTCGAAGAAATGTCCTCGAAGTATGTTAGGTTTTGTAAATAATTTCATCGAAATAAGGATTTTCAACTTTTTTTAAAATTATAGCATATTAAAAGTTATAACAATATCAGTATTGATATTTCCTTATTTTATATTATTTTCATTATTTTATTTATATCATATTCATTTTTGAGAGTTCGTTTAAAAATTAAAGATTCAAAGATATATATATATCAATAAATTATACTTAGAGTCGATTTAATTTCCATTCTCTATAAGTTGGAAGAATTGTTACATAATATCAATGATACAGAATTAAAAATTTATTACTGATAGTGAAAAATAATGAAATTCAAAGATACAATATATTTATGTATATTTATGTAAGTAAAACAGAACGAGACATCTAAGATAATTTGAATTTTATATTACTCTTGAAATTCTTCTTCAATCCAAAAATTCAACCTATAATATCATAATAGAATATTTCTGTTTTCTTTCTTTTCAGAACAGAAGTTTCCCAGACAAAGGATATTTTTTTGCGAATTATTTTCATAATGAAGACATAAGCGTAGCAAAAATTTGAAAACAAGAGAAATTTCCAAATATTACCATCACGTATCACCAACGTGGCGCATGCACAATCCTCGAAACGATCTCCTACGCGCTCCCCTTTCTCCCTTCCCCGGGGAGTAAAAAAATCGTAAATTACGATTTTATACCGTGCGATCGAGGTTATTTATAACTCGTGGCAGGATCGATGCCTCGTAACCGCACAGGCGCGTAATGATTTCATTCTGCTCGGCCTCTTCCGCTCGAACGAGATCAAGGATTCAGAATTCAGCTCGTCGGTGGAGGCGGAGGAGGCGGATTAACGGTGTAGAAACGGTCCGCGAGGATTCACTTTCGTTTTCTCGCCGAGCAGTTCCGCTTCTCTAACGGTGCTCTTTTTCACCGACAGGCCTTGAAAGACCTAGGACAACCGACGATAATCGACTTTTTCGATTGCGCAATCCGTTTTCTTTCGCCACGAAAGCGATCACGTAGCGGGAAAAGAGATCGTCGACCCTCTAGGACTTTCAGATCTGTTTAATCTTCTGGAATAGAGAGAGGGAGAATGTATCGCGATTTCTCGCGATTTTATCGGAAAAGATGTCGATCGAACATACTTTGAGATTCCCTGATGAATTTTAGAAAGGTAGAGAAATTTTTTTTTCTTTTCCTTTATTACGAGAGTTTTAAGAATCTTTTATTTTGAAGATCCTGTGGAATTTGTGGAATTTCTTTTTTTTTTATTTTTATTTTTTTGGTTATAAATTACAAGAATCTTTCTCGAGATTTTGAAAATTCTTGTTTCTTTATACGATTGGAATTTTTTTCTTCTTGTTTATCATCGGGGATTCTAATTTTGGTAAATAATTCAGGAATTTTTGTTCCCAGAATGAAATTTCGTTTTACCGATGTTTTTATCGGATGTTTTAATTCTACATGTTATATAGGTGGAGCGTGTTTTTTGATGTTTGAGGAAATTTAAATTCAAGGTGAATGAATTTTCGAGTGATATATTATATGGTTGGTTGATAAATTATTTAAGATATGTTTATTAACTCGTTTTAGTGACAAGTTTATAAAAATTAAAAAAAAAAAAAAGATGATTATCTCTTATTTTCTCATGTGTCACAAATATCACAAATATTTAAATAATTGAAATTTTGAAATATTTGTTTACCATGCACTATATTTATTTTCGTTAAAAAATATTTCCAAATATCATCTATAACATCATCATAAATACACATAATCAGAAATTTATTTAAAAATTCATAATATTCAAAATTCTCTTATATTCGAACTTTGGGCAAGACGTATCAAAGTTAGCTTTTTTTTCTCGTAGAATTTTAATTTCTTGGGAAACAGAATTTTTTTCACGATGCCATTTCTGCATCGAGGCTTATCCTAGTTACCGAGGCCGGTGCAACTGGTGCATCGTATCGTCGGTGCATTGCCCTCGTGACGCGAATATGCTCCTCGATCGATTTGCCTCGACCACGGCTCGAATCGTTCTTCGTAGCTTGGAAATTCTCTGTTATATAGTTAAAGCATTGCAAAATGCTTTCTTAAACTGTTAGAAATTTTTTATTTTCATTCATTTTGAAATCCTTTATCATCTTTCTTCTCTCATCTGTTAAATATCTGCTACACATTCTGTTCGTTCGTTTTTTCATTGAATCTTAATTTGATTGAAAATTTCTTGAGAATTTCTTTTTCGGTGGATCGGTGAAAAATAAAAAAACAAGATAGGGATATATTTGTAAGAATTTGTTAAAGTTAATGATATGGGGAAAAGCATGAAGATATTGTTGCCATACTTGAACTTTCAAAGTATTCGATTACCAAGGACATTAACCCTTTCACTGCAAGGCATGCGCCGTGTGTCGAAGACACGCTCTGAAAGTATCATCTCTGTGTGAAAAATATGATTCTCAGCATCTTCAACGTGGCAATAACAGTTTAGAAATTTAAAGATAAGATCTTTTGAAGAATTTTAGAAGATAATTGGATATATTGTATTATTCCAGGAAAAAAGGATTGAATCCTCTTTACTTTCATTTTATTCTCTCAGTGTACTATGAGTTAATCAATTGTTTTAAATTCTAATGTAAATAATTATTAAATTAAAATAGAACGATAGATTTCAAAAATAATATCGAAAATTAATACGACGACATCGTGTTATTTGATAAAAAGACGTTTCGATAATTCGTAATCATTCATGAATATTTCTTACTATATACTCATTGTTTATCGATTAAAATTAAAGAAGAAGCATCGTAATTTTGCCGCTTTAAAAAGTATTAATCTTCTAAAGTGAAAGAAATGACGAATTCGATAATACAAATGCTGATATCAATCGATATACTCAATCAGATTTTTCGAGTAATAGTTTCGCTATTGGATCCTTATTAAGTACTATTTTTTGTCGGGAAACAACGACAATTACTCAATTTGAAAATAAGCATTCGATAAGATTTTTATTTTTTTTTTTTAATCGTGGATGATAAGCTCCAGAGTAAAGCAAATTATGAAATGAAAAATGATTAAACTATTATCTTAATCTATCAGCATTAATATTAATAGAATTTAATTCTGAGAATTAGATTATTAAAACGTGTTATGGAGCGTTATTCACGAAAAGGAAGTGAAATATATTCGTCACGTCTTTTTGAACAAACTTTATTTTTTTTTTTTTTTTTTTTTTTTTTTTTTTTTTTTTTTAAATATATCGTATTTAGCTTCGTGTACGTCAATTCGATAAACATATCGTATCAGCTCTATATAAATTCTCGTCCATGTAATCGTTTATATATTTGCTCGTTGCGTTTGATTATTTGTTAATTTATTTGTACATGAAAAAAATAATTTTGCTTGATTAATGATGGCAATGAAGAAATGCAAATGGACTGATTACACAATCGACCTGTGGGTGCAGTAGATTAAATTATAGTTGGTGAGATATAACAAATTACAAGCTAAAGATTTTCGAGTTATTAAGTACACGTGTACTTATAATGAGAGTACAATTACATTAGAAATTATTATTTTTTAAAAATATATTCAAATTTTTTAATCTTATTTTATATTTGCAAAAATTTTTAATTTCTAATCTTATAAAGGAGTAAGAAATAATAATTTCTATAAGGCATTTTACAAGGAAGGAAGGAATTTATTACATAATATATAATTTGAAGCTATTTATTGAAAAAAGTAATTAAATAACATTATACAAAATGCAACTTAAAAAGAAGGATATCCATATCGATTTTCGTTAAATTATAGAAAATTAAAGAAAATTAGAATAATCATCAATAATTTTCTCTATTTTTAACGTTGACATCTTTTATTCATTTTCTAGCATTTTCCGTCGTTATTCAAAACATTAAAAATCTAAAGAAATATCAATAATCGAAAATATTGTCACATTCATAAAATTCATTCCTGGTATTTCTTCAAAATCAAGTACATCCATCATTGTTCCAATTTTCCATATAATTCTACCCAAAAGCAATTTCAAAAATGACGATTATTAATCATCCTTTTTCAATTATTAATTGTCCTTCAAAATTCATTATCACATATATCGAAGAGAATTCCAAATTGATTATTCTTTTTATTTTATTTTCTATTACCATTGTCCCTAAATTAATTCACCTCTAGCTCATTTCTCAGCAACGAGAAACATTCCTAATGATCGAATTAAAATATCGTCATCGCAAAATTACATACGCACCCTATCTCATATTTTCTCAAAATCAACTACATCCATCATTGCTCCAATTTTCCAACCCCTCCATCTGGCAACCTGTTCCCAATTCCGGGCCAAAAGCAATTCGAGAGACGACGATTCTCAATCATCCCGTTCACCCTTTTAAATCGACCCATTATCACCCTCCAAGTGGATCCCAAAATCGATTCCCAGACCCCTATTCCGCGCGAACCAGCCTCGAATTCCAACTGAAACGAGCGTTTTCCACCGAAGAAGGGGAGTCGAATCTTCGAACCGACCCCCTCCCCCCCCCCAGTTTCGATCTCGCGACACATCCCGTGGACATTGTGCGCGTCTTTGTTATGCGAAGCCATTGTGTGCGATCAATACGGGTGAGCATCCCCCGGTGCTTGTTACGGCCGCCGTTTACGACGGCCGCAGCTTTCCCTTTCGACGCCCTCCGTGGAAACGGAGAACCCCTTTAAAGCTTTAACGCGAGACCCACTATACGTATTTTATTCCTTCCAAGATTTTCCTTCGAGGAAGGAGGAAAAGGAGAATTTTCCCTCGCCATCTCGAAGAATGGATCCTCCTTTTCACGTTGAAAATGAAAAAAGGGGATGGGGATGGACGGCGATGATTCGATCCAACGGGGTTCGAAACCGTTTGGTTAGTCGAGTCTTGGCGATCGCGAGAAATCGGATGGATGATGTCTGTGATTGAATTTTGGTCGAATTTAATCCTGGTTTGGACTCGATGAATTTTTTAAAGGGAGATGCTCCTCTGGGAATTTGGGAAATGCTGTCGTAAAATCGAAGTTTTGCGCTCAGGCATAATTTAAGTAACTGTGAATTACGTATGTCGTAAATGTTTCATGTTGTAAGTATTTTTATTTCTTGCTTTATGGTTTTTTTTTTATACAGTATAAAATTTTGAATAAAATTATATGTTATAGAAGAGAAGAAAATAACCAACATCGTAATTAATTGTATTTTACATGTCATACTTTTCTCAATCTTTTTTAGTATTATTTATTTATTTTTTAAGATCTTTATGATTTTGTGTTTTTAAATTTTTATTCGATCGATAAAATTGTTTGAAATCCTTATTAGAAGATATACATAAATATAAAAATGTATGTATATCGATAGATATAGATTATCGAGTTGAAAATTTCGTTTCACATATATATATATGTGTGTGTATTTAGTAGGAATTCAAGTTCCATTCGACATGCTGTATCCCAAGAGTGTCAAAGTAGGGCATTTCTCGCGTTATGCACCCCTGAGGATCGCATAACTTCGAGGCTCTCTACTTCGTAAAATTTTAAGTAGCTCGTATTCGACCAACATAAGATACATATTTTACATAGCATACGTACACCAGTTCTATATCAAGGTTTGATCTTCATGATCAATCGTTTCGCCATTTCATATCTACGTATCCTAATATTTCAACTATTTTATCTCGTCCTCAAGGGGATTACCTTAACCTCTAAACAAGTAGTTTCCTCTTCTTTATACCTCTCCTTATTTATTAGAACTTACGTTCGTCTATTAGATAAAGATAGTTTGTCATATCCTCACTTGATAACTCTCCATATGATGACCTACGACTACGATGAATATGACTATACGAAGATAAGAAACGTTCCATTTCGAGATAAACTCCATTCTCGACTTCCATTATCAAAGTAAAAATTTCTCTCTAGAAGATTCACTTACAGTCAATCATAATTGTCTTATCTTAAAGGGAAAATCCCAAAAATCCTAATTTTAATGAAAATTTGTGCATATGCATGATGGATCATATGTACAATTAAAAAATCATCTTTTCAATACAATTTTACCTGAGAATATTTCTTTCTATTATTTTGTAATACGAAAATTTGAACACAATAAGCGAAGATGAAACAATAATTGCTTCACGCACAATTCATTATGCTCAATTTCGAACAAATTTATTTTTATAAAATAATTTCTTAAATTCTTAAGTTTAAACTTTTCAAAAGATGAAACAAGATCATTCCACGCTCGTTTTATCTCACAATTATAGTGCAACGTCCCTGATGATTAATTCTCCATGTTTCTCCACATTTCTAAGCCCTCCAACGGATAATTCTCTCTGGCGCAATAGGTCGCGGATGCTTAATCCACGACAATGCGGGAATTATTAACCGTCAGAACGAATTTGAACGAATTCGATAAGGCTCGACAATTGTCGAGAACGAGACAGCCGGAGCTGATAACCCCGGAACTCGAGGAATTTCTTAGGGGGAACACGCTTGTGTTCTTCGCCTCGAGGCCTCGCTTCCTCGTTCCTTCTTTCTCTTTCACGTTTTTCTTGCTTTCTTTTTTTTCTTTTTTCCTTTATTCTTTTTTCCTTTATTCTTTTTTTCTTTTTTTTTTGTTAATCGCGAAGAGGATCGACATGTCACGAATTTTTTTCTCGAATCGCTGGCACACGTTATCGGAGCTCGTTATCAGGCTACGATTAATTGCGCCGAGTCAGGGAATAATTCGTGTTGTGATACCGTGCAGCTTTGATACCACGCAATCGAGACGGTGATAATTTCGAGAGAACCACGTATCGTAACCACGATCATCGTGGGAACAAAGGATTTTGTTTTTTCGATTTTACTTATTTCTTAGATCGTTTACTTACTCGAGTTCCGTAGAGTTGTTGACATGTAATATTTATAATAGAAGAGATAATAATAGAAGAAACGATAATATACTCGCTGTATTTATGGAAATAAGAGATAATCATTTGTTTTGATTGAAGTAATGTTTGGTAACTTGAACGTTCTGTTCCTATGATTTCAGAAGAGTTGGGTTCTATTTGTCGATCTAATTTCTTATTTCGTCGTGATTTCTCAAATCTTTTTTATATCATATTAGAAAATAAGTAATAGTTAATAGTAATAGTTAAATAGTTAAATATTTGAAAGATAGATAGGTTTAAAATGAACTTTTTTTATTTTAATTTATTTGATTTTTATTCTTTTCTCTATCTATATTTTAGTTAACATACAGCATATAAAATAATATAAAAAAATATTGTTATATGATCTTTAAATAGTAGAACATGAGAAAAACGTCTGAAAGAAGAAATTTGTGGATTGGTAATGATGAACTTGATGATGGTTAATTGCTTTCTTGGGATATCTGAAGTCACCGTTTCTGGAGCATACAACGATTCGTGGATCACGAGAAATAATGTGTAGAAAAGTATATGGTTGGAGTGTATCAGACTTTGCTCGTTGATCTAGTTCTCTTGATCTGGTGTACTCGATCGGCTTAGTTCGAGTGCAAAATCTATTGCTATTGACCCGTTTGGAATGGCTTAGAGTGGTTGAGTGGTGTGACATTCTTGATACACTTTCACTTTTCTTGAAATAGTAAAATAAATTCGCTTCAAATTCACTTTTTTTTTTTGTATATTAGAGGATGGTTGATTGTAATTGAATTAATTTTAATTTATTTTCTACTTTTAATTCTCTGCAATTATTTTCTTTCATCATTATTGATATGTTAAAATTCATTATAAAAAATTTCATTTTTATTAAAATATTAAAATAATTTATTGAAATTTGATTATAATAGTATTTAGTTTTCTATTATAATAAGTAGTAGATATTTAGGTTAATTTGTAAAAGATATTTAAAATATTTTTCACATTCTTCAATAAAAACAAAATTTATTCAGATAGATAATATTCTAATTAAGTAAGATATAATCAAAGTGTTTGTAATTGAAAGTAATTATTAATAATATAAATCTGCTTTTTAATAAAATATTTTTTTCCTTTATTTAGGTTACGATATCATTTAATATTTACTTTTAGGAACATCAAAGTAAAAATGATAAAATATGGTGTATAAATAATAAATATTTTCACAATCATTCTATTTCACTTCAAATCACACGATTACTTGTCTTCAAGCTCTATTATATATTTCATCCCTAATTTAAAAATTATTGCTACATTTTAAAAATTTTGATCTATTTATAACTTTGTCATTATATCTTTTCAGCATATTTCGCATTCTTTTATCATAAACTTAATTTTTCGATAATTTTACCAAATGATTAGAATTTTGACTTTAAATCAGCTGATGTATCAGCTGTGATTGGAGATGTATGTACAAGTGTTTTAAGTAAATTCCAGGCATTTTCAAATCAGTTCGTATTATTAAATTATAATAAAAACGTGAAAAATGTTTGAAATTTACAGTAATAATCCCAATTTCTTAGCCAGTTATATTTTCGTATCTCAGGCGCAATTGAATTTACAAGGGAAACTCGTTTTTCTTCGTCACAATCTTAGAGGAAAGAATGATCAATTAAAAACTCGAACATTCGAAAAAATTTAAATCAGACTGGACTCAAGGATGATAATGAGGATGATTCTCAAGAAAATATCCATCTTAGATAGATAGATAAAAATTCTTAATCGACAGTCGAGCTATTTACATTTTCTATTAAAAGTAAAATCGAAACGAAAAGGAAAACGATTCGTCAACAGTCGATACTCGTATCACTTTCCCCGATTCACGCGAGGATGCGTTGAAACGTGGCGATGACTATTGTAGCCAACATTTGGTTTTACTTGCGGTAACACGTCTGATCTACGAGGTTTGCGTACGTTGGTCACGTCACGTTACGTCGATCTGTCCTAATGGAAATTCGATGGAAGTCGGCCGTGGAAATCGGCCAATTAAACCCGCGGCATGAGCTTTCGACTCTTTAAAGGGTATGGGATAAAACGGCGTGCACAATTAGGTCGATAATCAGCGTGTGCAACCGTGGGGCGGGGGTGGATGTATCATCACCCACCTCGTTGCGTATGCTCCCCCATCGCCTTTGTAAATCATGCTCAAAGCAATTTTAAATACTCCTGGTGCTTCAGGAAATTCGATAATCTCGTTAGGGGTGAGGTCACGCGCTTTTTGGGGTGAAAATATTTGAGGCACCCAAAACTCATATATTGTGTTTTCTCTCAAATTAAGTGGAATATTAAATTCAGTACGATGTAACTTAAAAAATTAAAGATATATTGATATAGTTATAGTTTTAATTTAATTCTTTTATCATATTTTTTTTCAAATATACAATTCTTCTAATGATTGTAATAATTTGATTTACGTCATTTAACGATTGTTTTAAGATGTTTTAAGAGACAGTAATAAAAATGAAATATCTTAGAAATATTGATAAAATTTGATTCACATCAGAATCAAGTTTATTTAATAATTTTGGGGAATAATATTTCTTACTGATGAAATGCTATTCATGGTTGGCGTGTTAATACGTAATTTATTGACACCGCGATTTGAAATTGCATTATTATTACCAGCTGCGTGTAATAATTGCGCGTATCAAGTGATTATTGTTAGCTTAAATAGAAGCACCATTTGTCATTAAAGTTAGCACCACTCCCGCACATATGTTGCACACCGAATGTATACCGAGGAGGGATGGGAACCCCGCTGATATTTTAATTAACCGGAAAATTCAGCTTTTATTAGTGCTTTCGAGATTGTTATGAAAAGGGATAATTAATGTTGTTTTCGAGTTATGATTGGTTACCTCACGGCCGCAATTACTCGCGTTAAACTGACTTTCTGGAAACATACGATGCAATTATAACACGCACAGTAGCCCGAGAAACATTATTCATCTTTAATACCCGCTGAGTCGAATTTCTTTTCGAAAATAAATTTCACGTGAAGATCGTCTTTCGAGTTAAAAAAAAAAAAGAAAAAAAGAAAAAAAAAGAAAAAACAGGGAGGGGGGAGGGATGGGACAGTTGATAAATTATTAACACATTTCACGCCACGTGCTTCTTAAAAGGTTTTACGGTATTTAATCGTAAGAGAAATGTTCTTTTCTCTTTTCTTCCTTTCCGCCGAGTATATTGCACTTAAGCATTCTTAGAAACCGATCGTAAGGATTTTTATTTTTAAAGTGTGTCGGGTTCCAAGCAATAGTTTCAAACATATTGATGATAGAATCAAAAGGATATGTTCAATATAAAATCCATTATAGAGAATTTTAAATTCTCTATAAATAATAAAAAAAGTAAAATATTGATAATGACAATATCTTAATCTATTCCAAATTTAGTGCAAATTTCTTTATTCAAAATTAATTGTACATGATGTAAAACAAATGTTATATTAAAATTATTGAACGAAAACTTATAAAATCAATGAAAGTGATAATTATTAGGAAATTACGGTTTTAAAAATTTTTTTACCGGCTATAAAAAAAAAATTCTTTTCTCTTTTCTTCTATCCTCTTGTATTTCTCCCTCTCCATGTCAAAAATGATTTCAGTCCCTAGCGAGAATTAAAGATTCATCGTGCCATGTCACGTAATCTCGTACCGTCTTCCAGTTTATCGTGATGCATTGAAAGGTAGCGT
The DNA here is from genome assembly GCF_014066325.1 of Apis laboriosa. Classification (NCBI taxonomy): domain Eukaryota; kingdom Metazoa; phylum Arthropoda; class Insecta; order Hymenoptera; family Apidae; genus Apis; species Apis laboriosa. Next base: position 523,556 of record NW_025220849.1, on the reverse strand, counting down.
TACCAAGCAGCGATCATTTTGCTTACGGTCCCACGTTTCACCTACGACTCGAGCGTATCCTCGTATTTCCGCGCGCATAACACGCGTCGCCTCGATTTCTGCGGATAGTCGTCGCTTAAACGTTTGATAGAAACGACTATCGCCGCTCCCGCCATTATACTTCCTCTGCGTTGTCTTCCTTGTTTAAAAATTTAACTTTTAAAATATTTGAAGATTTGAAGATTTTTGAGACAATCTTTACGCTTCGAGGATCGATCAGAAAGTTTTGGTTTCTTTTAATATTTTATCCTTGTAGTGGAATTTTTGAAATAATTATTGAAATTTGAATTTGAGTTGAAGGTTTTTTTATCCTCAGAGTGAAAAGTTTGAAAAGTTTCTTGAATTTTTATGTACCTTTATTATCATCAGTGTATGTCGAATGTGAATTTTATATTTTTGTGATTTTGGATTGATTTTTTTGTGTTTGGAAAATGAGAGTTTGTAGTGAATATTATGAAATCTATTTGTTGGAAATTTTTGGATTATGCTTAGGTAGGTAGGAGAAATTTTTTGGTGTTCCGCATTAATTATTGATGTTTTAGATGAAAATATTGTAATTAGTATGTGTTTTGTTATAAAAATTAATAAATTTTTATATTTTTATTCTTTATGGAATACAAGTTTAATTTTAAATTGATTATCAATTAAGTTTAGTGATTGATTCTTCACTTGTTTTCAGTTATTTTGTGGCATGAGAAACACATTTCGTTGCGAAATAATTCGCGAAAACATATTGCAAAATATATTGCATCATAGTGCAGTATGTATATTATTATGGTACAATTCAGGAAACTACCATAATGTAATAAAGCATTCCATTGTAACATTATTCACGAAATTCCACCTTTAATAAAACCTAATTTCCAATCGTATATTTCAACATAACTTTTTTCATATTATATTTGCATAATTTCACCGAGACCATTATTATAATGCTTCATTAAATAGTAATAATTAGGAAATTCAAAAATTTCTCTATTGTTCTTACTTTCTTATCTACTTTTTTTTTAATAATTATAAAACAATTATTAATATTTAATTTTCAAAATATTATTATATCAAAAAATATTATTATATAAAACTATCAAAGGAAAATTATCCATTCGAAATATAAAATTAAAATTCCTTTAAATGAATATATATAATTCATTTAAAGAAATTTAATTCCATTCATAAAAATTTTCAAACGATTCAGTCAAAGTTCATTAAAAATAAAAAAGAATCTTTTGCTTTTGAATCTTTTTAAAGAAACCTTTAAAATTCTCTTTTTAAAAAAATAAAAATTTATTCGTCCATTATTGATTCACTCCTAATTTCCTCTATTAAATACCTCTATAAGAGGAAAACATCACAACTCACAACAGAATAAAAATCGTTACTATCAAACTCTATTATTCCTAAAACACTACGCAGGAAACATTGTCAATTTATTCACCCACCCCTAATTTCCTCTATCTCTAACACCCCAAAAGAAGACGTCACAATAAGCATTAAAGCTCCCCTTTTAGCATTCCACGTCCAAAGCAAAACTTGAGGCGTCCATTCCTTTTCCCAATTCCCTCGTGAACATTAGAATAAATGGCCCATTTAACGAAAATTTATTGACGACTTGAAAGTTTTTGAATAATTTAAAGATACTTTTCATTCTTTTCTATTCTCGTATTAAAATCTATATAAATACTATTGATTTTTTTTCTAACATTCATTATTCTTTTTCCAAAAAAAAAAATCAATTATTATTAATTATTAAAGCATGAAAGGAATATCGATCTTTACTATTTAAGATTCCAGAGACAATTAAGATAAATATTTCTGTTTACTTGTATCCTCGAAAATGCAATCTTCTTTTCCGATACTTTGATTTAATAAGCCATCGAAATCATAAATTCGCTTCATAATTTGATTATCCAATAATTGAAAGAATGCATTAAAACGCAAAGGTTAACGATCTCTATTTACATATAAATAAATAAAAACGTAAATAATATCTATAAAAAATATAACAATTTAATAAATACTCAAGAGTACGCATAGTTATTTCATCATTATTAAAATGACCTATAAACAAAGAATCTTAAATCTTATTTACAAAAGTGTACTTTTAATCACGTTACATCTCTCTTTCTCTCCCCCTCTCTCTTAATTTCCTAAAATATTAATTCCGAGCGGGGACACGGTAATTGGGCCGTTTATCCTAGTAGTAGAATAGGACGAGCGCGTGCAGACAAGGGCGAGCGCGATATTCGGTGCTTGGAAACGTTTCCTGTCGTTTAGCGGCAAATAGATCACGTAAGTAGCGTGGAAGAGGGGGAGGGAAAGAGAGATAGAGAGGTCGGACACGAAATGACGGACACGAGGAATTTATACGTTGGCCTGGTCACGGGCAATTGCCCCTCTCGTCACGGACTAGAATAATGTCGCGATACCGTATTGTACACGGCAAAACATAGGACAGGACCAAGGGAGAGGAAACGGCAAACCGATGACGACTCGTTCCCGTGGTCGAGACGTAGTGGCGACGGCTAGCGTTCTCGTGTCTGGCCTTGTGCGTTATTATCGTATAGATTCCTCTAGTCAGCGGTCTACGGTGTCGTTGAATTGGCAATAAGACGGGACAAACCGCGAACAATGTGACGTGATATGATGGATTTAATCGTGGCGCCTATTTAGCTCGGTGGAAAATTCGATTTTTCCCATGTAAGTTGAATCTTCGATTTTGGTAGCTATGATTTTGGCAATTAATAATATCGAATTAATAATGGCGATCGGCGTACGATATAAAATTTGGCAAATTATTTCTTCTTTTTGCGAGTTGAAGTTTGATTTTTCGTATGATTCGTTTGATAGTTTTAGATAGAAAGAAGAAGTAATTTCTTTTGTGATGTTTATATGAGAATGGAGAATTGGAATTTTTTTGGTGTGTACAGATTTGTTATAATTTGATGATAGTTATACTTATTTTTTCAGATACGTGAAATCCATTTGAAATGGAAAACATAAATTGCATTCTATAATATGATTTCTTGATATCGATGTATTTCCAAATTTTGATAATTAATAACGCGATTAATTAGTCAGATTTGATAAGAAATCACTTCTTTTGTAATAGTATCAGTATTTCTGGAATATCATCTTTAAAATTAGCTCTGTTTGAAAAATACAGAATTATTTAAAAGTATAAAATGTACCGAGAGATTTTCAATTTCACAAGGATTGTATCAAAATTCGAGGCTCAAGTCTAGTAATAGTCTCGAGCAGAAAATAGGAATTAGATACACGACTATATGACGATGAAATAAAATTTTTGCGATTCGATCGTCTAGTCGCGCGATGACGCAGGAAATTTGGCTCGACTTTGAAAAACTTTGGCACACAAAGTGGGCTGAAGTTCAAGGTACGGTATGGTCTGGTAGTGTTTATTTGCTCGGGCACAACTTTTAGAATACAATTTCGCTCTAAACATAATTTTCACGAGCCATGATACACGCGTATATATATATAATAATACGAGATTGAAATTAAAAATAATTTTGGGTATCGTCCCAATTTCAATTATTCCACGAAGCGAATTGGAAATCGTGAATTCATTGTATAATTTCCATCCCCGATAGCGATTTTTAAGTTAATTTGAACGGCGATTGTGCATTCGATCGAAATTCGGATTCAGTTGTTTGCTGTCGTTCATGAAATAAAATATCTGTTGAAGGTATATGACAACGATTAAAGGAGCGCTCAAATTACAACGATCGCGTGCAAATATTTTGTTAAAAAAGAAGTTTAAATTCTACTTCGAAATCGTATAATATAATTTCTCGATAAATAGATTAGTAATTTTTATAAAATTAATAGACCATAATACTAATTACTATAGCATGTTAGAAAATGTGCAAAAGCAATTTTTTCGTATATAATAATTAAATTATATTTCTAGATTATACATTAATGATAAAAAAATATCGTAATATTATCGTAGTATTATCGTAATAGTTTAATTTATACCCATTTGTTTTTCTACATTTCGTATTAAATGCTTTTTGCTCGTAAAATAAAAATAAACGAATAATTTTCGTATCAATAAAAAGAAGACTAAACACAAACTTTACCAAATTATTTTAAATACGTATATACTTAAATATATAATTGTATCGTATTAAATTTAAATTCTTCTGCCTAATTATTATAAAATAACGGAATACTATCAAACGATTTAAACACGAAGAAAAATAGAACGAAGAAAATATTGGAAGATGAATAATAACTGCATCAAGATCGATGCAAAAAAAAAATATATATATATATATATATATATATTCCTACGATATCGCAATTTTTCTTAACGCGAAATCCTCGATCACGTCGATCATTCCAATCCATTCTACGTGGAAATATGGCGGTATTGTTCACCAGCGATTTTTCCGGCGAAATTACCCACCGGTGCCACGTGAAATCGAACATCGATAACGAGCCCGTCGAATTCGACATGGTCGACGTGGAAAAGGATTAATCGTGGTTTCAGTAAAAGAGAAAACACGAAGCTTTTTGCTCTCTCTTTCTCTGTCTCTCTTTCTATCTATCGCGCGCTCGTTGCTTTAGCGACTGGCGTTCGAAGTCGATTAAATTAATAAACGAAAACCTGGCCGCATGGAGAATTAATACTGGGCGCTATTAAAAAACGAAACGTTGGAAACGCACGATTAAACCGGGGATACGTGAATTAATGTTGGACACGAAGAAGGAGAAAAGAGAATGTCTGGATTGTAATGAGGGGTTACGCGCGGGTTTTAATTGGAATGGCGATACACGTCAATGAAATTTTTATGCTTGCGTTATTGTATTATTTTGTGAGTTTTATTGAGTTATTGTTAATCATTGTTGTATTTGATAATTAATCTTTTGTTTGGCTAAAAGTTTGGCTCGATCGTAATAGGGAGAATAATTATTATTGGTTACAAAAGTGTTCAATCATATTTGTTTCTTGTTGTTCAATCGTTCATTTTATATTGTATTTTATTTTTAAACCATTGGAATATAAGAAATAATAAGATAGGAAATATTTATTAAAAATAGATTATTTAATTAGTAAATATAATATAAATATAATATTGGGTAATAGTTTTGTGATTAATTATGTATATGTATGTACGTGTATACTATGAGATGCAAAGCTTAATTTAATTGAAATATATTAATTATGTATGTTAATTAATCATCAAAATAACAAAATATGAACAAATTGTGAATATCTTTCAACAGTTTAGCAAAATTTTCCAATCAATCAAAGTTCAAAAGTCAAAGGTCAAATTCAATCTCAGTCAGTTCTGAGTTTATTACTGTCTTAAACTAAGGACTTAAACATTCAGTCTCATTTAGAACAGTAAATTAGTCTCAATCGATCAGGATCAAGTGATACAATCTAGAGGCCACGTTAAATTGTTTAAACGTTGTTTCAATTGTTTCAATAATAAAACCTCTTACCTTAAATTATTAGAAAAATTTTCAGGATCCTAAGAGTTAATTATCGAAATGCAATATTTTCAAATTTTAAAATCGTATTTCTCAAACGCGTTAAATTTTAAAAAAAATCTATGGACGATAAATTTTTCTCGTCCCTCTTGAATTTTCATTAGATCTTCCTGTAGATTTCCAACACCTCAATGCTTCTAATATCATTATGAAAAATTCTGAAATAACATTAATATATTTGTAGAATAAAAATCTCATCCTCTGAAAAATCGAAATTCCATAAATTCCTCCTCTCGATGAAAATTCAACTCAATCTCGAAGCAAAACTTCCTCGCTTCACTCGATAATAGAACGCAACCCATCTCCTTCTATATCCCTCCTCGATCGTTCGCAGTGTCCATTTTATAGCGAGACGACTCGAAATTTTCAATCCCGCCAATAAATCGGACCGGTTCCATGAAAATTTTATGCGCGACGAACGTTCCGGATCATCCGATACACGTCTCGAATCCGGATTGCATTCTTATTCCATGGAAACGATCCATCGTAAACCGAAGCCGAAAGACTCTGCACGACTTTAATGTTTTCGTTGTATGGCGTTTTAAAACGGACTCGAGATCTTCGTGAAACTGTTCACGAAGAGACTTCCTCGTCGTGAAAACGCTTGGAACGATATTTAGTATCCGTCGAAACGGTCCAATCCCTCGTCGAATCCTGTTAAACTTGTCCCTCTGGTTATTTCTGCCGCGCAACGAGTTTGATGCAGGGTTCTGCAGGTGGTTGGTCAATTATTAATTGACGGGGGAAATTGAATTTGTTGAGCAGGGGATGTGGACACGAGAGATGTTTTCCTGTGTCTAATGTGACATGGAGACTTTTGGGGATGGTGTGATGTTGGGTTTTAGGGGCGATGTTTTAGGGGATGTTAAAGTGGGAAGGGTTAGTTTTATGTTGGGGTTGGTAATTTTATAATTTGTCGTATTATTATTAATTTATAATATTCTAAGACTTGTTCATATCAGATATTCATGTAATAATTAATTTTATAATTTTATAATTTATATTTCTTAATGATTAAATTATTTTGTAACATTTTAGTGAAATTGATTCGATGACAATGCTTACGATCAGATTTGAAGTGACTTTATATTTTATTATTATTTTCAGCACATCTTTCTGTGATTTTCTGATAAATCATTTTAACGTGGATGATAAAATGAAGTATTTGAGAATTAAACGCAATGCATAAATTGTTTCTCATTTTATCGATAAAGTATTTGCAAATGATGGGGAAGTGATTAAGAAATAATAACACCATTTAATCAATTATAAAAGACATTTATTTTTATTATTTAATAATTACAATTATTTAATAATTACAATAAAGTGTTTTTTCATTTTTTACATTTAAAAAAAAAATTCAAAAATCTAAAAAGGAGAAATAATTTATTTATCTAATAAATTTCTTTCTGCTCCTCAGATGCTGTCGGTGAGCCCAGGAATGGAGCGCAACGGCCTCAGCGGTGGACTCGAGGATGATCCAAGCGGAGGTGGTGGTGTAGGCGGGGTTGGTAACGGCGGTGAAGGAGCCACCGATAGTATACAGGAAGTGATGGTCGCCGCTGCAAGGGATCGAGCGATCCGCGCTGGAAGTGTCCGCCAGGACCTCGCCCTCGACCTACCCCCACGGCTCCAGCTTCCAGATGGCGAGGAACGTCCGTACGGAGCGCATACCGCCCTTCACCTGCGCGACCCTGAGCAGGTGAGTTCTCTCTCTCTCTCTCTCTCTCTCTCTCTGTCTTGCTTCCTCTCTTCGAATATTTAACGGGTTATCCTTTATATTCACTCCTCTTGGGGTGCAAGTGGTTGCTCGAAGCTGGCCAGACTAAACTCGGTTGCTTGGCAAGTTTGCGCTACGTTCTGTTTGCGTTTTCGAGACTGTTGGAAGAGCGGTTTGTGCAGGAACTGAACGTTGTTTAAAGTGGAACGAGGTTCGATTGTTTGCTGCGATTTCTTTGCCTTTTTTTTCTTCTTTTTTTTTGTTTTTTTTTTTCGATGGTACCTGATAAATATTGAATGAATATTGGTTTTAGATTAAAGAGATTTAAAGAGGAGAGAATGTTTGAGGGGAAATATGTATTGAAGTTTCATTCCTTGTGAATTTTTTAAACAGTATTTTTTAGAATTAAAGTACGGAAGATATTAAATCGAAGAAAATTCGAAGAAGGAAGGATGGTTATCGCTTATTAAACGAGCATTCATTGAAATGAATCGAATTCCTGTTTTCATCCTTAGAAGTTCAAATCCTTGGAGAATTCATACACCCATAGATTTTCCACTTATCGAAATCGCAAATCTTCCGAACGTAATACCGTAATGCTAATGTCGGAACGTCTGGTAGCATTTAATATCGGCATTATTAACAGAATTAAACGTGGGAAGGGGGAGGGGGTGGAATTTCAGCCGATTAACCGACCAGCTGGATCCAGACGTTTCCCAATCGGCGCCGCTTTTCATTTATCGAACCCGCGGCTCGTGGCGATTAGCCGGTCGCTAATAAGCGCATTTTCGAGTACCGGCTGGGTAATAACGCGTGTAAAAACGGATAAATTTTCCACGGTCCGTGTCCTCCAGATAAAATCGCATTCCCTCGTTCCTCATCAAGTTTGTTCGTTCTCGCATTTTCTTTCCCTCTCTCTCTCTCTCTTTCTTTCTCTCTCTCTCTCTCTCTTTCTCTCTCTTTCTCTGTTTCTGGTCTTTTTCGATTATTTCGTGCGTGAAACGATTCGCAGGTGTAGAATTGGCATTGGGTCTCGTGTTAATCAGTGAGGAGTGCGTGCATCTTGGCCCTTTGAGGGTTCATTTTAAGGTGATATCGCAGATGATGTTATTAAGACATGCAAATAATTAGCAAAGGTGATTACGATGTTTAAGAATTATTTGTTAAGCGCAGATGTATATGTACAAAGAAAATTTTAAGATATTAAGTGATATTTTATGCAGCTTAGAGGTGGAATAACATTTTTCTCGTAATTTAGAAATAATTAAGAAAATATTGTGGTAATTATTCGAAGAAATTGTAATATATTTAGATAATCAGATAAATATATTAATTTATATTTTTGTTTAATAAGGTATAATTGCTTCCTTTTTTGAAATAGATATATTTTGAAGGATAATAATCGTGTTTAGAAATTTGATTATTATAAAGATTCTATATTTTTGTTATTTTTTAAGGTATTATTTAATCAGAAATTGTAATAATATTATTACAATTCAACAAATTATATTAAAATACTATAATTTTGTTTGCTGATTGTTGTAAATTTTAATTCCATTTGTTTATACATTTATTTGCCATTTCACGAAATTGGAATTTTTTCCAATTTCAAGATCCTTATTTTCAATGGTATAATTTCGATATTTGCTGGTTGAATTTCTTCTTTTTTTTTATTTTCGAGCAAAGTGTATCATGTAGATTATACTTTCGCAATTTGATAGAGGAAAATGTGTCCAATTTGCATCATAATAGGCGAAAATGCATGAATGTCGGTTATAAAAATACTTTTTACACGTCAACTATCGTAGGATTATCGCAGTTATTTCAGATACCGTAACATTATCCACTGTTTCCATTGCTCCTCTGCGCCTCGTTATCCTGGATTACACGCGGCTAATTTTGGTTAATTAGCCTCTCGTCTTTTAATTTTAGAACATTTTACCCTATAATTGATTGCCCATAATACGTATAAAGCGTCTTTTAACGTTAAGCACAATTGCAATTCCTTGCTATAAATTCTTTTTTATTCCTATATATATTCCTAATTTGTAATCTTTATATTTATAAAGTTGGAGTCGTATCGATACACGTTGGATAATATTTATTTTTTTCATTTTTATCTTCTCTACCTTTCGATCTTAACCTAGGATTTCTATTGTTCTCCCTGCCTCGTTATCCTAGATTATACTCGGCTAATTTTGGCTAATTAGTCTCGTGTCTTCTAATTTTAGAGCCTCGTACTACATAATTCATGATGCATAATTTGAAACACCTTTTACGTTGGACGTAATTGCATTTACTTTTTACAAATTCCGTTTCACTCCTGTGTAATACTCTTTTTATCTACGGTATTGTGCAAAGGACTTAGAATCTATTTCAGCATTTTTCTACGGTAATTAAATCTATTTTTAGAAAATATTTCCACATTGCATGCAGAAGTATACTTTTATATTTTTTCCTTAAAAATGATTTTTCCTAGAAAAGATATTCCTCGCAGAAAATGTCATTACAATTCAATCTAATACTTTCGATATTTTTTTCTCAAATTTCGAAACTTTATTATTTTTCTCGTTTTAATAGAAAGTATAAAAATTAGTTTTAAATGAAAGTATAAAAATTAAATTCTTTGCAAGTCAAAAGAATAATTATTATTATTATTGGTAGATTATTATTTATTGATTGATTGAGTTTCAACAGTTCCATTCCAGCATCATAATTCGCTAAAATTTAAATTCTTAGGGAATAAATATAATTTAAAAAGAACAAAGAAAGAAAAGTAGGCATTTTTATTTTTCAAAAATTTCTAACAGATATATCATCGCACAGCTGCCAAACTTTTAACTTTCTTTAAAATCTAAAAAGAATTTCAAAATCAAATTCTCCTTTTCCCAAATTTGCAATTTCACGTAGTCCGTTCGAAATCTCGGCAAGCACCGGAAATATACCCCCACTTCCGACAGTCTGGCAGACGATCGAGTGACCGCCAACCTCGTGCCATTTTCGCCCAAGATCGCGTCGCCTTAGGATCGAGTTCTATCCTCGTCGAGGCTTCTGGATGTCGGCATCGAGCCGAAACACGCGCTTCTTCGGCGTTGCTCGAGGATCACGGGTTAGAATTTCAGTAATCCTACGCCCTTACGCGTGTATACCCACGTTACGAGACATCCTATCGACCTCCCCCATCCCCCAATTCTCGCTTCCTGCGCGAGAAAGAATATTTCACCCTTTCGTTCCTTTCCACTTCCATTTTTCACGTCAAACTCTTTTCCTTTTTTCTTTTTTATCTTCCATCTTTTGTCATCGTTCTCTGATTCGATTGTGCGTGGATATTTCGCTCGATTGATTGATAAAATACAGAGGGACGATCGATTTTCGATTTTTTTTTTGACGAAATAAAGGTTTACTTCATAGCTAAACTCACCTCTGGTAACGCCGCATGTTCAAGAGTTGTTTGCGATACTCTGTTCGCAGTGTCGCGCAAATCACTTTCGCGAAAACTAAATATGGATTTTGTTTTCATTTTGCTCCTTCTTTTTCAACAGAGATGATGTGTTTGAGGATTTTGGAAACACGTTTTTGCTTCTTCAAAGGTTTTTTATCATATATTTATGAGGAGTGGATTGTATATAAGTAAAGTTTGGAAAGGATTTGACTTGGTATTTTTTAATTTCTTGTTTTCGATTTAAAATAATCATTTGATTGCTATTTAAGGAAGGAAGGTAATTAAGATTCCAAATTTTCGCGCGATAGTACTCAAACAATCCTTTGTATCTTTGTTATATTGTTTAAGAAAAGACATAATAATTCTGTTGAATCTCTGTCGATACAAGTATTTTAATATAATCATGAAAATATAACATTTCATATAGACAGAGGGCAATCCATTTCTCCAACTACTCATAAAAATTCTACCATGAAACTTCGAAAAACCAATAGAAAAATGGTATCTATCTATTTATCATCATACTTTTTACCTGAAACCGGACTAAAACCAAATATTTCCCTTTCAGGAGAGCGAGATATACCAGAAATGCGTTCGACCGCCCCCGAACCGAACTGTATTCGACAGCGAGAGCCCGCCGCCTTACCGAAGCCAATCCGCATTGCTGGACGCGCCTGAACGGCTGGTCCGGTGCCACAGCGCGGGCAGCTCCCTGTTGAAGGTATTCCGAAAGTCCTCCAATCCTAGCAGTTCGACGCCAGCAGTGGTGGTTCCGCCCAGAAGACCCACCTTGTCCAGTTATTCCGAGTCCAGTAGCAACCTGAGCAACCTGTCCAGCCTAACAGTGGTCCCGTGCGAGGCTGACGAGGGTCAGCAGCAACAGCAGCAGCAGCAGCATCATCATCATCATCATCATCATCACCATCATCATCACCATCATCATCATCATCATCAACATCATCAAGAACATCAGCAACAAACATCGTCTCAACATCAGCCACCGAACGTCTGATCCGAGGCACGGCCGAGAAGGAGAGCACTCGAAGCCGCAACGACCTCGAGGAGCAACGAGTTCCTCGAGGTCGACGGACGGCGGAGGATCTCGTGGAAGCGGCGGCATCGTGTCCCAGTCAAACAACGAGAAAAGACAGAGGAACGGGTCGACGACACCCGGCACAAGGACGAGGCTGTTGTATCCAAGACTGGGACAGAGGTCGTCGTGCTTGTTCTACCCTCCTCGAGAATCCTCGACCCGTCGAGGATCCCTCAAGACTGACTCGCAGGAGAAACGTTGGTACGGGTTCGGCCAGCTGACGATGATACCGCCTCGTTATCGCGTGGACGACGGGCTTTTGAATCGCAGCCGAGCGCGCGGAGAATCTCGCCGACAAACACCGGCCGAGAGGAGAAGAGAGGGTCGAATTCGAAGGGGTGATTCTCCTCCTCCTTCTCCGCCGTATATACCACACTCCTTGTAACGCTGGTGTAGCTGTTGGATCCTCCATTTGGAGGCCCGCTGGATGGCCCTCCAGCTGGTTCTTTTTTCGGGAGTGGAGCGCCCTCTCACCCGCGAGCTGAGCGAGAAAAACGGGACACACGGGAAGAAGAACGAGACGAGGAAGACACGAGGCTGCGTTCGTGGGTCGGTAACCTTCGGTGCTTGAGGTGCTCGATACCTAACGTAATGTGGCAATCCCTACATGGCCAGTCTCTAGCTTAGATCTCAGACGATTCCAAAGTAACGTAGACGAGACAGGGTTAGTTCTATTAAAATGTAGCTGAAAGGAGACGAAGAATCCTTACGAATGAGGTGGACGGTGAGAAGGTAATAAGGGAGCGAATAATAAGAAGAGAATGTAGGAGAATGAAGGAGATTGATAAGAGAGGCCTATTTAAGCGAGATGAATAAAAAAACAAATTATCGAAGGCACCACCACTCACGAACTAGAGTTCGTATTAGAAAGACTGACGTGTGTCCTCCGAGGCATAAAGCACCTAGCGTCGATGTTGAGAAGAAAGGGTGATATTAAGAGAGAAGAGTGATGCGGGAACGGCCAACGAATGTAGCTGATGAATACGCATTTGTAGTGACTAGAAAAGCCGCCAGAGTGCGCCATTGCTGCCGACCCAACACGCAACACCACACCGATCAACGTGACGTAATTTCTGATCATCGAGTATATATGTATATGTATATGTACATGTATATGTATATCGTTTTTTGGAAGTTTGTTTCGCTGCGAAAAAGACTTAGTAAATTATTTATTGGCGATAATTCGCGAGAGAATGAGAGAGAGAATGAGAGAGAGAGAGAGAGAGAGTGATTCGCGCGATGGAAGCGGAAACGTGGAGGAAGAGGATGAATCCGCCACACGATATAGAATAAAATGAATGTATTCGCGCGTGAATGATGCGTCGTTATTGCGTGTGTGCGTGTAATACGAGTATAAATGCAAGAATAGAGAGAGAGAGAGATCCATGTGAAACGGATCTCAGGGAGCGAAAGAGAATTGGAAAAGAATATGGAAATTGGTGTTTACGAAAAAAAAAGGAAAATAGAAATATCATTGAGGGCAAGGGTGGAAAGAAGAAAGGGATTCTCTTTCGAACGACAGATGGCGCGATTCCGTAATGTATAAATGATAATGAAACAAGATGGAAGCGAATGATGAAGAGAGAGAGAGAGAGAAAGAGAAAGAGCGATGGAGGAAAAGTAGTGCCAAGAGCGTAAAGAAAAAAAAAAAGAGGAAGAAGAAAAAGAGGAAGAAAACAAGAAGACGATGATGATAATGGTGAAAAAAAAAAAAACTCTGTAAATATTAGGTTAGGTAGTTCAATATCAATATAATTATTACGACTAAAAATGATATGCTCTATATACTTGATTAAAAAGTAATTAAACATTACACCACGCATAAACACGAGTTGGACGGGCCGTACGAAATCGCCCTGGGACACGCGTTACGCTTTTCGACGAGGCCTCCGTGAGAATTATAGATGAGAAAGAAAGGGGGAAGAAAAAAAGGAACAAGGAAAGAATCGTTTCGAGCATTGCGATCGATCCGTTTCGATTTTTTTCTAATCACGACGAACAGGGAATGAGTAAGAAAGATACAGAGAAAGAGAGAGAGAGAGAGAAAAAGAGAGAAAGAAAAGACTGTTCGTCTCTTCGCGTTCAACGATCCCATCGTTTCCTCGATCCCTCCTCTTTTTTTTCCCCTGTCGAAGAGGAAGAAAAACACTGATCGAAGCTTTCGGACTTTGTTTTTGCATTGAGCAAGAGAGCGACACGGTTCCTCTCTCGACGCGAAAACAGATCAGGTATTCACGTTTTAGTGATTGGTAACGAATCGAAGTCACAGAAGGTACGATCGAGTCGCATGAACAGAAGGAAAACTGATAAAAGTGAAAATCGATCGGTGTTCGTTCGCGATGCTCGGATCTCTGCTGCCGCGTCTCGCCGTGTTTCGAATGGCTCGCACGATGTCTGATATAAACGCTACTTTATTATTATTCAGATAGATAAGGCTTCAGTTTTCTGACGAAAAAAAAAAAGAAAAAAAAATAAAAGTAAAAATAGGACGAGATCTGCCTTGACGACGAACCGAGTGTCGACGACCGGCTTCGTTTCCCCGTTTCTACTCGGATACAACCGTCGAAACGATCGAGGTTTCAGCTCAGATCGCCTTGGAGGATTCCTTTGGGAATGAACGTTAGGATTTACGGATAACTTGTTTAGATTTAAATATGCCTAATGGTGTGTTAGGTGTATCGTTAGACGTATTATTACTAATTAGGCGTGCCATTGGGTACGTCATCTACAGTGTTCCTGAGAACTTTTTTCTCGAAAAAAAGAAAAAAAAGAAAGAAAGGATGGAAAGTTTGGTAAAGGAAAAAAGTAAAATAATGAAAGAAAATTATTTTCTAAGCACGGTACCTGCATGTACCAAGTAGATTTCTATCGATTTTTCCAACTCAGCATCGTATGCTTCGGATTTTTTACTCGATAGCCATGACATTGTTAATTTAAGATAGACTTTTGTATATAGTTTATTAGGGATGTGACGATAGAAATATCCTTCGAAACTCGAAAAATTTTCGAGTCCTCGATCTTTGAATTTTTTGCCATTTTTGTGATTCGAAATTCTCGAAATCCAAATGAATTTATATTCAGACTTTTAATTGGATTGTCTTAATTAAAAAAAGATGATTCATTTTGATTGGAAAAACGACTAATGTTATTACTTATTTACTTATTAATTTATTAATTTTCATTCTTAATAAAACTAGACATTTTTTAGAAAGAAAAGAAAGGAAAAAGCAATAAATTAAGTTCTAGATTTCGAGAATTTCGAATCTCTAAAATATTTCAAAATACAAGTTTCGCAACAAATTTCAAATTTCAAAAAATCAGATTTCGATCCATCTCTAATTATCATATACAAAAGTGAAGAGATTTGACAAAGAGGAGAGAGTTTGAGAGATTAGTGCTTTCCTGCAATCGAAAGAGACTCAGCGTACTTTTTTACAACTTTGATATTTTTCTCGAAAGCGACAAAATGAAATACGTAAAAGAAAAAAAAAAAAGAAATAGTATTTTTATTGAAATTATCTTTCAACGTAGACACTTACGCTCTACGCTAATTTCTCTTTATAAAATACGATCACCAGAAAGGCCTTCGACACCTCGATAAAGTACAATCTTCTTACCAAATACAAAAGTATTGGATTCCCATGGCGATCTGACAGAAACATTTTTTCTCCCCAAAATTTACAAAATTATTTAACTCGTTTCAATCCATATTACAATTACAATTAATCGATCCATTAAAAAATATATATATATATATGAATTTGCAAATAAAGAAATTGATAAACACTATATTCGAACACGATAGGCGTGTAAACGAGCAAAATGGCGGTATCGACTTCGGTTCTCGACCTCGGGACAGAGTGAAACTACTGAAGTATCTCATGAGAAGTCACCAATTATTGTAATACTTAAAAAAAGAAGAAAAAAAAAAAAAAGAACCGTATCGACGAAGGGGTCAAATTGCAAACGAATCACCGACACTTTTCTTTTTCTCGATTCTCGTGTCGCCTAGAAAATTTTTGTTCGACGAAAATTCCTGCAAATAAGTCTCGACAGAATCCCCCATTTTATTCCGTGAAATAATTTTCTCGAATAACTCCGTTCGAGATTGAAACGAACTTTGAAGTAGATCCTCAGAGAGCGAGACGAGAATCGAAAAGGAAATAGAAATGTAAAAAGCGACCATTGAAGAGGCACCGTTTTTGGCGTTGAATGTGTACACTACTGGCCATAAATGTCAGAATTATACGAAATATCGTTTTTTCGAAATTTCAATTAAATATCATTTTATTAAAATAAATTGCAATGATTGAAAAAATTTTCGTTCTTTATAAATGCTAAATTTATGTCTTGAAAAAATATTAGGAAATTTCACAAGACAAAATTTAGTAAATGATATTAGTACATTAAAAAAAAAAAACTTCAAATATTTATTTCTTATATCAGCCTAATGATACCTTACAAGATATATCGCCCGTTGCAACGATAGACCGATAATAACAATTTAAATTAATTATCATCAAAAAATTTATGGCCAGAATTGTGCGTATTATAAAAGAAAAAAAGTAGAATAAAAGATAAAGGGGAAAAAAAAACCAATGCCGATGAAAAAAGCGTATAAAATCGATCTTATGCGTGTACACGTATAAATTCTCGCGCGTATACGTGTACGCACATACGAGAGAAATGAAGTTGGAGAAAATTATGTCCGGGCAGTTCTACACACGACACTCGTGGTCCCGTGGACCGCGAAAAGAGACGCAAGCTCTTTTCCATCGTTAAAAGAGGGAAAAAGAAAAAAAAAAAAAGGAAAAATGTGTTCACGCGCATGCAATATTAGGTGATGAAGATTAATCGTATATCTCTATGTAAAGAAAAAAAGAAAGAAAGAAAGAAAGAAGCATTATTAAAAAGAAAAAAAATACATAAAAACAAGTGGTAAAAGAGGAGGGGAGATGGCGAAGTCAAAGAAGGAAGAGAAAAGAAAGAAAAGTACATACGGGGAATTAAAAAAAGAAATGAGAGAGAGAGAGAGAGAGAGAGAGAGAGAGAGAGAGAGACGCAAGGAACGAACAATAGCGGACTAACGAGAGAGAATATACTGTCCCTCGCGATTGAACGAGAGAGCAATCTGCGAGAAGACGTGACGGAGTGATCGTATGTGTGTATCTCTGTGTGTATGTTCTGATTGCGCTTATGCATGTGCGAGCGAGAGGAAAAGAGATAAATCGTATAAGAGAGAGAGAAAGAGAGAGAGAGAGAGAGAGAGAAAGAAAAAAGATACGAAAGATGCGACTAAATCCAAAAAATAATAATAATAATAATATTAATAATAATAATAATAATAATAGTAATAATAATAATGGGTCTTGTGCAAGCCTCGATTTAAATTAAAAAAAAAAAAAAAGAGAAAAAAAAATGAAAAAAAATGATAAAAGAGAAAGAAGAATACTGTTATCGACTTAGATCGAATTTTTTAAGGGCCGTCGCCGGAGCGAAATTTCTAGGGAAAAGATAAAAAGAGAGAAAGAATGAAAAAATGAGAAAGTGAAAAATGATATATAAAAAAGCGTTTACTTACGCGAATTTGTGATTTTATGTTCCGCGCGTGGCGAGGCGATTATTAATTGAATTTCTTAGCGAGCACGATTTTAAATAATTAAATTCGTGGTGTGTATCGCGGTTTTAAAACGATTTGTTAGAGCGGACGCTCGAGCTTTCATTAGGCGATCCAGCTGGAGCAACGAGATCGATGATCTATTGTGGCCTTTCGTTGAAAATCACCGGCAATCGGGGCTGTGTGGGACGACAAAAGGCTGGCTTGGCCTTGTCGTTATTGGAAAATGAAGGGAAGAACGATAGAAAAAGGAAGGAAAGGACACGTTCCATTTTTTAAAGATTGCAATTTTGAGGCGTACTTCAGAATTTACCAATCGAACGAACTGGCTTAGCTTGTATTATCGATAAAATTATGACTATTGATTGATAACAATCTCAAAAGTTATTCGATTTAGTCATTAGTTTTTTTCGATAATAATCGGATTAGGATCAATTAGATATATTTTAGAAGAAGAAGGATATATCAGCTTAGTCTATAGAGAAAATTTTCCTTCTCCGTAGCAAATATAGTGGAATTTCATTTACTTCAATTTTAGTAGTTATAGAGGAATAAAATTTTATTTATCTTTAATTAATTGAAAAATTCAAAAAGAAAGAAAAGACGACAAATGATAATTTTAGAAAAATTTGAAGAAAGAAATTGTGAATAATCACAATTTAAAATTTTTCTCAAAACCTTGAATCCTGAAGACTATTATAAAAGAACAAATCTTTTTATTGCTAAATTGGAATTATAATTATAACTTCCAACAAGTTTGTTCCTCGACGATGGAATCGCACAAATGTAATTCCACTATAATAAAAGATCGAAGCAAAGGATTAAAGCAAATTGTTCGTTCCCCATCATCTTTAAGTACGTCTTCTCGGAAGCGTCCAGTTGCTCAGGTTGATCATTAATCCAAATCGATCCTCGCATATCGCTTAGTAAAACATTCGAGCGTTTCGATTCGTTGGCCCAGTGATCAAACTTCTTCGTCAATCTGGCCCGCTTCCGGTCCATCTAGTCATGCTGAGCCCTGTCGGATGATGAAATCGATCGGTCGTTTCATCGATAATTTTTCTCGCGGATCTCGAATTACATTAGGATCCATTTTACTTAGGCGCGATTGTGATTTCACGAGGTGTTCCAAAATTCGCGGGGCTTTCCGCGTCCGCCATTTTCTAACGCGAAGGTTACGAAATTCGACGTTATATTTATCGGGTTTCCCTCGAATTTGTAATTATTGTCGTATTGTCGATAAGATTGGTGTGTCTAGTCCACCATGGCGAGAAAAGAAAAAAAAAAATAATAAAAATATGGCGAATCAAGATGGCGTTTCGATGCTCCATCATCATCGATTCGAACCCCGGATGTTATCATTTCGTTGTTTCTCCGATCAAGTTGGAGCAACGAAAAAGCCATTTATTTCGATTCCCTTCATCGCCGTGGTACGTAAATTATATTCTTTTTTTTCATTTGTTTACGTTGTTAGATAATCGAAAAAGAAGGAAAAAAAAAAGGAGATAATCGATAGATCGAGATAGAGAGAGTTGTGAAAACGAATCAATAATGCACACAGACCCGCAGACTGATATGGATGCAAATCTGAGAATCAAAATTTAAACGACCGTCTTGTGGTTTCTCGGGGACGCAGTGTCTTATTGGAACGGTATTGATCTTCTGGTATTGATTGAGAAAGGAAGATGAAGATCTTGGATAGGTGAAAGTAGTACCAAAAGTGGAAAGAGGATGCGTGCGTGTGTGCGTGCGTGAAAGGAGAGAATGGACAAAACACGTGGGACTGAAAGGTTAAGAAAATTATTAAAGATGGAAAAACGATGTGTGAAAAAACGGGAAAAAGAACCACTAGCCAACATATGTCATTCGAATCGAAATAATCATCGTTCGTTGTCGTGATGTACGAGCAGGGGAGAGAGGAAAATGAAAAGAAAAGTATTCGAGCAGGGGTCAGGGAAATCTCTTTTCAAGGTAAATCGATCGATGTCGTAGAAACAGTGTCTCATTTAAAGTAGTAGATCGCTTTCTACCAAAATGGATAAAATAAAATAAAAATAAAGTAACGTAAAATAATGGAACGGTTTATGTGTAATTCGAAAGTCGCGCCAGCTGCGTGATGGGGAGCGCTTGAAGTGGCGCGAGATTCGAAAAGACGCGCGAATAAGGATCTGTTTAAAATACTCCTGGTTTTCCTGCTCGATTCTCTCTCCCGAAATATCTTTTTTCTTATTGTTTTTTCTTTTCGTTATCTTGATCGTACGTCGAATCTCGCGTTCCCTTCCAATATGTGTCTCCACTCGCGAGCAAAATAAACGATTTTTTATACAGTAGAATTGTACCAATTGTACCACATAGGAAAGAAAAAAATAATGATGTTCGTTGTTCACTGCTCTGGCTTGCTAGTAACAGCAAAACATAATAATCGGGTCTCTCGGAGGCTGTTCGGACCAGGAGAGGCGCGAAAAAAAAAAAACTAAAAAAGACTGTTGACCAATAACGAGCGTAAATCATTCAAGAGGAACTTGCTCCGGACAGTCCCCTTCGTGCCCCCCTGTATGAATCGGCAACATTTCAACATTGCAAGATTATTGGTGTACTTATCACGCAGTTTTCTACAAAATAAAGAAAACGATTTTGAAAAAAATATGCTATTGTTTCATTATTTTCCTCATCCAAAATAGATTCCTCTCTAGAATTTTATTTCTTATTATATTATAATTACAATTTCTATAAATTTGTATAAAACATATTTATATTTTTAAGAAGCGATTGATTAATCTTAAAAATAGTTATATTTATTAAATTTTTTCTCGTGAATATTATTAATTATTAAGTATTAAACTATTTTATTGACTATTTCTTTTAAAAAGATTCGCAGTGCGTTGATAGATAGCGCCACATGTACGATTAATCGAGTCGGTATTTAATGGTTCTCTTCCGTTCTAAAATTTCCATCCAAGGGAATCATCAGCATTCATGTGCCACCAAATAAATTAATCTATTTATACACGATCAAATATAAATGAGCCAAGTGTTGCACGGAACTAAAATTGTCATTACGTTCATTCAGCTTCTTCTAATCTAATCGAACAAACCCACAACAAATATATTACATTGTCGAAAGAAAAACTATTAATACATTCGACGATCTCTAGAAACCAAAAGAATCGATAAAAGCGGTTTTCGGAGGATGCACCGAATTTGGCCCCATAAACCAATCTTTGAGGTCAAAAATACTCGCGTGAAACATTATACGGGGAGGACGTAATACCAATCGTCGAACCACTAAATTTCCCGGTCTGAAAGAGGATCATTGGAGTGGATGAAATGACGCGGGAAAACGAGGGTGGGGAGTGCAATGTCCTAAGCGGAGTAGTTCTTAGAGCTTAATGAATGCGAGACGTGATGGGCAGCAGCTTAACGAAAGTGATGCGATGGGAGGAAGTGGAAGCCACCGGAGGCGGGTGGTGTTGTTTAAATTTGGAGCGCCGTTCGTTCGGAAATAGACGTCTTTCCCTACCTTACCTTGTGGTACGCGATCCCCTTCGCTCTCCACCCGGATTCACGCGTTCTTCGATTCTCTTCTGCCAGCGCATCAACTGACCTCTTTAAGTTGGGGGCGCGCGCGCCGGAAATGCCGCGTCATAGAAACGGAAGCGCTCTTTACCCGGTTAACCCTTTTCGCGTTACGAATACAACGAGTTCGAAATAAACTCGAGAGAAGGAAAATAAAAGGTAGTAAAAATAACAGGTGGAGCGTGAATCATTGCAAAGAGGATAAAGTGAATGATAATTTTAGCAGAGATGTTTTTAGATGAAATAATATTTGTTTTTACGTGGATTATTGTAGACATATTTCTGTTAGTCTTTTGTGATTTATATTTGTAATATTAATTATATTAATATAAAATTGCACTTTCTTGTATCTATTAATTTTTCATCCTAGATTAGAGATGAATTTGCATTTTTTTCTAAATGTAGTTTTTATAATAAGCGACGAAAAGGATTGTAATTATTCATTTATTTTAGAAAAATTTTTTTCTATAAGTTTAACATGTAACGAATTTTTAAGTTAAATATAATCAGTGAATTCACTGTTTAATATTTTTGTAAAACTTACATTGTTCGCGTAACGTACAGAAATATCTTTGTTAAGATAATAAATTTAAAATTTTATTTTCAGTGGAATGTGCAAGAAAATCAAAGCAATATTTTATACTTTCGTAAAATATCACGATTGGCACACTACAATTGTATTGTCTGTTAGAAAATGTCTCAGTTTGTCTTACTTACAGTTGTCTTAGGAAATATATCTTTTTCAATTTTGCTATTATTGGATATAAAAAAGAGGTAATAATTGTATCAAATTGAATTCATTATTTTCATATTTAATTATAACAAATTTCAGAATTCCAAATAAAATCGATTACAATATTTTAAAGACAAATATATATTTAAAGAAAGAATTTTAGCTTTCAATAAAGAAACAAACGATTCTTTCGTAATATCTATCAAAGTATTTAAATCAAATATAATATAAACTATGAAAATAACTATCGTTTGAATAAAAATCTGATCTGCCAAATTTATATCGACGAAAATGATTCGAATCGATTTGATGAACAGCTAACATTAACCAACATTAAATAGACGATTTCGCACAAGGTTGTACGATTGAAAGCGTAAGCTCGTTAGCGTATCTGATTTATTTGCAGACTGATCTTCTCGAGGCCTCTTCAGCCACGAAGTACGATTTAACTCACGAAAGGGATCAAACACGTTGAAACAGAACCAATCCAGAAGATTTTCCTTGCTTGTCGCTCAAGATCGAGCAAGACTTACGATGCTTCTCCACCCCAATATTCCAATTCCTCATCTTTCTTTTCCATATAAATTTAGACAGTCGTTGACACCTGTTCCCCTGATAATAATAAAATTATCCAATCGTATGTGCCACGTCCAGCTCAGATTACAGATGAATGAATATAAATTATAAAATATTATTATATTTTTATTCATATCAAGTAACTTATAATTTCTAAAATTTATTTTTATCCTCGTTTATTTTATTATAACAAATTCATTGTAAAACAATGAAAGAGAAGAATGAACGAATATAGAAATATGAAATGTATCACGATCTGCAGAGCGATGCGAATTCTTGGACTAAATCCTTTAATTGCAACCATGTTGCTTAAATGAAGGTGCAATTTGGACGCGTCACCGATTTCTGGACAGGAGGATCGATCGATCGGAAGTCGTAAACAGGGAACGAAGCGCGACCAGTTTGTTTTCTCGTCCGGCATTCAGTTTGGATTTATGCATTCGTATAATTGGCCAGATGGCTTCGAGTTTTATTTCGGTGACACTAAAATATTATGGTATCCGCTTCCCCGTGTCATTCCACGTCTATTTTTGACCAGCAGAAGCTTCTAGGGGCGTTCGACTCTTTCTACGTTTCTATCCACCGTGAACTTTCTTCTTTCCATAGTTGATCTATGATCTTCGTTCGATCTTCGCGAAGGATGAAAAGATTCTTCTGAATGGGCAATTGGTACATCGATATTGTGATAAAATAAATATCACAAATACGCTTAGGATAATTTTTACCAATTAGGTGGCCTATTGGCCATATATTAGGTTGCTTATATGTTTTTTTAATAGTATAATATTAGAAATATAAATTTAATATTTGGAAAAATGATTCATTTTTTGCACGTATATTTTTTTCTCTAGGACAGATAATTGTTGTAAATATAGGATAATGAAATTAGTTGATATTTTATGTATATTTTTATGTATGATATGTCATTTTATGTCAAGTTTCATATTGTTCATTTCACATGTGACAATGAATAGGGTACATTTCATATCCTTTCAGTCATTGCAATATATAATCGTTTCATATCACATTTCATAGATTCCTTGCAACTTTGTCCTCGCATGTCGCACGTGCCTCATAATTCGTTTAGTAAGTATTTTACCTTTTCACGCAGGACCACTTTATAAATAGGCATACCACATTTGTAGCAACATCATACCATACACTATGACACATGATACATTTCTCCTTAGATTTATTATTTCTTATTGCTCTGTTCACTTCCTACATTAAATTCTATACGTATATTCTAATTTAATCTTTCCATTCACGTTTCACAAAAAAAAAATAAATTATTTTCTGGAATCCACATTTCAATCTTATTTCCTAATTTCCTTTTTCTATAATTTCCTATTCCATTATTTTTTTTTTTTTTTGTTCATTTATTATCGATCATATATATATAATTTTAGGAACATCATAGTTCAGAAAAATAATTCGTTCTACGACGAATAAATAAAAATAATAATAAATAATAGGTTTACATTTATTATTATCACAAAGAAATTAAATCTATTTATCAAATATCATTTTGAATATTAAATAACAGTTTATTGTGAACATAATCTAAAAAAAATATTATCAATTTCAATTAAAAATAAACTGTACTTGACAATCGCTTAATAAATCGATCTGTCAAATATAAATTGTGTTTAAATATTGAACAGAAAAAAATTAATCTTCTTAAACATTACTCCAAATTTCCTTGCCTCTCGCGGTCCTCCTCGTTCGAAACGAGCCGCCATCGCTAATTGAAATGCACGGATCTCTTCTACCCACGACGGAAGTGATGGTTCCTACCTATTAATAATCAGGGAGTATATTTCAATTAATCCGAATAAATCGGCGACACGGCGTCAGTGTGCGTGCGCGTGCGTCGAAAGGAGGAAGGAAACGAGAGAAAAAAAAAGACGATCGTCGTGGCGCTTGCGCGAGGGGCGTCGCGACGACCGCCGACGCCTTTCTTGAATGAAACCGTCGCAGTCAGTTCGCATCAAGGCGTCCACCCTCGCTTCCACTTTTCACGGATTTTTTAATCATCCTCCGAGGAAGTGACATTTCACGGTGATAAATCATTTCGATCACGTCCACATCACGTCACCCTCTGAACCTTCAGGTAAGATTTTTCATCGAGTTTCGCGGTGATTTCAAGTTTTCCCCGCTCACAACTTTCAACTGCGTTTCAAATTATTCGCGATCCTCGCGCCGATCCTCGCGCCGATCTTCGCGTTATCCTCGCCATTGCAAGATGTTAATCACGAAAAAAATAATAAACTTTTGAAAATTAACAAAATTTATGAATGATGAGTTAAATTTTCGAAAATTGAAATTAACGATTGGCGCAAGGGATTGGAAATGGATCTTTGTACGAATTTGATTCCTTCTCGCGTATTTTTCGTAATTTAATTAATCGGGATTAAAAAATTTTGTTTTCTAATTTAATAAGTTTCATTTTTTAATTGATATGTTAGATTGATTAGGGACTGAATATGTATTTATATTTTATCGATATTCTATAAAATTTTCAATTTATTACGAGATATAATATTGCATGGTTTGGCTATTTTATTATTGCATGAAAAATTGGTAATTTGTAATACATTGTGTGTAATTTTTGATGTACTTGAAAGTTTTTACAAAATGACGTTAAATGATGATAAATGGGGGTATTTAAATAGAATTTCTTTATATCGTTTACCGAAATTTTTGTCTAAATTTAAAATACCAAATACGTAGAAAGAATATCAATATGGATGACTTTACATGCGCGGTAGATCGAACGGTTGCCGTCGCGAGGATCCATTGCAACGTAATTGAGATCCAACAAGTAACTCGATTCAATCATTAATCAATTTCAATTACAGTTATTGATTATCAAAAATATCACAAATTTATCACAAATTTATTAGCGATTTTTTCTAAAATTTTTATCCAATTCTACAGACTTCATTCCAAAATATGTTTCCTCTATCGCTATAAAATTTATAAAAAATTTCTTTTTCATCATCAATATGCAATTTTTATACAATCTTATAAATTTTCCTTCCTTTCTAGAGAGAAATTTTTAACGAAAATTTATTCTGTGTTAAAAATATCAGATAAACTGAGAATATAATAAAGTTAATTTTTCATTTTCATCAGAAAACGTAGTCTTCTTTCACGGACATCTATCTCTTACAAGCATTACCAAACTTTATCTTCGCAACAATTTTTCTCTTCAACGCGACTCGTCACCTTGAATTCTCGGTTCTCCATAAAGAAAATTATGGTAAGCCGTAATAATTCAACGTGATCACAACGATATCCATGGATATTCGTGACATATGAACGTCGTAAACATGCAAGCCCGTTACTTCCGAAGATATAAATTGCACGTACTAATGACTTCTTCATTCCTGTCGTTACGTTCCCTCCCTTGGCCCCGTGATTTTATCGCCCGTCGCTGCCTCTCTAAATAATTCACGCTGAATTATTCCTTGTTCCTGGCAACCACTATCCGTCTTTATTCGTGGAAAATCATCGGTTTTCCCAAAATTCGTGCGATAAATCATTTTTTCTTCTTTTTTTTTTTTAACGATGATCGTATCGTTGATGAATTTCGCGGCTACACTTTTGCTCGAAATTAATTACTATTGCAAATTTGACATAGATACCATTGGTATATTTTTTCTCCATATACAACAATCGAATTTCGATTATATTTAATTACTATTTAAACTACGTTTACATCGATACACATACGAAGTTATTCATTGGTTACAATTCATTAATTATATTAATATTCTGTTAAGCTGTACAGATAGCAATCGTCTTGTAAATTTGATATACTGCTTGCACTCCATTGATACGTGTATTATTCTTTTTACGAATAATAATAATAGTTTGTTTCGTACGTAAAATTGAATTTCTGTTTGAACTAATTATCTTGTAATTTTTATACGATTTCGAAATAATAATGCGCATGGATTTCTCTAGTTTCTTTATTTCTCCAGTTTTCCCTATGCGTTATAGTCTCTTTTAGACAGTTTAGCCAATTTACCGTGCGTATAGAAAATTAAGTGCATATGAAATGTTATTTCTTTACATAATCATTTCAAAGGAAATATTATTGGCAAAATTTTTCCATTTTTCCATTACACGAATAAATAACCTATTTCTATTCATTTTAAAGTTATTTTCCTCTAAACATTGGATTACAGTGGAATACTGGTGATCACCAGAATTAGAAACAGATGTAACTAACAGATCTTTTGTTCTGTTTTATCGTATTCGAAAGTAAAACTGATCCTCGATGTTGTGACTTCGGTCGCGCTTTCATGTTCTTCCAAGTTTTGAGATTTAAACGTGGTCAAAGAGAACTAATTTGTCAATTGAGTTACGACTTAACGAATTACAAATGGCCGGCATTTGGAACATTAAGTTTAAATACATAAAAGCACCAGATGGGTTAATCGCACGGTGGTTTCACTGACGTTTTATAAAGAACATTGGATAGCTATATTCTTATATATATATATCATTTATTTCTTAGACAATATGGAAAATATAAATATTAATGAATAATCACTCAAAGTTAAAAAAAAAAAAAAAAAAAAAAGACAGTATTCTTAATCTTTAAATACAGACTGCTCAACTTATCGTGACTTCAACAAGAAAGTTGGAAAGAATTTTTGCCTACGTGCATTAATTTAAAATGCATATTTTAAGAATCTAATTTAATTTTAACTTCCATAGCGTTTAAACTTCGTTTGAAAGCTATGTTACCGGGTAAGATTGATCGATTTTCAAAAATTATATCGACATAATAGAAAAGAATCAATTAGAAAGAAAAGAAAAAAAGTGGAAAAGTCGTTCGAACACGAAAAACGTTCAAACTAGGTCCATCTGGATATTCTCTTTCCGGACGATCGCACGGTTGGCCGAACATATTTGCAATTTCCATGGTAGTACGCGCCGCGGCGCCAACTCAAACAAACTGAGCGTCGCGGCTGCGTAACTGGGAATCGGAAAGAACAAACAATTCCAAGCTTCGAGGAAAGCCAGAGAGGAGAATTCTTTGCGGGACTTTGACGTTTGTCGATCCTTTTAAAAATTTTCCCACTGTCAGGCAGGGGGGAGGAGGAGGAAAGCTGTTAAAGTCATCTTTGAGTTTGAGAAACGTGTTTCATCCCTGATCTTCTCTTTGATTTTGAAATAAATTTTTAGATATATCGGATATTTTTTCAATTTGAGCGTTTTAGAATTTAATCGTGGAAAAAATTAATCGTTTAAGGAATATTATTGAGTTTTCTTCGCAAATGCGAATTTATTACGTATTGGATTTTTAATAAAATTATTGTATTATGATATTACCATTATTTGAGTATAGATTTTTAATCTTTGATCAAACGAGACGAAATTTTTTATACGTTTCTTAAGTCATCCTTAAAATATCGCTTTTAAGATCAAATTATTTTCGTAATTTCTTAATATCAAGTTAAAAGCTCCCCTTTCTTAATGACAAACTACGTGCCAAATATATTCCAATCTTGAAAGCGCATAGCTCATGGAACATTACATCCGAGCCAAATCTCTGACCTAATTACCATACTGCTGTTAGATTATACATTCTGCATATTAAATCCTACGAATAATACTACAATTTGAGCATCTGGTCATCAGTTTGAAAACAGGAGAAAATAATACGCGAATCTAATTCGCATAAAGATCCGCACATCGTCTAATATCTAATCTATATCTGTTCGTTCATGGTTGGTTATTAGTTGAACGAGAAAGCAACGCAACACCTAATTAACTTGCGAATAGATACGGATCCATGTGTAATTACAGAACGTTGTTAGCATCAACTGCAATTAACGTTTCTAGTAAATTGCTGTATAATGAGCTTTTTAACGAAGACAATTATGATAAGATTAGGCTATAATTATTAATCATTTGGTGTCGATTCAGAACTGATATAGATTTTTGAACAGCAATGCTGCATTATTCAATAGAATTATAATTTCTTTGCCTTAATAATAGAAAAAAAAGAAAGAAAATAATGCTAAAATAAGTTGAATTCTAACTACTCATTTTATATAGGAATTTTTTAGTAGATGGCGCAAATAGCGAACACTTTCTTTTTTTTTCTTGTTGCAAGATGTTTATCCTCTTTTTCTTACTACATAAATAAGTTATTTTCTCTTGACGTCGTAAATAGAAAGAAAAACGCTAAGCTTGCATTTGATAATAGACATAATTTCAGCTATTCAGCTCTTATTTAGAACAGAAGTTTATTACGTGATATTGTTAATAATTCTTCCCTCCACTTTTCCTCTTTTCCATTGTCCAATTAGTCTCATTATTTCTGTTTGATGGCTCTTATTAATCTTTAATACAAATATTAACTTTAATCCGAATTTCCTAATATTATTTTAAACGGAGATTAAGTAAATATTAAAAAGCAAATATATAATCATAATTTCTAATATTCATCTTTTTCCACAAAAAGATCATGTAATTTTAAAAATGGAATGATAAATGCAAAATATATAATTCATACGGTATATTACGGTACACGAAATTCCTTAAGTGATTATTAAGAACAATTATTAAGAACAACCGAAATATTCCTCGTAATGAAAACACAAAAATGATTCAATCCTACAAAAATTAAAAAAAACGATTAAAAAACGTATTAAATAGAAAACGTATTAAATAGAAGATATGAATACAAGAAGTACTAGAAAATATTTAAATTTATGTAAATTGTGAAAGGATATGATTTATAATTCAATAATAGAGTCAGTTATATAATGTTATATAACTGACTCTAAAAAAACAACGTTAAGAAAAGTAGTAAAAAATTGAATAGGAGAACGGTAGATATGCGATAAATGTGTAAAAGCTCTTTTTAAGTTATGTTCTCCTAATAGAAAATCGAATTTTCGGCCAAAAGTTTCGATCTATTGTTCGAGCATGCGGAAATTTCCAAGAATTTGACGTCATTTCCAAGAAATTTAGAAATTCTCGCAATTTGACGTCATTTCCAAGAATTTTAGGGATTCCGAGAATTTGACGTTATTTCTTGGAAAAATTTTTCGATCGACCTCCTATCGTATCATGTTCTCCTAATACAAAGTCGACTTTTTGGACAAAAATTTTTCTATCGCTCAGGGAATTTCGATCTTATTCTTTTTTCTTAAATATCTCGTTTATTCCTCATAGTATTAAGAAATGCTTGGAATAGAAGTTGAATGGTTTCGAAAGGGCTACCTTTTGGTGCTCTCAGTTTTTTCGTAAATGGACTCATAAAAAACTTATCAAGCACAATTTTATTCTTTTAATTGGCAACATATATTTTTTAATACCCCAATCTACGAGTCCTGACATTCTTTATAAAAATGTATAGGACCATTTGTGGAAAAAAACCATTAGTTTAAAAGATATTTAATCAAGTTTAATTATTTTTTAAACTATAAGTTTTTTGCTACCTACGCCTTAATACTTTTTTACGGAGAACACCAAGGTACATCAACTGGATTATTGAAAAGTGTATGCCTCTATTTAAAAACACAACATTCGCTTTTATAAATCCTTCACGCTGGTGTATATAAAAAAATAAATAGCAAAAGGATGTTCCTCCCCCGAAATCATTTAATTTTTATTTGGAACATTTTTTAATATTTTTTTTAATTATATTATTATGTTATTTTAATAATTATGCTTTATTATTATTAAAAATAAACAAATTATTCCAAATAATAGAAATAGAATGCTCAATATGTTCTTGAATTATTTTATTTAATTATTAAGATAATTTTAATTATTAAGATGATTAAAAATGCACAAAAAGTATATCTATTCGTGATATGTATAGTAGAAAGAAATATAGATTTTTGTAATTACGGAGAAAAATTTTTTTATTATATCTCTGAAACAATATTAGGAATGGCAATACTAGGAAAAATAGTGATAAGGTAAGTATGAGAACGATAAATATATTTGATTAATGTCTATTATTTTAATCATTTAACATTTTCAGTATTTGGATATCATTTCCGTGATTTCGGATGATCCGGAGCTTATTTCCAAAAACTATCAAAAGTCTTTTTTTCAATTTAGGTAAAAGAAAAATTAATTAATCTGTACTAAGATGAGAAAATACTGTAATAATAATATGGTTAATATCTAAATAGTAAGTATTTCTAATAATTTAATAATATATTAGAAATTTAAATTTAAATAAATTTAAATAATTAAAAATAAATTAAATAATTTTTAGTGCCATAAGAGACCTGATAAAAAAATAAGTGAATAATAAATACAGGTATGTATTTTTAGAATTAAGAGAACTATTGATTGGTATTTAATATCGCAGAAAGCAGTAGCTCTAAAAAGATAAGTATATAAAATACATATTCCTATTATCTATATTCCTTAATCCTATATATTCCTATGTTCCAATTCTTTCATTATCCATATTCCTTATTCCTGAATATTTTTGTGCTTTTATACTCCGATTAGCATATTCCTTAATCCTGAATATTCCTTTGTTTCTATCTTCCTATTATCCATATTCCTTAATCCTGAATATTCCTTTGTTTCTATCCTCCTATTATCCATATTCCTTAATCCTGAATATTCCTATATTTTTACACTCCTATTATCTATATTCCTTAATCCTGAATATTCCTCTGTTCCTATACTCCTATTATCCATATTCCTTAATCCTGTATATTCCATTGTTCCTTTAATATTCCTAATATATTCCTTAATCCTTTAGAATTAAGAAAACTGTTGAAAAACAATTAATTAAGTAGCTATAAAAAGGTAAGTAATAAAAGGTAAGTAAAGGTAAGTATTTTACAAATAATTTTTTAAAATTTTCGAAAATTTTTGTAAATAAACATTGAAAATGTAAATAAACAAACCGAGAATGTAAATAAACATTGAAAATGTAAATAAACAAACCAATGTTTGTAAACAAATCGAAATTTTAGCGCCAGAGCTCTAAATTTTCGAAAAATTTTGTAAATAAACATTGAAAATGTAAATAAACAACCCGAAAATGTAAATAAACAAACCGAGAATGTAAATAAACATTGAAAATGTAAATAAACAAACCAATATTTGTAAACAAACCAAAATTTTAGCGCTAGAACTCTAAATTTTCGAAAATTTTTGTAAATAAACATTGAAAATGTAAATAAACAAACCAAAAATGTAAATAAACAAACCGAGAATGTAAATAAACATTGAAAATGTAAATAAACAAACCAATGTTTGTAAACAAATCGAAATTTTAGCGCCAGAGCTCTAAATTTTCGAAAATTTTTGTAAATAAACATTGAAAATGTAAATAAACAAACCGAGAATGTAAATAAATATTGAAAATGTAAATAAACAAACCGAAAATGTAAATAAACATTGAAAATGTAAATAAACAGAGCAATGTTTGTAAACAAACCGAAATTTAAGCTTTAAATTTTCGAAAATTTTTCTTTAATTTTATAAAAAGTATTAATTAAAAAGTACTAGCACTTAAAAAATTTCTGAAATTATACTTACCTTTATACTTACCTTTATACCTACCTTTTGCAGCAATTTTTTATCAGGAACATTCATTTTTTTCAACATTTTACTTAATTCTAATTACAGTTTATAAAGTTTGATATACTTACCCATTTATGTGAATATACAGAATCTTAATATTAATATTTATAAGACATCTTTTAAGATTCTTTTACCAAAATAAATGCAAAAATATATACAAAAAATTTTGATTGGCTCTTATTTATTAAATTATTCAGCAATTGAAATTCGCGTTATAACTGAAGAGAGACAGAAATTGAAATCGCTTTATTTCTATCATACAGCAATCTCACTCTGTCTCCGTCTCGCTTCATATGTAACATAAATTTCAATTGTTTATAACTTAATAAATAAATCTTAACCAAAAATTTCGTATACCAATTTTTGTATTTGCTTTGGCCTCTAGAATCAATCTCTAAAATCTATTTTACCAAAATAAATATAAAAATATATACAAAAAATTTTGACTGGCTCTCATTTATTAAATTATTCAACAATTGAAATTCGCGTTATAACTGAAGAGAGACAGAAATTGAAATCGCTTTATTTCTATCATACAGCAATCTCACTCTGTCTCCGTCTCGCTTCATATGTAACATAAATTTCAATTGCTTATAACTTAATAAATAAATCTTAATCAATAATTTCGTATACCAATTTTTATATTTGCTTTGGCCTCTATAATCAACCCTTTAAAGATGTCCTATAAAATATATTAACATTCTGTATATAATGCTTCCTTAAAACGCTCCTTTTTAACAGCGAAATCAGCTGTATCGATGTCGACAACTATCTTTGACGCCTTAACCGGAAGTGGCACCATGATCCGTGTTTTCTGTGGATCCTCCTGTCAGACAGATTCTAAGAAAATCTAATTAAGCGGCCACTTTTGCACGTTCGACGCGAGTTACCCGCGCAGGAAATCGTGCGTCCACGCTCGGGCATATTAAAGGTTCATATAGAGGGGAGGATATGACTGAACGTTATATAAGGCGGTCTTAATATAGCGGGAACACTCGCTGGATCTTAGCCATGTAGCTGTTTGCCGCACCTAGCACGCATAACGTATGAGCGATGTTTGGAAATCGCGTAGATCGAGATGGGAGTAGGGAGAAGGGAGATGGAGGGAAAAGGTAAAGATGGAAGGGGCTGAAAGGCTGGGGAGATGATTTTAAATCTTTTGTGATAAAAATTTTATTTAATTGTTAATTGGAAACAAATGAAGAATAATTGATTGGTAGACTGTTCGTTATTCTTTTTTCTAGAAATTTTAAAAGAGAATATGTTAAGTTTCTCGGATTTTTAAGTATTTCTTTTTTTTCCAATGTCTCGAATGAATTTATATTTAACAGTAGAAGATAGAGAAGATTAAAGATTGGTTAACAGAA
Source organism: Apis laboriosa (assembly GCF_014066325.1). Lineage (NCBI taxonomy): Eukaryota > Metazoa > Arthropoda > Insecta > Hymenoptera > Apidae > Apis > Apis laboriosa. Next base: position 490,279 of record NW_025220849.1, on the reverse strand, counting down.
TTTTTAAGAGAAATGTTAAATTTATTGAATTTCAAAGTATTTTCTCTTCGCAAAATCTGATACGATGTTTTATAAATGGACTGTAATGTTCGTATATTTGTAGAAAAATTAAAGTTTCATTAACATTGAATTGTATGAAATAAGATTTTTACAGATTATTACAAAAATCATACGAATCATATTTTTCATTTATAAAATGCTTAGAATTTTATATTTATGGAACGTAATACTATCAAACAATTTAATTTTTTGAGCTTGTTCAATTTTTCAAATATATATTGTAAAAAAATGGTAAAGAAAATTTTAGAATTGTTGGAAATATAAAATCAGATCATATCTTTAAAAAAAAAAAAATAATATGGGCCACCATTTTCTGAAATGTAATTTCATTTCACGCATCAGCCTATAATGTTGTTAAATATTTGCTCTATTTAAAAATATTACTCTTTTCATAGACCGAAATATATTTTACGATTACATTATCGAAATTGTAAACTTAGCAAGAGTTGAGAAGCATTGGCTGAAAATTTCCATCTATTTTTAATACCACTACATACTTTTTCATTCCTCATTCACCACGCTTTGAAGCCAGCGGCCATTATATCAATAGCCTAAATTATGTCTACGACTAACTATGTATATCACAGAAATGTTAAGCTTTGCTAAATGTGCAAAGCTTTGTCAAGCTTTAGATCGAATTCTAAAGCCAAATTTCCTACTCTATATATTTCCTCGTACATTAATCTTGTATAAATTACGATCTTATAAATTTCGAAAATACGTGATAATATTCGAAAAATTTATAAGAATTGCAATTTTCACGAAAAAAAAGCAAATGTATGAAAAGTATTTGATTTCAAAAGATATAAAATATAATTGATAAAATAATAAATATATAATAATAATAATTAATTAATTTAACATAATTGATATCTTATAAGTAATATTTAATAACAAAATATGAATATTTCTTTATTCTATATAAAAATAATCTAATCATATATAACTTAATATAAAAATATAAAAATCAAAAAAGATTGGAAAATAGTGAATATAGAGAAAAATTTTACTAGTACTTTCTAGTAACAAGGTTTATAACATCATCATCATATCATCTTCTTTTCTAAAATTTCTCGTTAATATAATTTCGAATATTATAATATTTCTTTCTAATAAATCTCCATAAAATTATTCTGAATTATCTTTTCTCTTTTCTATTATTCTATTATCTTCGCTAAGAAAAAGAAAAAAAAAAAAAACCTTATTAGAAGCTTTTATAATAGGTTATCACATTTTGATGGAAAAATTATCACACGTGGGAAACTAGCTGCGGTTTCGCAAACTCCATTTCACGCTACATCATACGAATTTCAGAGTTAAGGTTAACCACGTTCACCGCGTGCACAAACAGAGTTATGGTTAATTCACACGCACATTGACACGTCCTGGAAGTGCAACCCCTCGGGTGAACTCGCCTCAGTGGGGATGAGTATTTATGATTGGGAACCCACGAGAACTTCCGGCTGCACTTCCGCATTGCCGAGTCGACCGTGTCGTGAATGAGATATGTAATATGTAAATCACTCGTTTAGTCAAATGGATCGCCCGTCTAATTATTCACTACTTCTTCCTATCTATATTTTCAAATTGTTACTAATATTTATGATAAATTTATACTTACATTTTATACCAAATATATTTATATTCTATTTCATTAATTGAAAATTTGTTTATCGCCATTTATAATCTTTAATAATATCTATATTTTATTAAATAGTGATAATAAAATAATCTGTATTCATTTTTATAAAAATATGAATGTTTAAATATAATTCTGTAATTATATTATTATATTACTATATCATATTATTATATTATACATAAATAAAACATTAAAATATTACAATATAGATTATTTGCTAAAATATTTCTTAAATTACGTGAAAAATTACGCGAAAAAATTATTATGAATTATTTTTAACACAAAATCTTTTGCTCTAAGTTAAAGAATTACTCTTCTTCTTTTACATCTCTTCAGCAGAAAATTCTAAAACAACTTTTACGTTCCCTGAGAATTCAAAGTAAACCTTTGCAGAAGGTTTGCACAATAGGTAACGACGTAATGTGACTGTCATCGAGAAAATTTTGCACTGTCGAATAAACAAATAGACAGAGGAACGCGTCTTGCCTGTGTATTTTAGATTTTACAAATGTGCCAAGATTCTGAACGTGATACAAGTTATATCTGTAAAGTCTTTGTCGGTGAATCGATGCTCGATGTGGGAGGTAGTTAAAAGCAACAGGTATTCCATTTACATCGCGCCGGGTGTCGAAACGCCACTGATTGTTTTAAGTGACCCTACTTCAAGCTCGCATTTAAATATCGCTTCCAACCTAATGGCTGTTAAAACGTTTCCGTGGAACTTCTGATTTAATTATTCCCCCTGCCATCTGATCGAAACGATTATGAACGATCTTTGGATTTTATGTTTTGTTGTTATACTTGAAATATTTAAAAATTAAGAAAAAGTTTTAAAATCTTTTTTTAAAGAATTTTTAAAAGAATGTGAAACAGAGAAAAATTAATTCTATGATATGATATGAAATGAATAAATATGGGATAATTTATGATGTTATGTAATTTGTGCATCCATTATTGAATTTTAGATATATATTTTTATTCTCAAAATATTTGAAATTCAATATTTGAAAGTTTTGAATTCAAATATACGACTTAAAATCTTTTTTAAAGAATTTTTTTGAGAAATGACAAACAACTCGTAAAGAAGAACTGTTTCTCTCTGTCTTTATCACATTCCATGACATAAGTTCTCCAAAAAATATAATGTTACAATTTGTGACGCGGTATCAAAGGCACGATCAACCTTGAGGAAATCTATTTTTGATTCTGTTTAAAGAAATCTGATGATGGAATTCAATTGATGATGGAAGTATATATCATAACTTTTTTTTATATGCTTCAAAAGAATTATATCAAAAGATTCACAAAAATATAAATTAAAAATACCATTGTAAATTATAGATCACTTTATGCAAATTTAATTGAAAACTAATAATCTTATTTCATATCGATTTATAGATATTATATATCTATAGAATAATTATTTATTCGATGTTACATGATATTAAGATTTCAATATTTTTATGTCTAACAAACTTTCTAAACTAAAATTAAATGAATTTTTAGGTAAGATAATATACAAAAATTTTTGTGATATAATTACCGAATACTACTTTTTTATCTCTAAAAAAATAAAAAGATATTTTTTCTAAAAGAAAAAGAGAGAAAATATCTTTCTATATTTTTCTCGAATAACACAATTTCAAACAATATTTTCTCCAAAGGAAAGAAAGTTCAAAGGCGAAACACGGATATCAAATCGATAATTCCCAAATTTAAGTTAAACAAACAAAATACAGAGGAGATGCAAAGAATTCGACGTAACAACTATTCGCGGAACGAAAGATGAAAAAAAATTCGTTCTCTATAAAATCCACATCGGTGGTGCTTTTTTTTTTTTTTCCTTCTCCTTCTCGAACCTAGTATCACGGATGTTTGGAATTTAAATTTAGCCCTTTCGTTTCGACGAGTACAAGTACGAACGACCGCCCACCACGATTTCGACGATGAAATTCAATAGCGAGGTCGTTTAATTCACGTCTCGATTGTAAATTTTCCTCCTCGCGACGCACACCCACTTAATTACACAAAATAATTTGTACATAATTAACCCCGCCTGCCCGGTTTACTAAAAGCGCAATGAACGAATTGCAAGTTCTCTGCGACAGGTGAAATATGCTCTTACGTACATTCGCATTCAAAAGGTTTAAGAATATTTAAATTTATAGAGAATTGATAATTGGATTGTGGATATTTATAGAGATCGAAATTCTTATGAATATTAGTAGGGAAAATACAAAAAGGAAGTAATTCGAAATAAAGATTTTTAACAACAAAATATATTTTGAAAGATGATAAGTATGAAAACTAATTCTTTATGATGTATCGATATTTTAAGAACTTTTTCAAAAATCTTATAATCTAACCTATTATTTTAATCGTTTAAGTGAAAGCATGAACGATCTAATTATTAAAATGATAAGTAGATCATACAACTTGTAATTACAAATACATGCACATCTTATTCCTTGGAATAATTTTATTAATTATCGAAAATTATTGGAATTTGAAGAAATTTATAGGATAAATGTAAAATAAAACAAAATGTAATTTGAGCTTCAGAATAAAAAGAATGACACTCATCTTATGCTCTCGTTCAAAGAAAAAATTTATACACGCGAAAAATATAATTGCATATTTATATTTATAAATACATCGCGGAAGCTTATGCATTTAAAAAATTACAGATGTACCAAAACGTGTACAGAATACACGAAATAAATACGAAATAAAAAGTTTGCACGAACATCCATAATCAAAAAAAAAAAAAGGAAACAACAAACAACACTATTACACCATCAAATTCACCACAAAGGGTTAAAAGCTCGAACAGAGGCTCGCCCGCAATCCCGCCACCCCCGTCTCGAAATTCCCGCAACACGTGCAAAACCCTCGTTCCCAAACAATTCACGCCCCACGGATATTCCCTCTACACCTCGAAATTCCCCTGCACTTACTAATTGCCTCTTTCCATGTTCGGGAACCGAACACCGAACGCATAACTACGCGTGTACAAGTTGGGCCGGGGCAACAAGACAACCGAAAGCCCACTTAACAAGATCGGCTAACCATTTGCAAATATACTTCTCGTTCGTTGAACGCTCGTGTACCCTATTTTATCTCAGTCGAACAGGGCATATATCACCTCTCTCGTAACTCACGATCCCGGACGCGTGGTGCGAGAGCGTGCGACAAGAAAGACGCAGAGAGGAGGGAAGCGTAAGTGGTCACAGGTCTCCAGCGTCGTCGATCCTCGTCGTTTCGGCCGAGCGGTGTCCGAGAAGTGGCAGGAGTGTTGGCCGAGGGTGTGTCTTTTTCCGCTTTGCTGCCGCTGAAATGGAGTCCGCCAGCAAAGGGGAACAGGCCGACCCTCCCGCACCAAGTAAATAATATTCGATGACAGTGATTTAGAGAGCGTGCACCATCGTGCTGCTGCGGAGGCTGGCGCAACTTTCTCTCGCCAATAAATCTCTGGATGACGAAAAGCTCTGGGTAAGTCGGTGTGTTTTAATGCGCAAGGGAGGGAGGAAGGATATCCCGGTTGTGCGCATCTCTTTCCAGGTATTTCGATCGCCCTCTCGAGATTTAGGAGATCGCGGCTGGCAACGTTGTTTCGTCAATTCGTTCGCGTTTTGATTTGTGACACGCGTTGAATAAATGACGAGGAGGGTATGCAGTTTCATGGAGATTTGGGTTACTTGGTCGAGGTATTGCGGTTGGAATAGTTGGTGGAGAGCGTGGGGATGATTGGGAGAATTATCGGTTTGAGGGGGTGGATTCGAAAATTGGGGTGAATTGAGAAGATGTTGATGTAGTATAGGAGAGTGATTGTTAAGGAGAAACGTGTATTATATAGAAAATTATGTATTTATGTAGTAAGAAATTAAAAAGAGACACAAAAGTAAAAATATTATCTCTTTAATAATTCATTTAATTATTTATTCTCTTCTTTTTTTACGTCAAGGAATATAGTTGGAAAAAATGAAGAAGAAATATTTGATAATTAATAATTGATACTTATAAGATCCTATATGAAAATAGGATATATTGTGACGAATTTTAAAAGAATCGAGCCTAATTTCTGATGCACACTATTTAAATGACAAATTACGAAGCATATGTGAATACATTGGCAACAAGATGTATTATAATGCTTATTAAGCTTAATACAATACACATGAAATATATATGATCCTTGTACTTGAATTTTATGAATTGTCAAAATTAGAAAATGCCTGTCATCAAAATTTAAATATACAGTACAAGAATAACATGTAAAATTACTCTTAATTCTATAATAAATTAAATAAATTTAAATAAATGAAATAATTTATTTCAATTTGTAAAGTTTTAAAAATGCCTATATCAGAATAATTTAATATAAAATTTCCTATAATGATGTTTTCTTGTTTAAACTGTAAAATATATTAAATTTTTAAGATTCTTTTTTTTTTAAAAATATGTATATCCATTGTGATTTTTGCATGCAAGATACAAATTAAAAACAATATTTTACCGGTGATTTTGATAATAAATTTACAAATAGGTGGCAATCATTGATTTATTGACTCATAAATACAATGATATAGCAAAACACATGCGAACATTTAAAACTGGCACAGTACATAACTCTTGCAGATTTATCGTCGCGTTTTATCCCCTATAATTTAATGAATTTTTCCCCGCAATACATAACTAACCAGAGAAGCATTTTTACCTCGTATAAATCACGTTCAGTAAGATCTGCGTCATGTTTAATTTAAACCAATAGTAATGCGAGGGAGCATGATGTCGAAATACGCGAGATTTATGATGGAAAACTTTTTTTCTTCCTTTCTTTCTTTTCTTAAACACTTTTGCCATAATGCTACTACAATTTCCACGGTTAAAATACATTCTTCAGGATATTTAAATTATTTATTCGTCTTATAATACTGATTTATAAAAATTTATAAAAATATATAAAATTAGATTTTCTTTAAGAATCTTTACCTCGTTTATAAGTAACAAAAATTATTAGAAGAGATAATTTCTAATCTCATGAAAAAATTTGCAATGTACCATATTGAAGGATTGGAAATTTTAATTTTATTTTTTAATTAAATGTATATCTAAAACTATTCTAATACAAATGAAATCTTGAAAGATTTATTTTGCATCTCTTAGAAAGATGCATATATATACCTCTATGTATATTTCAAAATTTCAAATAAGATAATGATTTTTAAAACTCTTAACAATCCAATACCAATAATTGCTTAAATTCTCCAATTTTTATAAAACTTGTATGAATATCCTCTTGTTATTTCAACAAGATAAAAATTCTTGAATTTCAAAACAACCCTCGAAATATCGAAGCTTAGCTTCGACTTTCTCTCTTATTATTCTTCGTTTTCTCTCCTCCATCTCATCGCGGTCCCACGCAATATTTTTATCGAACCTTCGAATTCGAGAGCAGGCCAGTTTTTATCAGCCATCGATTCGACGAACATACCTCCTCGTAACCTATATCTAATTTCGGCATCCTAGTCCAGCTTGTTTATCTTTCTATTAATAATCCAAGCTTTCCTATATCGGTCCTTCGTCACGCTCGCTAGACCAATGAGAAATTGCGTGGAACAAGTATATTGCTGCTTCTGTTGCATCGCTACAAGGTGCAAGTAATTGCGCTAAGGTGCATCATCTACATGGTGCGCGCACTGATGCGTACCCGTATTAATATCCAACGGTCGCACACGGGGGATTTTATGCTTTCATGCCTGAGATTTTCACACCGGGACAAGCATTACGGTTAATAAACGGTGATGTTAATGGAAAGATGGATTGTTTAGAGAAATTTGAAATTGTTTGAGGGATATTGAGGGAAACGTAACGTGGACTGGTATTTGACATTCGTTTGATCAGACAGAAAAAGGAATTTTTTTAGAGGAAAAATGAAATATAAAATTTATAAATGTGATATGAAGTGATAATAAGTAGTAAAAAAATTAGTAATAATTTTGTTTATTTGTATTAAATTAATGGAATATTAAGTAGAATGTGAAGTATAAAATTTATAAATATGACACGACATGAAAATAGAAGGAAATTAAGTATATCATTTATTTTTGTAGATAGGAAGTTTGATATTCTAGGAGATTCAGATCAATGTGAAAAAATATCACAATAGATTAAGATGTTATTTGATTAGACGTATCAAACTACTGAAACCTGAAGATTCCCCTAAGCTACTACTAGTAATTGGAAATATTGTACAATTGTATGTATATTGTAAAAATCCTTGCTGTTTTAACAATTTATATATATATTGTTTATAAGATTAGTAAATATCTAATATTTAATTTAATATTGAAATACTGAAATTTTAATACTGAATCTATAGAGAAGAGAATCCTTGGCCTCGATAGAGATAAATTTTAAAAAGAAGATTAAAATTTAAATATCAATTCAAAGAAACATTTGACATTTTTTTTTATAACCTTTAAAAGTTTTATAGAAGAAACTATAATGCAAGGATAATTTCTTCTATAAAGAAATTTAATTACAATAAATTTTTATTAAATTTATGAATATTAATCGAATTAATTTTAAAAGATAAAGAAATAGAAATGTAAAGAGATAAATAATTTTAGAGGAAATTCCACTTGTCTTCTAATCTCTGGATGAAAATACACCTCAAAGTGTAAACGAACAAGAAGAGGCTCTTTGCCGCTCTCGTTTACAAGCGTGACTGACGCCCATCGTGGATTTGCGTGTCGTCATTTAGATCAAGTGTTTCCATAAATTTCACGAATCTAAATGTTTCTGATAGAAGAAGCTAAACATGCAATGGTCTGAACAATGTAATAAATGATCCAGAAACACGTCACATAATTTCTGGTTAATAACAAATTTGAAATCAAATATATATTAATTATGAAATTCTGGACTGACAATTATTGAAAGATAATTTCTTAATTTAAAACACATAGATAACAAGATAAGAAATAAGAATTTACTTACATTCAATTCTTATTACTACAATTTTATTGATGAATAATTTAATTAATTATTAAATTTTAGAAACATTTTGATATACTCAAAACTATTACTTTTACAATTTTAATACATTCTTTTACCCATCAAAATTTCAATTGCAAACATTTGAATATTTTTCGAAGCGCGAATAATTTTTTCATAAAGAATAGATTTAACTTCCATCGAAAGAATGAACTACTTTTCCCAAGACTCACAATTATCTCTTAATTTCATCGATACAATATTAAAATTTATCATCCGTCTCAATTCGTAATTTTAACATAAACATTCTTTTATTTATGAAAATTTCGAAATATTTCCCCGAATCATCGTTATATTTACATATATCCAGCTTTCTCTCTACAGCTATCTCTCTCATACCAACCGCGATTCTCGGAATACGTAGAATTCCTCGCCCGATGTAACACGTGTCATCGATTGCTCGCATTATATTTACCCTTTTGATAAAACCGTCAAGCGAAACACTTCAGAAACGGTCGACATCGATTTAACGCGACCGGGAATCATTTTCAGGCCGGGCAGGGGGCGTGAATACAGTCCGATATAATACTTTGATTAATAATCTGTAAACAGAGTCCTTAATGCCTCTTGGTCCCGGCCAGAATGTGTTCCACGGCGAGGATGACAGAGCCATGGATCTGTCCAACTGAACATCGAAATCCGCGAACGCGACATAAAGATATTAGTAGGGGAAACGGGGGGACCACGAGCGGATTACACGCGTGATCTAGTGTTGAGTTTGGCAGCAATCGCAGTTTGCCCAGCTGCCCTCGAAAGACAAAAGGCAATCGGATAGAAGGTGGGTCGACACGATCGAATTGATCATCGATCCTTTATTATTCGACCGGATGATGTCGGATTTATGTACTGGAGTGGCGAATTATGGATGAGAAATGGCGTGGATCGGTTTCAATGCCTTACGTGGAGTTGATACGACTTAAGAGTCTTGCTCTAGTTACTTTTAATTATTTAGGTGAATGAAAATATCTTGTTATCATTCGTTAATAAAGATCATCATTTTACGCTTTTTACGAAGTTATATAGTTGTGTTTATTTTTATTATTTCAAGACGATTATGTTTGATTTAAAACACTGAAAAAAATCTGATAGTTTAAAAATTAAATATAAATAGTTTAAAAAATTTTAATACTGGAAAAATAATAAACAAAAATTTAATACTAATAAATTTTACATACTACCCAATACTATTTTGCTAATTAATTTAATCTTGGGATTTCCTTTTCTCTTCTCTTTTATAATTTTAATTGTTCCTTCTTGTTGTATATTACATAGAATTGTTACACTATATAACATACAATTATAAAAATAGAGCTACAAAATAAAGACTTCAGCAACAAAATCAGAATGAATATTTTCATTGAATATATTATAATCTAAGAATTTATATTCATTAGATCACTGTAAATAAGCCTTTTCATTCCACATATTTCTTTAACCATATGAACTTTTTTAATTAGGCAATACATACAATTGATCAATTCAATATTTCTCTGTCACTGTAAGACAGGTATCGATTCTTTATCGATCTGTACAAATCCTTCATACATTATTCACAAGCCACTCGACATACCATTTTCCGAAGTTCTATTTTAATACAGTCGTAACAAAACGTCTATGAAAAGTGACACACGTAGAAGCGTAAATAATGAAGTTCTCACAGCTGTCTTCGCTACATCGTGACCAATTCACGGGACGATTCTACACATTGGTGGAATGACTTTCGACGATGAACCAGACGTGACAAGAAGTTAACCACTCAAGTAAAATCCTCGACGTTTGATTGGCAAGACAAACACTCGACATCGCACATCGTCGATGGAAACGTTGAAATTCCTATTCTCTATACGGTGGAAATCACGTTCCAGACCATGATTGAACGAAATTTTTCAATATAATTTATTCACCAATTATTAACTGATGATCAATGAAAGCTTTCAATTCATTTTCTTCTCATTTTTATTTTTATTTTCATTTTATTTTCACCAGAAACAGTTCAATCAATGAAAAATATCATGCTCGAGATTCTAAAATTCAAACGATAAATTTTTCCTTTAATGTCTTTTAATCTGTGAATCAAGATTTCTAAGAAGATTGCAAATTTTCTATTTACAATCATTTACAGGGAAAATTTCAACCGTTTTCCAATATAATTAATAATAATTATTATAAATAAAAATGATTTATGGTCTATTGCAACACTAAAAAGATTAAAGATTCGTTTATATTATATTTGAATATTTGCCATGACAGATGTCTAATATATATCAAATTTTAATCCACACCTCTAAAAATAAATTATTACATTTTATTATTAAAAGTGGGGAAGTAGAACCCGAAAAAATAATAGGAAAACACAAATATATTATATATAAATTTGCAATAAAAGAAAAACATAAATGCTTTTCGCTAATACAATCGAACAATAAAATAGTTTTATTTTATTTTAACCAGAAGAAACAGAAAAAGAAACGAAAAACTTAAAATAGAATGTACTATCGAACCGTTAAAGTCTTACCGTTAATTAAGAAACCCTTCTGTTCCCCAAAAAGATGATAATTCTCCTTTATGCTTCCAGACCGTTAGTTATTGCGAGAATTGTCGATTTGGACGGTGGCTTGTCGCTCTCGTGGATATCTCTGAGGACAGATTTTGCTCGTTATCCGCGCGGGAAAGGGACGGGCAAGACACCCTCGTCTGACATAGACCGATGTCTATGCAAAGCATTTTGCTTCTCCCTGCGTTGCCCGTCACTCACTTTCACTCTTCCTATCCGTGTTTCTCCTAGTCGTAAATTATATACGCCATCTCTATACACAAAGGGAATAAGTCGTTAAGTCGTGGCCAGAATCGAGTCGCCCGAGAGAATAGAAAGAGAGAGAGAAAGAGAGAGAAAAAAAGGAGGATCGAAACCGGATGTCGTTAGACGTCTATATGAAATTTCGAAAAAGCACATCTAGGATCACGATGCGATTGTGCAAACACGATCGTTAAACGACCACGTGTTTGGCATGAGGGCCTCCTGGCATGGAATCGCGTGCCATGTGCAATTTGCAACCACTAAAATTAGACGTTTCACCCACCCCTGGTATGGGGAGGTCAAACTGATTTTCGATATTTGATTGGTCGCTGTTCATTAAAGAAGCCAAACGTTTATTAAATTTTGTGTAGGATATTTAGAAGCTTTGATCTTTAATTTTCTTTTTTTTTTATATATTTTTTGATAATATATAAAATTTTGATTTATTTCATTAATAACTGTTGTTTGGATATATTATTCTCAGAATTCTCTCATATTCAGAATTCTGAAGATTTATTAACGAATAAGAAAATGACGAATAAGAAAATTGAAAAGTTTTAATTCTAAAACATATTGTAAGATAATTGATTTCATCAATGATGTATGGAAAATTGAAAAATAAATGTATATAATTAATTTAAAAGTGAAAGGAAATTAGAGGCACAGAAACAATTTCTATAACAAGAAAATAACTTATTATTATAAATATTTCCAAACTTTCCACCCTAATATCTCTATTAAAAATTACAATACAATAATCTACATAAATTATCTCAAAAAAAAATTCCAAATAAAATATCACATTAACACAATATTATTCCCTAAACCAATCAAACAATATAAAATTACTTCATTATTTATTTATATAATCTCAAAAATCACATTATTCTCCAAAGATTTTTATTCAATAAGCTTAGAAACCTTAGAAATAATATGTCTAGACGCTGATTCACACATGATTTACTTTCTTTACTGCTTTTCTTGATACACGCCTCGATGTTGTTAATGGGGTATTCATTCCTTTCGGGACAATCTCATAGCCAAGAGACCGCATCGTTTTCAACCCTCTCAGCGTGAACGCATATCTAGTGTTTCACAGACTAGCTCTATAAAGCAGATCGTAAACTTGTCGAATATGGTATGCAGACGTTTATGTGCCATCATGAAAAGGACATTTGAAGAGAACCATTTCGAAAGTCAGAGAAATGAAACAAACGTTCGTCTGTTATCATTCACTATTGAAGTTGACTCATTATAATGCCTTGTAAGAACATAATTAATTTATTATTTGCTCGTTTTAAGAAGCAACTTTTATGTCACACTATAAATACATCAACGATTGTAACATGTCTTGTGATTATGCAAGCAGAAAACAAAGGATGCTTGGACTGATATTTGCAGTTTGCATGATAATTCATGCTCGTTTCCCCCTTTTTTTTATCACAATTATATCACGCTGACAAATAACAGCAGCTGCGAACATTTATCTTTTTCCGATAATACACCGGTATATGAAGAATATCATGCGTAATACCATTTAGAAACTGAATAACTCCCGCGAAATGTTAAAAAATTTCTCGAATTATCTCGAAAATAGATATAATAATAGAATAGAGGATAACATAAAATATTCGTTGAATACAATAAAATGAAAATCAAAGAGAAGAAATTTCGTAGGTTTATTTCCAAAAATGTTTATAAAATATGAGATGAAAGAAATGTTATTAATATAAATATTAATATTCTAACTAAAAACATTGATTTTTTAAATTATTAAAAAAGAAGAAATAAGATATATTAATAAATAAATATTAACTATTCCTAAAATCGATAACAAATTTACCTGAAAAATTTTAATTTTGAAATAATAATATTTTTTTCTAACACCAAATGATATATTCCTATACTAACAATATAAAATTCTTAAATATCATTAATTTTTCGACTTAACCGAAAGAAATTCCATATTACCAATTCTAAATCCTATTTTCTTCATCTCTAACAACAAGTCCCATAACAATAATACACATTACAATTTTTTTATTACTCAAATATAACTAATTAAAGAAGACTAATTTTTTTACTACTCAAATATAACTAATTAAGAACAAATATTGTATATTATCAGCCTCAGATTTAATTTCTTCCACCAGAAAGTTCCATTACGGTTTATTCAAAAACCGCAGAGCGATGCGGTACGAATTTTACGTCGCAGGATTCTCGAGTACGCGGATCAAACTAAAATACCGCTCTGGCTCGTGATGGTGGCCCCCCACTCCAGGGGCGCTCCGCAGTTGTGTCAGTGAAGGCCGCGGGACCGTCTTCGGCACGGGTGGGGGCCCGTGTCGGCACGAGTGGGGGGCCCGTGTCGGCACGAGTGGGGGGTCCGTGTCGGCATGGATGGGGGGCCCGTGTCGGCACGAAAGACGGTGGCGGCGCTGGTGTGGCCCTGGAAGGTCACCGTGGGGGTTTTAGTCGGTAAAAGTCCGACACTACCCCGGTCTCCCTCCCCCCAGGGGACCGGGGTGTCCTATGAGGATTTCCCCCACGTTAAAAAAAAAAAAAAAAAAAATGGTTCCATTACGGTACAATGTTTCACATCGATATTTATCATATGCCATTAATTAATCGAATCTTTACACCCACAATGTTCGCATTTATTAATTCGCGTTAACAATTATTTTGAGTAATTAAAGAAGTCTCTCTGTTTTATTCCTTTACATCTCCATAAATGAAATTCATTTTGTTGCACGATTGATGAAGGGATACAATCATTGCGAAACAATGAAAAATATGATCGTGTTTTTACCTGTTTGTTGTTCATCAAAATAACAAATTTGTTTTATTATCTTTTTTTCGATTAAAAAAGATCACTAGGAAGAGAACTTTTTAAATTTCTAAATGAATTATTGTTAATTCTTGTAACAACATCGTTCTCTTGACAATAATTTTACATATGTCTTTTATTCGTATTGATAAAAGTAGAAGGATATTATTTTTTATTTTGATTGAATAGTGTAAATAAATTGAATAATTTTCTTTTGAATAAAAATTCGTATTATAATTAATAGTAGAATATTGAAATCTAGAATAAATAATCTATTAAAACGAACCATAAATACAATTATATTTAAAAGAAATATAGAATTTCAATAAAAATATGAAATAAATTCCCCATACTATTATCCTTAAAATAGTCTTTAATTTAAAAGCAAGTTTACTATTCCAGAAATAATAAATCACAAAACCAGCTGCAACCGCAATGTAGCTAGACATTTCCTCGGTATAAATTTTTCTCCAATTTTTTCTGAGACCGATGAAGGGTCGGCTATGCTTTAAATTGCGCTTGCACTTCAACACATTCCGTAATGTCGTTTCGTCAATGGATGTTTTTAATTGCTGTCTAGTAACTCGTGAATTAAAGCTTCTTCAAACCACGGCATGTGTGATTTATGAGCCTTAAACGTCCTTTAGTCTGTTGGACAGACATTAGGCTATCATATGCGGTGACGGGACGAATTGACCATGCTTTGTTCCTTTCATTTTTTTCTCCCTTTTTCGTGTTACACGGATGATTTACACATCTCAAACTACCTTTATAAGCACGTCTGTCCTTCTCTCTTCTATTCTCGAGCTGCTTTCAATATTCCATTCTTCTCAATGGTCACAAATATCCCCAGAATTTTGTTTCTTGTTTGAAATATAATCATGATTTATTCATGTTTTGTCCAATATAATTGCAAATAATTTGTGATTTTATGATTGTCATGAAGTTTTTATTTTCTTTAGTCTTCTATTTGCAATTTTTTAATTCTCTGGATTTTCCTAATATTTCTGTATTTTATAAAATTTCTAGTTTTTAATTTTTAATGTAAATTTTATAGCTTCTAATTTTCAACCTAACAAATGAATAACTATTTATTCATTATATATCACATCTTACCACGTTTTAAATCAAATTCAAGCATACAATACATTTCGACAAAATGTTATCCTCTTGCAGATTGTTCAGCGCTCGTAAAATATTATTAACAATAAGTTAACCAGTCATTGTACCGCAATATAAATGTGAAAATGTAAACTGTATGACCATTATTAATTTAACTTGCAAACAACGCACGAATTTCTCAGTAGCGGTATGTTGGATACCGACCAACTACCTTGATCCGGCATTTCTTCCTCATCAGATACAATTATTGTTAAGCAACACCATGGTCTCGAATAACAGGAAGATATGCGAAAAGAATTCGAGAAAATGTCGGGTATCATTTTTTATTTTTACTCATCACCGACTTCGATGTAATCTTGTGGGCGTCCTGCTCGAATAAAAATCTGTGATTGGTGGTCATCAAATCTAATTTTACTTCGATCCTTGAGCTGTTACCATTCTTTTTCCTCTTCTCCAACGATACACTTGTAATCCTACGTTTTTTTACGTTAAATTTGTCACAATTTATTATATCTATTATATTTTTCTTCGATTCGATGAAAGTGTAGAAATATTTATAAGAAATTTTTGTAAGCCTTTGATCAGTAAGAAATATTTTTCCTTTCCATGTACGTTGTTTCATTTTTTTTTTTTTTTTTAATTTTCGATTCTAGGTAAAAGTTTAATTTATTCGTTGATCAGATTCTATTTTTCATCGGTCGATTGAAATCCAAACACGAAAGTTAGTTGGCTCCTACTATCTAAGCCTCACTTTGTTTCCAGACAAATGAATCGTTTGTTTGAGCAATTCCTCCAGACTATCTGTGCGTTAAGCATAGATTCTTGTTCCACAAAAATAGGTTCAGTTGTTTTGAGAAACGCTTGAAACATTGTATAGATTGGATATCTATATTCTTGTATTCTCTAATTTCCTTTTTTAGTGTGTATCCTTTCTATGCTTCATTTGAAATAGTTTGTTGTTTTTTATTTTCAACGTTTCAATTTTGTATTTTTAAATTGCTTTAACTGTTTTGAAAAATTCTTTAAATTGCATATAAGTATTTTTCAATTGTAATATGATTTTAAATGATATCTAAATGTTTGAAATTCTATTATACGATTAATTAATCCTACATATTTGTTTGTAAATTAAATAGAAATTGAACAAACATTTAATTTAAATGTAAGCATTAAAAATATATGCATATAACTAAAATTCATAATTTACATCAAATCTTGAAATTGTATTATAAAGAATCTTAGAATTTTTTAATAAGAACCAAAAAACTGTAAGATTAGTTCTTATGATCAACTTATGATCATTTTTCACAGGGAATTATTACTTCTTCTCTATTAAATCCTATACAAATTTAATTTACACAATAATTACATATTTTTAAAATCATTTAATTTTCAGATTCTTCAAAACCAGAATAACTGATCAAATACAAAATGTGCAAGCAAATCTCTTGTCATTTTACTTATAACACACGATTCATGTGCTTTAGAAATGTGTCTGCTTTCATACTATAAATCTAGGCAAAGCGTTACACAAAGATCCGATTGTCCTGGAAAGTGAAGTATCGCAAAAACAGCGGAAAGGAGGTGAAGCGAATAAATCACAGAAGAGATTTACGATGCAAAAAGCAAACACGCGAAGGGACGACGAAACCGATGTAACCGCGTTTCAAATTGACGCGCGCATTAATAGCTATTCTTCAACATGGCTGATACACATGATATCACTTGCGCCATCTGGAACAAACGTATATAAAAATGGTGGAGAGATAATAAGTCTTAAAGAGATAATAAATCTTATTTCTATTGCAATTATCATAAATTATATTATCAATTTAGATTGTTTATCATATATTAAGTATAATATACTTACGTGCATCTCCAATATTTATAAGTATTTTTATTTAGACACAAAATATCATAAAAATCAGAGAATCAACAAAAATGAATTTATCATGTTTTTCTTCTATAATGTTGGTACACCGACATGAATGGAATCGACGTTTCTGTCAACATGAATTCCAATACCCATAAAATATACCCGAAATCAAAAGAAGAGATGATTTACGAAGTCTAAAATTATAGAAAACACTGCACTCTCAGTTAGAGCCGTACATACATTTATGTACAACCATCTGTTCGAACTAAATACTGTAAAGAGTATCCTATATCGAAGGAACAATATTACCGGGTGAAATTGTCAACTATTTTTTTATATCTGAAGTATCTCGTATATCTTCAATTTCATTACGTTTTAATAGACAGCAGGTGTCGTTGATTGCCAGCCAAGAAATCGTACATAGTTGAATTATAAAATGTCATCAACTTGATATAACAATTTACTTTACTTTGAATTGTTCTTTTTTTTTTTCAGTGATTACTTGATTGTGAAACACTGAGATTTACAAAAAAAAAATGTATTGTGATATAATAATTCAAAAAGAAATGTGATAAAATATTAGAACAAAAAATATATTCTATTTTCTATTGATCTAATAGAACCATCTTTTATAAATTTAAAAACTCTCAAATTAATTGTCTTAATTAAATAATAATTTATAATGTCTTCAAAAAATTATTGTCATATTGTAATATAAAAATATAAATTACGATAAATATACCTATACATAGATGACAATAAAATTACTGATATTTTCCTAAATATATGTATTTACATGTAATATGTGTATTGTGTGTACATATTCTACGTACATAATTTGATATATTTAATATAATATGATATCCATAATCTAATGATTATTGTTTTATGATTATTTTTTATGTAATAATGGTAAATAGTTTTATTCTTTCCATATTAATTTTTTATTTTCTTTTTTCTTCATTATAATATAATGACCCTACTTCCAGACATGAAATAAATAAAGAAATATTTTTCTTCATCAAAGTAGAATTTATGAACGATCTCGTGTCACTCGTAGACACGGCAAAGTGACTGTAATTTATAATTTATTTTCGCGAATTGCAAATTTTAAGAGGTATTTTCGTGCCAAACACGTGGCGCTTGGACGAGATACGTTATCCGTATAAACGTTTATATTCGCAGTGTGCAACAACTGCTAATCTCGGTTCAAAAAATATACAACGAACGTGAAATATTTTTTGAATTTTCAATGTTGGACAGGAATCTGTACGAATGAATATAGATTTCATCTCTATTATAGCAAAATTAACTAAAGAATTTTCGTTTTTAATCAAGAAGAAAATTAATAAATATTGAATAAAAATTATGAAAAATATGGAAGTATAAAAGAATAAAATGTAAATGTAAATATATTGAAAATTTTCTGGTTTCTCTTATATAATTATTTAATAATTTTAAAATTACAAGATATAAATTATAAATTTTTACAATTATTCAAATAATATAATTTACTTATAAATCTTTATTTGTTTTATTATCAAATTTGTTATGCAAATTTATTAAAAACTATAACTTTATAAAATTTCACTACGAATGTTTATGTATTCATGAGAAATTTAAATATAGAAAAGTATCTATACAAATTGTACATAACATGTACATGTAAAAAGATATACATGTAGTGTACCATTCATAACATTGATAAAATAAATCTATATTTAAATTCCATTCGATTACTCACATTCATAAAAATATTAATCTATCATTTCTTTAGTCACGTTTATAAATATTAATCTTTTACTTCTTTAGTCACGTTCATCAAAATATTATTACGATTTCGTTTCATTAGTCACGTTCATTTACAAATATCTATTATATCTATTATATTAATAATATAAAATAATAAAAGTAATAATTCTATTTTATTAAATTCTTCTGTACTTCCATATTTTTCATAATTCTCATTCAATTTCTTAAGTTTCCTCTTAATTAAAAAAAATACATCAAAAAAATATATTTACATCAAAAAAAAATAAAAAAAAATATTAAAAAAACAAAATATATCCATCCAATCCAAGATTCAATACATATTTCTAAAATTTTCAGGAGTGTTATACAAACGAGAACGGTTTTAGAGGACTTCCAGCAAATTACGCGGAAGTGGCCAGGAGAATGTGTCGAAAGTGCGTGTCATTCCACCAAGAAATCCCTGCGCCCAGCTATTTCCGTCGTGGTCGTAGCGACATCCCCAACACACCCCCACTGAAGTTATCCGACATGCGTTCCAGCATAAGGACTCTCATAAATATCACTCGATGCCTTTGGCCGCGGTTCTCGACGTTGCGTGATGGCCAGGCCTCCTTCGTTTCCTAGGTGGAACCGCAACCGCGATGGAAACGCGCCATTAAGCCGATTGGAGTATCAGAAAGTGAGGAGGGGAGTTACTCGTGGATAAATCATCGAGATGCATAATATAACTCCTGCAGTTGGACCAATGAAAATTACCGGGGAATGATTGGATTTGCCAAAATGTTTTCGCGTTTTCATCGGTAGCTGATGTCAAGCCATTGAAGACCGATATTATTATATTATATATTTATTATATGTAATTTTATATGTAATTTTTTTTAATAAATATAATTTTATTGAATCTTATTTGTAATTTTATTTATTTCAATTATTCTTTTTAATAAATATATATAAATGTATTTAAGTATTATTATAATATCTTTTTTAATATTTAAATATCCCAAATTCTTGAAATTCTCTTCCACAAATACAATATTAAAAAAGATATTATAATAATATTTAAATATTCCAAATCCTTAAAATTCTCTTCCATAAATACAATATTATTATAAACATTTCTAATATTTTTTTTGTCATTGTTTCTTGTTCGAAATAAGTTTGGAATTTCATTAAATTTAAATTTAATAGTTAATAAATTAATAAATTCATTCAAAATAAAATGTAGCAAATATATAAACTTTAACAATAGATGCTACTTATTTTTTCATTTAACAACCAAATCAACTAAATCTCCTGAAAAAAATGTTTCCTAAAACTATATTTTTTCAAATATATGATACAATAATATCCTCCTACATCGAGACTCGAATTTTAAAACAAAAATATATGAAACTTTATTTCAAAAAAAAAATGGATTCAAAATGTGAGCTACAAAGTTACATTTTACGAGCTGTGTATATACACTGTCTGCTCTCAGTTTGACGGTTTACAGTGTTGTGAAGTAGCAGACAGAAATGATCTTTGCATTCCGTTTTAGATGCAACGACGGTGCCAGTTTTACCATAAAAAAACAGTAAGGTTTATCATCTAAGATTAGGTTTGTTAAATATGTATCCGAGATGCATAATTTTGTTGTATTCAAATGTATCAGAATCCTATTTTATTAAAATGATCTACTTTTATATACCGTAAAGAAGTGCATAGAATAAACATAATTTAATAAATAAAGTTAATTGATTAAATTTAACTTGAATTGAAGACATCAAATGTTTCGTATACATATTAACGATAGCTTAAAATACTTGCAGGATATTGTATGTGGGTCAAAAGAATATGTAATGAGAAAGAACTGACTCGGTTTAGAATCTTTATATTCGTCTTCCGCTACGGTAATCAATAGGCATTTAGATATTAATACTATGTAAACGGATCTTGAGATATCTTTTTCTTTGTTTCTCTTAGCTTAAAACTGGAGCAAACTATGACATATGATAAGTTTCAACTTTTTGAGATATATTGAGATATTCAATATTTAATTATAAATTTGAATCTTTATGAATTTATAGAATTATACAAATTTAGAAAATGGCTATCTCAAAAATGTTTTAAAAGATTATATCACAAAGTGAAGAATGATGTAAAAAAAATATACCTATCTAAATCTAAAAAAAATTTCTAATTTATTAGATACCTGAAAAAAATAATTAACACGAATCAAATATAACAAAGAGAATATATTACATTGACAAATTAAAAATAAAAATATCCTATGTACACATATACTCTCAAAGTTAAAATAGTATCATATAAGTTAATTATATTATAGATCTATAAGTTGAAATAAAAGAAAAATAATCTTTGTAATTTATAGTAATCTATAACTTAATTAATTCATAAATCATTATTTTTTTATTAGTTAATAAATTTTACAAAAGAACTAAATGAATACTAAAAGAAAAGAGGAAATATATGAATTCTTAAAAAGTCAAAAGAAAATGAACAAACTAGAATGAATAATATATTATGTATAAAAAAAAAATTTTTAGAACAACCTAATATTTTACTAAATAGATATACAAATATTCTGTAGATCTCCTCGCTTACACTTTAAAGAAAAATCCCTATCTATTATGCTCTATAAAACTGTTTTACATCAAATCATTTCAATTACTGAAACTACATACAAAACTCTGCACAATCATTAATAACACGTTTACCAAATTTTTGCTCAAATATATACATCAACACATTGAAAATCAAATTCCTTCTATCATGTTTATAAATATTCCAAAACAAGTGTCGACGGGTCGTGTACAATGTATCAACCCACTGTTAATTTAACTTTGATGATTTCTCTCGCGCCATTTTGTCGGTATTCGTCGCGTATCTTAAGAAGAGGATTTGTCGGTTATTGCCTTGAATCAGGGATAGTTATTGTCAAGGAAATGTCTTTTCTATCGTAAAAAGATCATTCTGCTCGACCGATCTTGAAATATAAATTCCAGCGTATCTCGCGTGCCATACCACGGCCTTTTCTAACCCGTGTGCAAATCCGCAGGAAGTGAACGCGGCCGAGGAACGTGGGTGTGACTTGTACGTGTGCCACGATCTTGGCAAAATTCCAACCCACGTTTCTACCCGCTTAAGCGAGAAAATGAGACAAACGGGATACGCCTTCGAATGATCTTATAGGGATCATCAATTTGTAGAATCGAAATTTTTTTGATATTTTTTGGTTTTTTGGAAATTGAAAATCTATCTTTATCAGAATTATTTTTTGATAAAAACAAAGTAATTTTTATTATGATTTATGATTTACATAGCTATCCGTTTATGTTACTAATAAAGTTTATTTATATTCATGTCAATACGATTCAAAATAATCTTTATTATAATTTATGTCAATAATAAAGTTTATTTAGATATATTCATCTCAATATACATTGAAATTTCAATTTTAAACATGTTAAAATATATTAAAACATGTTTGTATCAAATATACATATTTTATAGATCTCTTCATTTACAATAAAATATCCTAAATATAATAAATATCCTAAAAATATCTATTTTTATTCCATGTGTTTGTCTTATGATAAATCAATATAATTAAAAACACTAAGTGCAGATCTCTATAATTATTAATATTAGAAATGATTTATTTAATAGAAATAATAGTTACTAAAGTATTATTGTTACTGATGTAAAATTATTATTATTTTATAAAATAATAGAAAAAAAAATAAAAAAAATGTATAGTAATAAAATTTTCTCCATAAGAAAGGTGAAAGTTTTCTAAATTTTCATTTTTATTAAAAGAAATTCTGAAAGTTTATTTTAATGAATCATTGTATAATGTAATAAAAAGGTTGCTAAATATCTTAGAATTTTTTTAAATTTATCAAAAGCTAGAATTAGATATAAACAACCTATTTTATCTATTAATTATACTACATAATAAAGTATATTTTTGTAAATATAATATTTACATATTAAAGATTAAAAATTCTATTCCCTTATTATTTAATAATTTTCTTTTTTTTGAAATTATACAATCTATTTTCTTTTAAATATTAATAAGAAAAATATGCAAGAAATGATAAACTTATTTCTTTTTCAAATAATTTTCAATTTTTTACAGAAAAATAAGAATATCATTGAATATATTAACATAGTATATTATACTACTATCAAATAAACAAAGAATTAATCATAGTATTGATTAGAAATATTAATGATATATCTAGAATAATATTATTGTAGAAAGTGCAAAGGCTTTGAGTATAAGATTTAGAAAGTGACTATTTTGAAATATATGGAGTTATTCCTTTCCATGTGTATATATATGTATATATATATGGAATTCTATTTTTCTTGCCTAATTCTTTTTACTTTTTCAGTATTATGAAACACGAAGATTACTTAATCGAAAGGAGAAATATGGCATTCCAATTTCCAAGGATGGACAAGGAGATTAATGAAGTGAAGAAATATGAGAATATCTTTGAAAAGATTCACATTCGATGTACCAAGACTCTTGAGTGCTTTTCGGCACGAGGAATTCGTAAATATTTCGCTCATATGCTAAAATAAAGCGTTTCGTAGAGTGCGTCAGGTTTCCTGAGTCTCGTTGGCTGATTCATTATAGTTATATAGGAAATCGAACATTTTATGCGATAAAATAATTCTTACTGTATATATATATTCATAATTTTCTTTAAAATTGTCCAGATATTTTATGTAAATTCATAATATATACTATATATGTAACACATTGAGTCATGCTTAAAATTTGAATGCTTCAAAATTGAATAAAAAAAAAATAATGTTATATTTAAATTTCATGAATGTGTTTCATTTTATAATAAAATATTATAATCTAAAGATGATCATATTAATTTTTACTTAATTTATATAATTAATTTTTACTTATACTTAAATTTACTATAAATAAAATATTGATTTTCCATTTCTTCTAATCTTATCTATACATCGAATTCTCTATAAAATATAAAGATCCAACTTATTGATAAAATAGATTAGAATCGTATAAAATATATTAAAATTTTTGAAATACTTACAATTTTTATCATAATATAATAATAATTAAAACGCAATAAATATTAAAGATATCTATGTTCTATTTTTTATTTCTTATTCTTTAAAGAAATAAATTGAATTTTTTATATTTTATATCATACAATAAGTTTACTATATTATGTTGAAATAGTATTAAAAATAAAAATTGCTTTTTTTATACAACTATTCTTTCTTATTCTAATTATTATCTGTAAAAAAATTTTATTTATCCTATATTAAAAAGAAAAAAAATTTTTGTATCAAAAATAAGAATATTTATTTATAATTATCTACTTCAAAAATCTATTTTTTTTGATTTGGAAAATATCTTACTAATGCAGAAGTATTTCATCAGATATTCAAAATTCACATTAAAGAAAGAAAATAAAGCACTACACGGGATATGATAAGAATGATTTCCATAAATTATGACAATAAATTTTCTTTCGATTTTATCTCAAGATTTACACAACAAGTCACAATAAGTAAGTACACGCAAGCTATTCAACAGGGACTTCGAGATCGAAACAAGAAACAGATTAAACCTATTACATTTCACAATATTATGCTTCTAGTCGCAGCTTAGATCGATCCCATGAGGGTTTCTAACAAGCTTCCACGGAAATCACGACATCCTTAATGACGCAAAGATATGTTTGATCAATATTATAACCCGTATTTTCGTTCTACTTAAATCTTGATAGTTTATACAATGATCATAAATATAGTAATAGAAATCTATCAAAATAGAATGTCACGTGTGATTAAGTTATAATCGGTTCGTTGCTTTAGAATACATATATTTTTATTTAGAAATTTTAATTAGAATTTTGATTACGTTAAACTTATTTTATAATAATCTTATCTATACATCGAATTCTTTATAAAATATAAAGATCCAACCTATTGATAAAATAGATTAGAATCGTATAAAATATATTAAAATTTTTGAAATACTTACAATTTTTATCATAATATAATAATAAATGTTGTAAATAAAATGTTGTAATTATAAAATGAAGATTTCAATAAATCTAAAATTTTGATAAATATTATGTATGATAAAATGTGTATAAAAGTTACAATTGTCACAATTTATGAACGAAAATATTTACTTACTAACATGAAATATTATAGCTTATCTATAAAAAAGTATATATCATAAAGCAAATCATTCGAATAATTTCGTAACAACATTTTTATAAATTAATTCGAATTAATATTATATGAATCAAAAGAAATTACAATTGTTTAATTTTAAAAAAATTTAAGGTTATCTTCAATTTATCTTTAGTCACAAGATATTTTCATTATAAAAGTTATAAATAATATCAAAATAAATTGATATTAAATTGATATATAATTAATTAACATCATTAAAATGGATATTAAACGAATTTTAAGGAAATTTTATGAATAAATGTAAATTCATTTTAACTAATTTTATCTAATCTTATTATTCATAATGATGCTGCATTTATATGTCAAAAAATTAATAAGTTTTATCTATTATTTACCTGTTTGCTAATGATATATTGAATTCCGTAAAAGATAAAGATAAATGTAAATCCACATATATATATCTCTATGTAGATTCTTCATTTAAACATCGATAAAAGTTTCGAAAGTTTAAATGGCGTCGGGCGGGCAATGGATGCACTCGAAGCGCCATCTGCAGTTGTTACTTCCGGTATTGAGCAGCAATAGAATGGCAGTTGCGCGCAAAAGTCTGTTTATTTACGTGCTGTCGATGATTAATTGATCGCGAAGTCGCATCTATAGGCAATATCCTATGAGTGAATTCAGTAATAACGGAAACGAGATGTTGCACACGTGAAACGCATTAAATTTAATCGCGGAGTTAAAGAGAAACGCGGTGAATGTCGTTGTTGTGGAATTCAGACTATCGTCATCGTTCTAACCTATTTCCCGAAACATTGTATTCTTCATTCTGGAATTTTCCGACGCGCTGTCAACGTTTGTTTGCCAACAGTGATTCGGCATGATGCCATGTTCTCACAAACGTTGAGCACAGATCTGTGCAAAATTGTTAGCATGGCTGACGAAGTATTGCCGGCGAGTTTGGAGAAGCTCGAAATTGATCGTCTCTCCTCGAGCTGTCCACAGTAAGCATTTACCGCCGAAAGCTCATTTAAAGCGCCTGCTCCTCACAACTATCCCATTCCAGTACCTCGAACATTCTGAATCCGTGTATCTGTTCGATGTATCGGATCGTGGCGGTTTTGCGACTCAATCCATTTTCACACACGGTCAAGGTCTTTAGTTAACGTTACTTCATTTTGCAAATTACGTGACGATTTCTATTTACGCTATTGTGTTTTTGATTTATTAATGATGCAAGCGCTTGTGAATATGTATTTTAATGATCGTCATTTCTTGTTCTCGATGGTGCGAAATAACAACATTGACTGTGATTTGTAAGCAAATCGAAATGTTTACATATTTTGAGCAAGTTTAAAAGATCTCACACACAGAGTCATCTACATACGAAATGTTCTTGCATAATTTATTTATGAACGTAATTAAGAGAATTAAAATAGACTATAAATGAAATGGGGAATATTATTGTTATTAATTGAAATATGTTAATATAAATTATATATTTTCGAATGATTTAATCAGATGTTATACTTTTTACGGTTTTAATATGAATTCACGTAGTTTGACAGTATTGCATAAGCAACGAAAGAATACGTTTAGAATATTTAATTCAAGGTTATGTACTATGAATGATGAATTATCAAAGTGATTTTAAATAATTCTTAAAAATTTCAATATTATTTCTAAATCTTTTTTTCAATCAAATTTTATTCAATTTTGTTTATAAATTTATTTATTTTTAATGATTATTAATGATATTAATAATAATATAATTCATTAATAATATTTAATATTACTAACTTTAATAATATAATAACTAATATAATTCATTAATAATATTAAATTAATATTATTTTTTGTTGTTTCAGTATATCACCTACCGACAAAATAAAATCATCAAACCCGTTCAGAACAACAAATAAAACTGTCAGTTCTGATTGCAGTCATTTATTTCAAAAAAGATTGATGCCTATTAGGCCAACTTTAACTACAATCAGTCCTAGAGGAGTAAAAAGTACAACGAATTTTAAACCATCAAAAAATGAAAGAGTACTTGATAAAAATAAGAATTCGATCATTAAGGAGGCTGTTTTAAAATTAAATGATACTGGCACTAATTGTCTTAGTGATAATCTAACGAATACATTGCTTAAAGAAACATGTAAATTTAGTATGTGTGGAAAAAATTCAAAAATTTTTGGCCATGGTATGGTCGCAAAGGACTTTAAAGCATTAAATATTAACCAAGAATCTAGGCAAGTTAAGGATGATACCAGCATTCAAGATAACTATCAAGCTAGTAGTTTTCAACGAGCACGTAGTAATACAATGCCAAGTTTAAAAAGAGGACCTGGTCCAGGTGGAGGCAATAATGGTCAATCAGAAACTACTACTTCAACTGGTCAACCTTCAAGTTCAAATACATGTTCAGTGCAAGCAAGAATATCTTCGTGTGATGTTACTATTGATGAGCTTGCCAGTTACTTCGAGGAGTTTGTTCATATTCCAAAGAAGATGTCACATATGGCAGAAATGATGTATATTTAATTATAATATATTAAATTGTAATAGACAGATTTCTTATACAGTTTTTCAAAGACCAGCATGCAAGGTTGATGCATGATTGCAAGTCTAAATACTGTATGTTTGCTACGAATCCAATTTAATTTGGTACCTAAATTATATATAATATACAATAAAAACAAAAAAAAAAAACAAAAAATGAAAAAAAACCTGCGTTTTTGTAGAGAAAAAGAGTATTAAAGATGAAATTTAATTTTAGTAAAAATGATAAAACAAAAAGTAAAAATCTTGAAAATAATAAAACAAAGTATATATTTCTTTTTTAAAATCATTTGTGTCAAACTACTTCATTTAATTATTTATGGAAAAGATTTAATATCTTTGTTTATAAAATTTTTGTATTACGAAAAAAAACATTGATACTAGAATAAATTTCTTGCAATGAACATATTGTATTATTAAAATTCCCAATCTATGTGTTTGTTGACAAAAAATAATATTGAGTTACATGGATAAAATATATGAATATCATTTAACACTTTTCTGTTAATATGATACATAATATATTTATCTGCATAGGCTTATAGTACTTAATACAATGATATAAAGTAACTATTAAATTACTTAATGATAATAAGCTTTGGTACGTAAACAATGACGATATATTGATCCATTTTTACTTTAGGTACGAGTGAACCATGTTGACGCGCGGTGTATTGTGAAAATCTTGACAAAAGCCTAAATGCATTAAAAAATATCCATCTATTTGGTGTGCGCATCACGTGACTGTTTTCATTTTTAACATTTACAAAGATATTATTAAGTAATTTGACATGTTAATTTCGTTGGTAGCTCCGCGCAATAATCAAACTCTGTATCAAAACATGAGGTCTGTCACTATATCACAGATTTATTAAAATTTCATTTGAACGGAGCCACAACGAAACAAATTTTTAAAATAGAAAGCTTGAAAAAGATGCAAATTTCAAACATACTTTACAAATTAAGGAAGGAAACTTGTCTCCAAGTCGAGAGACGCAGTGTTAAAAAATATATATAAATTACAATATTATAATTCATATTTTAAAATTAAAAGTAATTTTATGATTTTATGATACTTAAGCAGTGATACTAAAAATAGCTATTAGATAAAAATAGTAAAAATAGAACTAGTGTTATGAAGTACTACTCGATTTATAATTATCGATAATTATCTCGATTGATTATGAGGACAAATATTTATATATATATATATATATATATATATATATATATGTTACAAAAATTTAGTGAAAAATTCTAAATCTACAATCTTAATATTCTATATTTATATGTAGTAACGAATACTCCAGAAATATTAAAAAATTAATAGCTCTAAATCAACTAGCATATCGACTACAATATACTTTGCTTTGATCAAAAGCATAATAATGATAACATTATTGCTTTTATGATAATTTCATTATGAACTGTAGTATTTATCATATGTTACAATTGATTGAAAACACGCAGCGTCTCCCGACCAGAATTCGATTTCGATATATTGTTACAATTGTTATTTTTGTTTTATTTAAAAATCTTGAAGTTTATTATCTCAAGAGATAATATTTTCTCTCTACAATATTTTCTTGAATTTCTAATTTGAACATGATAAAGAATTATCATAATCTTGCAGATATATAATTGATATAAAATCTGAATTATTACCAAAATTGAATTATTACTAATTATTAGTAATTAGTATTACTGAATTATTACTAATGCCATAAGAAAATTTGAAATTTCAAATTTATTTATAATTCGATATTCACGTGAAAAATTTCTTCGAGTGTAATCATCAAATATAGATTCAAATGTAATTAAACTGTTTTTTTTTTTTTGTCTAAATAATATCAGTCTCTAAATCCAATGGAAAGGCCACATGATGCCCTTACCAGTATTTAACATTTATATATATTATTCTCTTCGTCTTGCTTGGATAAAATGATATAAATGCGACAGTGAGACATGTTCAAGATAAAGAAATCAAACGTATATACTTTCTATACGAATGATGGATATATTCCATCGCTCGACGAATCGAATTCGTGCATGATTTGTATTTCATATGTCTACGATTTATGGCGACAACATGATCTTTAGCGAAAAATCTTAAATGACCATTCTCCATGAGAAACACAACAACATTTTGATCGGTATAAAACGCTCATAGAAAAAGTTTACTGGACGTAATACAACTACCTTTCTAACTCTACATAAACATGATGCTTTTTCACGTGCATTCATCGCATCATACTATATAGAATAAATTAGTCAACTCACACAACGAAGGTATGTGGTGTTTGCCTCGCTAATTATAGTAAAAAACATTATATTTATTGGTATACTATATAATATGTGGCAATATAATGTCGAGTTCGCGACGAATCCCAAAAAAAACATAAGTCACAAAAGTATTCGAATGTATCGGTATCCGTGTTAAACATGAAGTTTGTCACTAGACAACCAACAAACACTGATTTGTCAGACATTTGTTATTTTTCTTTTCACGAAAATGTTCATTTGCAAAAATGATAATTTTTTTCTATTGAGCAATAGTTACGGGCCATACAAGAAGCACGACATTTTATTGCTCGTTTCTTAATGTCACGGCAAGATGCGCGTGAAAAAAATACCACACATTCACGGGTGTAACAATTCACTACACTCACACATGTAATCCTATCGTCATTCGTACTTTCATATATTCATATACTCTATCATTTTTTTCCCGATATTTTTATCCACTCATTCGCTTCCATCTTTTTTTTTTTTGTTCTTATTTGTTTAAATGTTTTAATATCTAAAGTGTCATAATGGCTCATCTTGTTTATCGTGAAATAATTCAATGTACTCCTAGGGACTTATGTCTAACAATACGTTCCGCGAAGAACGATCATGACGAGACAACGATATCGAAACTTTCCTCGAGATCGAAACTTTTATCCGAGAAAGATCTTGTATAACGGAATTATGAAAAAAAAAAAAAAAAGGATATTTGGTGTTTCACATCTCGAGGAGATTTATAACTACCTCACGGTTCTATCGCCTAAATTCTACCCTAATCTGTCATTTGTATATTTAGTAGAAAATTTACAATTTTTTTTCAAACACTTTGTACGAGCAACATCGATGACTTAATTTTTACCTTCAAGTATCTCTAATTTTTTATTTTTTTATTTTGTTTTATCTTTTTTTTTCTTTTCTTAATAGATTTACATAGTTCGAAATTTTTTTCGAATATTTTCAAAAAAATGTCACCCCTTGTGGCGACATGCAGTCGTATAACGTACGTTTATTTTTATTATCAATAATTTCTTATTCTCATATTGAATTATAAAAAAAAAACTTAAATAATTAATATTATAAAATATTATTGATTTTTTATAGAACAAATAGTTCTTAGTTTCTTTTTAATAGATTATGATCACAGTAAAAAAAAGAAAAAAAAAAGTTTGTATATATCGGAGAAACGAATGTATGGTTCGAATCGTATATTTGGGATATACTGTTCACGGAACAAAAATACATCGAAAAAATTTTCTTCATTTACGTATATAAAACGTATTAATTTCTCGTATAAAATATTGTCCTACTCGACGTATCGTTCGAAATCAAAATTTGCATACAGCTAAGTACACATTAATAGAATGTGATTGTATTTCGATACAGACTCGTGCATTCAATAATCGATATGATGCACAAAATTGTGTAATTTGTATTGAAATTTTCAAGGATCAAATCCAAAAAAAAAAAAAAAAAAAATTATTTGGATCTTAGGAAAAATCAGTCGCGATTGATTCGAGATCAATAAAGAAGCAATCGCTTAGATTATATGTTATAAATGTCGCGACACTTCCATTTATCGGCGTTATAATCATACATTGACGGATTAATATAATCGGTTATATCGTCTACTATTTAAAATTCTACTTTTAAATTCTCAACTGGTTCCGTTCTACCCTCTNTTTTTTTTTTTTTTTTTTTTTTTTTTTTTAGTAAGATATCTTTGTCAAATATTTTTAATATATTCTCCAAATTGTGAAAATGCTTAATAAATAGCTCGAACGTTGAGAATGATTCCGTTTTTTAAATTCTATAATATATACTGGATACGCAGCGGGTAGAGACATTCTAGAGAATTTTTATTTTCAGTCGCAACGTTTTACTCGTTATTATTAATCGGCAGTTATCCATGGTTGGTCACAAAAGTTCACAAGATCTTGAAAATACCTCTTCACAGTATTGAATAAGATTTTTTTTATTTTTCTTTTTTTTCTCATAAAGTTCAATGGCACACAAGATCATTGTTCTTGAGATGTTCTTTCGATGACAATAATTTTTTTTTAAATTTCGATCATCGTAGAATTATTTTCTTTTCTTTTTTCTTTTTCTTTTTGGCAGCTTTTAACAATGATTGCTTCGAGAAATTCTGGTAACGTTTACAAAATTCTTCGCCACCAATATATAATTTATAAAATTTCTGTACCATTTCTTTCGTTTCTTGGTCTTTTTTTTCTTTCTTGTTTCTCCACTTTTTTTTTGAAATTCACGCAGAAAACCCGCGAATTATTCAATATAAAAAAGAACACGGTAACAGAATCTCCAAATGATTGCTAAAAATTTAGCAATAAATACCATAAAACTCCATGGCACAATTGATGTGCGCTGGATGAAAATGACCGTGCGGTACCAGGTGACTCTGCATGTGAGCTGTGTATCAGTCCGTTGGTGGTTCCAGATACGGTATTTCGCTAGTTACGTTGAATGACTCGAAATAGTGATTAAGGAACTCGAAAGTGGGTCGCTTCTCGGGGCTAGCATCCCAGCATTGCAACATTAATCGGTAAATGCTGTCCGGCAGCGGGTGATTCAATGGTTTAGGCATTCGGTAGCCTTTATTGATCTGCTCAATTACTTCGCGACCCTGCATACCTGTAAAACGAACGATAGAAAATATCTATATCACGATAAAATTACAAATTTTCGAATAATTACAAATTAAATTAATTAAAAATATATTATAATAATTATTAATTAAATAAACGAATCAATGAATTATTGATTATCTACTAATTAAAAATATACGGCACAACATTAACAAATTAATTAAAATAAGAAAATAACATTTAATACAGAAATAATGAACATATGATTGCATTGAATAAATGAAACATAGCAGGTAGACAAAAAGAAAGATTGAAACATACCAGGATAAGGAACTTGGCCATAAGTGAATAGCTCCATTAGCAAGACACCGTAAGACCAAACGTCGCTCTTAATGCTGAATCTGCCATAGACAATGGCTTCCGGCGCTGTCCACCTAACGGGGAATCTGCTTCCCTGTTTGGGACAATACTCGTCGTCCTCGATCGCCCTTGCCAGCCCGAAGTCGCATATCTTCGCCTTGTTCTTCTCGCCTATCAGCACGTTCCTCGCTGCTAGATCTCTGTGTATCAACTGTTTGCTCTCGAGGTGCTCCATACCGGACGCCACTTGGGCGGCGATATAAATCAGATCCTCGAACTGCATGTACTTGCCGTCACCCGTCCTGAGAAAGTCCAACAAGCTACCGTTGCACATGTACTCCTGCACGATGTAAATCGGCTCCTCCTTCGAGCAGATCGCGTACAACGCGACCAGGTGTCTGTGCCGGAACTGTTTCATGATCGCCGCCTCTTGCAGGAATGCCTCCGTCGACATGGTCCCTGGTCGCAACGTCTTCACAGCCACTTCGATTTTGTTCCTCCATTTGCCGTAATACACCTCGCCGAAATTCCCATGACCCAATTTCCGTATTAGCTGTATCTCGTTCCTATTGATCTCCCATTTGTCTCGTAGCTCGGGTCCGAGATCCCACATATCCGGCTGCGGTTTCGGGCATGGTTTCGAGAGCACGTGACACAGACCCAACGCGTTCTCTGGAATATTCGAGAGTTTGTGACAAAGAGGTTACAAAAGAGGTTTATAGAAATTTCAAGGGGAATAGTTGATTATACAATGTGGAACAATGTTTTGTTTCCAAGCTTGTTTCCAACTTACTGCTGTACGCCATAACAAGAGCAGGAAGAGTTGGGAATGTCTGGTTGGTGGCGATAAAGAAGCCCCCATTGTCGAGAGGCTTAATTTTATAGTGTTTTACATGATGACCTCTTCCCTCCTCCCAATCTTTCACGGATAAACTGTATCCCCTTGGATTGTGCTCGCTGGGTCGGACCAAGAATGTTCCCCGAGGATTTTCATCCACCAGAAGAAGCTTACCGGCTTCTTTGCGCGAGACATTTTCGAAAAACCAACTGGGGAAAATGGAAAATGAATGTTGATGATGATAAACGTTAAGTAAAATAAAATCGACGAAGGTAATAGAAAATGAAATACGAGACACCAAAGATTATTATATTGCAATAAAGTGAGATTCGTTAACAACGATTAAAAATTAATTAGAATAAAGATCACGATGATTAACTTTTTTACAACAGTTATTGTTCTTCGTTCAATTCTTTTCCCTGTCTTTTTCTCAGAAAAGTTTTCGCATATTTAAATTGAGTTTATTCTTTCTTCTTTTAATTTATTGTACTTTTTTAATTTTATAATTGAGATCTCTTAGATCACGAAATAAAAAAAGATCTTGTCTCATGTTTCTCCTCTGCTAATAAAAAAATTATAAGCTTTTAATTGGACAACTCACTCCTCGCTCTCGACCGAACGTTCCACGGCCACAAAGTTCCACGGGATGAGACCTTCTTGCAAAGTTGTCAAGTGTAAAACTTTCCACCAGTCGGGCTCGGAGTCGTCCAATACTTCCATTCGATCACCCTTTACGAAACTGACATCGGTACTCTCGCGCGCAGTATAATTGTACAGAGCCACCACGATCTTGTTCGACCTCTGTGAATGCGCTGTTTCGAGAACAAACCAATTTACAAGTCCGAGAAATAGAGGCTTATTTGAGAGAGAATTGTAATTTTATCGTGAATCCTAAGTAAGCGTTCACGATTGATCTATTTAGGGTCGCAGGTGAAATTGATAGAACATTGATTGATTAAGCTATCACGCGTCGATGAGACATTGGAATCATTCTTTATACAAAAAAATATTATCGATGATCTCGTTTCGATATTAATTCTCTGTACGAAAATTAAATGGTTGGAGATCTAAGAGAAATTTTATCCTTAAATTTTTTATTTTTATTAAAAAAAAAAGTTTCAGACCTTTAAATAATTTTATAATGAAGTAGAGATAATGAAAGAGGTTAAATTTTGAATATAAATGATCCACTTTGCTTAATACGTAAAATATTGAAATTTTGAATTTGATAATTATCGATTTATACTTCGATAAAATTTGAATAATTCTCACTTGCAGATTTCTGCTTAAATAAATTCGAAGAAGAGGATATTAAAAGAAACTTCTTTTTCACATAATATCAATTTCCCTGAGACCGCAAAAATTTTCTCCATTAAATTGCAAATTTCTTTTGGATTAAACATTTTCTTAAACTTAATCCACACAAAAATAATTGCTCACAAATTTACTCTAAGTATATCGTATAATTTGTGATAAATATAACAACTTGATCTGGTTCGAAGATTAAGCAAAATAAATCGTAGGCTTATAAATTAGAATCTTAAAGCTAAAGCTTAAAATTAAAATCGCTTAGCTAAAAAATGAAATAAAAGAACATAAATATACACACATGCAGGCTTAACGACAGGCGAGCTTGTTTTACGTGACTGGTGAGGAATTTGTAGCTTACAAGGTGTCGGCCTCGGTCGAATGATGTCTGCCCTAGCCTGTACACCCCTTTGATTTGGGTCAGCAGTGTACCGATCCAAGGAACCTCCATTACTGTGTTTCGAGCTTAGTCCTGTATCTGCTTTTTTATAACCTAGATAACCAAATCCACATTTGTAACACGAAAGTATGGCCTTATATGCGATATGTTTATTTCAGATCTAGATAAAAGTTCATGGATATGAATAGAACATATATAATCTTGAGAATGAATAAATTATATTTTTAAAAAAATTTCCATATGAATTAGAAAAATAATTTTTTATCCATTTTCATATAATTATACTATCTACTTTTTTTTTTCTTTTTTTACATCACGTAGAGAAGATTCCAACGTGATATGAATAGAAATGATAGAAAAGCTGAAGAGAAATCTATCGGTCGATAATTAAAAAAAACAAGGACAATGATAAAGTTATCTAGACCTCGAATAATTCTATCACTTTAAATCGATCAAGAAAAGCAATTAGACTAGGATTAACAAGCCCATCGAGTTAACAAAGCCCATCCTTTTAACGCTTTAATTAAATTGCATCAAAGAGATTTAATTCTAATTAAAACTCCCCTATCTTACCACGCAACGTTAAAATACTTTTAACAAATCGTATCTCTCGCCGACTTATTCCCACGAGAAGAACGTATAGTTTCACTATACTCGGTTAAACAACTTTTCTCCAACCCCCTCCCCCCTCCTCGATCCCCATTCCCAAAATTTCACTCACAGTTTCATTTCGTTATAGCCAATCTCCATTCAAGGATTTCAAAGAAAAGTAAATGCAGGAGAAAAATAGGGATGGAAGGGAATAGAGAACGTGAAAAAGGAGGGGGGAAAGGAAAAACGTAGGCGGAAGTAGGAAAAGAAAAACTCATGGCGAAACCGCCGACGAGGATAAAAGGAGATAAAACGAGAGAGGGTTACTCACCAAGGGGTTGAGGCTCTTGCCGTTTGCTGCAACACTTGCCCATCTTGGATCCCGTGCTCGATGCTCCCCTTTCGATCCTGATTCTACGCGCCTTCTATACTGATGCGTGCCCCGAGGAAAGTCTCCATCTCGTGAACTCGGGCTGGTACGGCGGCGGTGACGGCTTCCGTTTCGATTTTTATCATCACTTTCTTCTCTCCATCGCGTGTTTATTGAATATCGCGCACCTGCAAGGTGAACCAGAAATATCGGCCATGATTACTCCTCGCCGCTATAATGCGCCGCGACTTTTTTTTTTTTAAGGGTGGCAAAATGCTTTGTCATAACTCGTTATTGGAGGGCCCATTAAGGAACGAGGTTGCATCAACGCAAATGTTTTGTTTGCGATTCTTTCCCCCTCCCTCCTTTTTCAATCTACATTATTGAATTCGATTTATTGTTTTTTTTTTTTTTTAACAACACAGAGGTTATGAAAGGAGCATGTTACTAGCCATGCATTTTCCAAAGATGCATTGTACTTTCTTTAAGAATTTTTCTCTCGATTTGCACGATGTTTCGTAGAATTTGAAGAAATATTAGATATAATATTGTAATACGATAAATTATAATAAAAAGTTAAACGATATCGTTGCAATATATATTTCTATTGCAACGTAGATAAGGAAAACTGACTGAAATAAAGTCATTAACATGTAACAATTCAAGATTTAATTAATATATAATATATTGTAAAGGATTTAGAAAAAAATATGAATTAATAAGACATGTTAAAAATAAAAGAAAAAAATATCCATAAGCGTAAAATCTTTAAATATTACCAAAATGCGTAAATAATCAACATAAGAAGAAAAAAAAAAATAAATTAACGAAGCGAGTGCAAACGATCAAGATTAAAATAGTCATATTTTACGATCCTGCTGTCCAACTGTCACCAGGAACAATTCAATTTCCTGACAGACTTAATATTTCGAAAGACTTTATGAAATTGCTTTCTTGCCGCACCCTACATCCATCGGTGGATCATCGATCACGTTGTATTTAAAGAAGACTTGGAAGACGTCCGCGTTTTCTCCCTTTTTTCTACGTCGTGCATCTTCTTTAGAGAATAGGGGGGCTGGCTCGCGTGTTTCCTTTTCCGCGCGACACAAATCAAGCACGCAGACCGTGTTTCCGAGTAACACGTTAAATTAGAACGAGCGTAACGAGGGGGGCGCAGGGAATGCTAACTAGTCGATTGTTCTCATTCATAGAAATGGTGAACGCCACCGGAGAGAGAGAGAGAAAAAAAAAAATGTTCCCTTTCGTCCGTTTGAACGGCTTTAATACATTAATTAACACGCTGACGTCCAGTGATAAATGTTAATTCCTCTGCTAGATATTTATGAGTCATTAACCGAGCCATTTTGCTCTTCGTGCGTTTCAAATGTCCACTGCGTTTCGTTGTGGATTGTTCGAGCAATGGTAGAGATTTTTTTTCGTGAATTTGGTAATGTAAAGATCGTGTTCAATGCCATGTTAAACGCGTTAAAATTTTTAGGAAATTAAAATTACAATTGTACGTAAACGCGAAATTACTTGTAAAATTCGATTTAATTTGATTTCTATTCTCATTTCCAATGTTTTAATAATAAAGATCATAAGTTCTAAATTTATTTTCAAGAATTAATTGCCGATACTTGCGAAATAAACTAATCAATGTTGAAACCAGAAATATATATTTGTATTATATATTTATATACCAAAATTGTAATATAATTTAAAAAAGAATGATTTCTTGTGATCAATAATTATAATAATCAAGTTTAAAAATGATGTTAAAAAAAAATATATTAACTCCAACAAAGATAAAGAATCTATTATTTAATATACGAAATTAACAACTCAATTGATCTATTAATATAAAGTTCTAAGAATAAAGAAGTTCACGAACTACATAAATCTTTTATTAATCCTTATCTTTTATCATCTGTCCATTCTGTTCCATTTTTCATGACCTATTTTTTCCACAACGAACTTTTTTTCAATCGTATCACAATTCCAGAATCAGCCTGCATAAACTTTCATACAACAATAAAAAAAAATAAAAAAATAAAAAAAAACTGGAAGAATGAAAGGTTTTTCCACGTTCTGTTCCCAATCCTCAATATTCCCCTAGAGACTTCCCCGAAAACAAAAGAGCACAACACGAAGTCACGCAGAAACTTTTTTCCCTCTATTCGAATCTTTTCTTCGATGAGATTGTTTCAGCATTGCATACACGATGCGCGTGTAAAAGCAACAAGAAACAACTAAACTTGGAAATAAACTTCTGGATGGCAGGATGTGACGATATCCTCCTATCGTCTGTTAAACATCATTACATCACGCGTAATTACAAAGTTGTGAATTTCAAGTTTCGAAGGGGAGCTTATTGCACGTAAAGTAATGGGAATTTTGAGCGAATCAACTTTCCAACTTTTCTTCCTGGGCCAGGTTGTCGGCAAATTCTTCGCCTATCCTAATTCTAGCGGAGTTAAATTACACGTGATAAAAATTTCGCTCATTGAGAGGCTATGTACGCGTGCGAAATATTAATCGTGGAATCTGTGTCAGGCATTTTTAAATTGAAATTTAACCTGATGTGATTTTAAACACTTCAGTGTTTATCGAGGGCAGGAAATTATTTATTTATTTGTTTATTTTTACTATTAAATTTGACAATTTTCAAATTTCAATTTTCTCAAATTAATTATAATAATATTTTAATTTAAAAAAACTAAATTGTACGATTAATTTTATAAAATTGTCGATTTAAGTGTAATTTATCGTTAAACAAAAATTTTCGATATTTATTTTTGAAATTTGATGATGTTTTTCGACGATTTTAAATCTAAAATCCCATAAATTTGACTAATTATTATTATTATTCTGTTTAACGATTAGTTTGATACATTTATCATAGTTTTTAATTGATTACATTTGATCGATTTTTTTTTTCAATTTAACAATAACAACGAAGCTAGACTTTGGAACGAAAATATAATTTAATTTTTACAGTCTAATAAGGACGTAGAAAAAAGAACTACCGCTTCGTAACCCACTTTCGAAAATCTTGGCTAACATAAGAGTGATTTATAAGTAACAGGCAACTTTAATATCCTCTTTTGGATAAATATAATAAACCAGTTTATTATCGAGTAAAATATAAAAATATATAAATTTAAAAATATTGTTCCCTTTCGAAAAATATATTTTATAATAAGGAATCATAAACGGATTAAAGGAAAAATATTATCGTGTCGAAATTTTAAAATAAGAAATCGTGTTATTAAATGGAAAAATATAAATATGCCTAAAGATATTATATTCCTTTTGATTTCTTTTATTAATGCATCCTGGAAATTCTTAAAAGAGAAAACTAATAATGTAATAACTGGAACGACTTCAAAGACGTAAAATTTCCTCTCGAAACTCTTTATAATTTGATCAGAGACTACATCATTTCAAGAGTTGTAAATATATACAATTTTTATAACGCTATTTCTTTCAATTTCTTTTAAAATATTTTCATATATATATATATTATTACTGATATTTATAATTCTTAATAATTTTTTCAAACGTGAAATAGAAAAATATGACGTATACAAAATAGATCATAATTTGTTGCATAATTATAATTTTCTGAGGATGCAACACAAGGATATAGGGAATACAAAACGAACCAAATATTTAATTATATAATACATCAAATATTTAATTAGAATGCATCATACTATTGCGAAAAGCTGATTATCCTCATAATACCTTGGATATAAATTTATAAAAGGTATATCGTATTAATAGCTATATATATTTATTACATTAACATTTCTGCTTTACTAACAAATAACGAAAAAGAACTTTGTTACGATGATACCTTCGTAAAAATTATATCGTTTAATTGGACATCGAAATC
The DNA here is from genome assembly GCF_014066325.1 of Apis laboriosa. Taxonomy (NCBI): domain Eukaryota; kingdom Metazoa; phylum Arthropoda; class Insecta; order Hymenoptera; family Apidae; genus Apis; species Apis laboriosa. Next base: position 449,727 of record NW_025220849.1, on the reverse strand, counting down.
CTTTGACTTGAGTAAATTTCAAATACAAAAACAAGGATGACAACATCCCCGTGCAAATCGCTACGAAGGAATACGAGAATTTCATTATACGAGAAAGTAGAAAATGACAAAAGGCGTGCCCTTTACCGATTCGCACAACGACTTCCGGAATTCGAGAGCGGCGGCTTCCTTTCCCGGCTTCGATCGGCGTCGAACTAAATATTTACGATCTCGTTTTCCACCGCTGCGAGGCTGGAGTTGACAGCGTTTCGAGATTCGACGTGTGTGTTTAATATCCCGTCTGGAACGAAGAAGTTCCTCGTGTGTACACAGCACACGTATCCCGATTTCCAGCGCACGTGTCGGACCTCGAAACGGAAATGCAGGTCGTTCGCGATGGCACGTCGCTTTCGATGGCCGATAAACAAATTACGCGGCCGCGGCAGAAGCGGAGACGAATGAAATCATCGCTTTAAAAGGAACGTTTGAGGATAATAACACGTAACACGTCGAAACGAAATTTCGTTTCAACCGGTTTGGGCCAGCTGTGAACGAGAGAAGAGCGTGAAGAGGGCCACTTGAACGAGTGTGAAACGAGTGTGCACAGTGGGAAAGATTTCTTGTGAATTTGGATTTTTAACTCGATGCTTGAGATCTGGTTTGATCAACGGGGATATTGTACGTTCCGTTTGTCCCGTTTATAACGAAAGACACTTTACGCGAGCAGTGTGCGAGTTAAAGTAAAAAATCTTAAAAGTCGGATGTGCGTTATGCAAATATTAGAACAATTGTATCTGTTTAATGGAAAAAATAAATTTCTATTTTTATCACGAAGAATATTATTCCCATTTCTAAATCACTTATATATAATTTTCATTTGAAAAGATTTTAATAATTCAATTCCGTAATTGATCTGAAAAATAGATTACACCATCAATGTTGAATAAGTCGAAGGAAATTTAGAAAATATTAAGAAGCAAAGAGTTATTTGTCGTAATTTCAAGCGAGAATGGGACAGATCGAGTTCAAAATCGACGTCAATGAATTTAAGACGGAATATTCGCAACCAGGGACACTTAATATTGGCTAGGCACTTAATCTTGGTGTACGCTAGACCGCGCAATTTCTCGCGCTGTAATTCAGGATGTGGTCCTCTTCGATATTTCTCGATAATTCATAGGACCGTGGTAATTGCTTTCCATCCTAAATTTAGTTGGAGGAAAGTTACGGTATTTGTGCCTGCCATTTATTATTAACTCTATCATGATCCATATAACGTGTACTCAGATTGCGTTTTACATAGTTATTAACTAATATATATATATATATATAATTAGATAAATATAATTTAATGTTATCAGTGTATTGAAAAATTATGTATAATAAACTGTATATTATAACACAATAATTTCAATAATTAGGAGAAAAAAGGGATAACTTTTTACAATGATATTATATGAATTAAATTAAAAGTGGATTGTATACAGTAAATTACTTATAATCCCCAATCAAAAATTTATTCATTATAAAAAAAATTAATTTTTCCTTCTCACAAGGAAATGAAATTCTATTGAGAATAAATTGAATTAAAAATAGATTAATTTCTGTATTTATTTTATCCTAATTAATTTAAAATAGAAAAATCTTTTATTGATCTTTAACATAGAATAAAATGATAAAGTTATCATTTCTCAACTAAAAACACGAATATTATTTATTTAAAAAGAGAAAAATCCCAAAAATAAAGCTCCAAAAAAGGCATTCGTACCAACTACCGATTCTCCGCTAAGCAAACATCACGTTTCAAAGCTCTCTTTTCACAGGAGTCCAGAATCTCCACAACAAACCCCATACCTCCAACCCACCCACCAACCTCGATGAACCATCTAAAAAACCCGATCGACGACGACGACGACGACGACGAGACGAGAAAACCTTCGTATAAACCACGCGTTTTTCCTCGTTCGTGACCACTTGAGCAGACAATGGCCATCCCGCCATGTGTAAAGATCTCTGTTCTAACCGGGTACCGGATTGGAAAAGAAAAACTTTATGCGCCATGCATTTCTGCAAATCGGAAGACGCCACAAAACACGGCGCATACCCGCCCCACGACGAAAGTTTTTAATTAAACGAGGGTAGAGATGGTTTCTCGGAGGTGTATTCGAAGGGAATAACATCGGTGGACAGGGAAAGCGCGAGGCGGTCGATTTGGCCTGACCCACCCCTTGTCGCGAACCCCATGGAAACACCATGGGTTACGTTGAGGACTATCACAGAGACAAGTATATCATCGTTCAAAAGTATACGAATGATTGTTTAACAAAAGGTATCTCTAATTATTAATTAAATTCGTTGAAACGTGACATCATAAGATTAATTTTTAAAATATATTTAAAATTTCCAATTGTTATTTAAACAAAATCTTTCTTAAGTAATATATTATGTATTAGATTTTGAACGTATCCAAGTTTTAAAAAGATAATAAAATACCGATTGATTTAATCATCGTTAGCCAAGGATCGATTAAGTAATCCAAGTTACGACAAATCGACTATAAGTTTCGTATACTTATGAACGACAGTGTATATATATATATATATATATATATATCCTCCTTTCTGTCTCTGCCCTCTATCCGTATATCCATCCCTTGCCAGGTCTGGGCGCACACGCACGCTACCAAAAACACACGCAGGGGTAGAGACGGTCGATATCCCACGGTGTATACTCGGTATCTGATGGGGCTTTTATGTGACGAACAATGGCGCCGTTTTGTGGCGGGGTGGGCAAAGACGAATTAAAATTTTCGTCCTGACGCACTTTAAGACTGTGAGGCCCGCGATGCGCGGGGATTAAGCGAGAGGGTGGATGAAAGGAAAGGATAGAGGAAAAGTAAGTTGCGTGTGGGAGGGAGTTTTTCCTAACCAGTTGATGGAAATTCGAACAATGGGCGAGTATTAAAACTCGACGAGGTTGATTAACTTTTACGGGGTAATCAGATGGTGTATGGGTTACCATGTCATTGGGAGTAATGTTACTTACTTATGTTGTAGGTGTGCTGAGGACGAGGGTGATTGATCGTTGAGGATGACGGATAGAGGAGAGGGAGAATTATGAGGGATTTTCTCAATCCTTGTAATCTAAATTTTGCATAAAAAGTGCAAGTACAATGGAAGAAACGATGATAGAGAGAGAGAGAGAGAGAGAGAGAGAGAGAGAGAGAGAGAGAGAGNAGAGAGAGAGAGAGAGAGACAGAGACAGAGACAGAGACAGAGAGAGAGAGAGAGCTCTTTGAAATTGAGAATACGATAAATATTGTAAATTTGAATTATTGAAAGAATTAAAAGGATGATAATTATTTAAATATTATAAAAATGAAGAATCTAGTTTGGTGTTGTAATTTCCACATAAAAAAAAAATAAATGTATAATGTAAAATTAAATAAATAAATGTAAAATTTCTATTTATTTAATTATATTATTATGTATAAAAGTAGAAAAGATTCATGTATAAATTAAATACAATAAATACAATTTAACAAACGCAAAGACTTTTCTTTTTCCTTTTAACATCCTTAATATCCTTTCTCTCCCATAAAAAAATTTCATATTTAAACTAGAAATTCTCATTATATTCGATCATTGGTTCGTTCTGATAATCGTTTTTTCTGGTTTTGGATACCAGAATTTGTATTTATTGATATTTAATTTTAGTTAATTAGCTATTCCAATGTTTAGAATTATGTGAATATTAGATTCTACGGTATATGTATTCACGGAAACGCTTGAATTACATCTGTTTAAATTAATATCCGTCGTTAATTAGCAATGGTTGTTACGGTTGCGAAAATTGAATATGCATGACGAGCTATCGCTCTGGGAAAGTGTGCACAATAATGTTTGCAAGAGATAAAAGTTGGAAACTAAGAATATTATTTTATCGATAAATTATTTTGTATAAATGCATTCGTGCATATATAGAAGCAATATGTAAATGAATGAATGAATGAATGAATAAAATGAATGAAATAAAAGAAGTGGAGAAAAATATTGTTAACTTTCAATGGTATTATTTATGTGTGAAAGAGCAATAATTTCTATTCGATAAATTGGTCAAATATATTTTCGTAAATCTATACGATTATTTAATAGAAAAATGAATTGTTGATATTTAAAGTATGAATATAAAAAGAACATGAATGAAGTGCAAATAAAAATAAACATATTAATAAAATGAATAGCAATTTATATTGACTATTATATATATATAAACAAAATAAACGATATTATGCCACAAAATCGAAATTCATAAAAATATACGACACAAAAATCGATATTTTAAATATGCTGAAAAATGTATTAAATATAGAGAACATTGTTTCGATTTTGCAATGATATCAATAAAAATTCGAAGGATTTGAAAATTTTGGAAGGATTTGAACATCTTGGAAGGATTGGAAATATAAAATATTTAAAAAGCCAGCAGAAAAGAGATATATATTTATATAAAAAGAATAATGATTTAAATGAATTTTATGGATTTAGAGACAATAGAATTCAGAATAACGAGATTCTAATTAGAAAGAAGTTACATTAACGAGATATTTAAATGACAATGTGTTATTAAAAGAAGAAAAAAGGAATTTTTTCAATGTCTTTATCTGTGAATACAATTGTCATCTACATATTAATATTGATTAGATACATCCTGCAAGTGTTCCTTCTTATTTAACACATAATATCTACTATTTTGTATTAATTCTTAAGTACCATGGAGTTTTTGAGTACACCAGACATTATATGCAATCATTATCATAATTTTCATTTCAAGCAACACATGAGACTAATTGTCAATTAGGTTCAATGTCATTATTATATAACGAGCTATAATATTATCGTAATAAATTATTAATATTAATATATTCTAATTTTGCAATTATAATTTATAATACAACTATTATATTTTATGTAACAATATTAAATCTCACTATTTTATTAAAAATTTTATTAAAAACACGGAACCATATCAAAATAATAAAATAACTCCAAAAGAAAATAAAAACGAGGAAGTAATTACTACAATTACTATTTATGAATCAAACATTTTTTCTTATCTTCAACCATTGTACAAAATCCCATGCAATTTATCCTATATATAAAAAGAAAAATAAATCCCAAACAATTTCCATTGAAAAAAAAAAAAAAAAAAAAAAAAGTAACAAACATACTCCTCCTCCTCCATCATGAACCAACCATTTTCAAGACTAACTAAAAATTCCTTACCTTACAAACAAAACCATTCTTCCTTACCAATTATCAATCACAGAAACATAAAAAGCCAAATAAAATTAATTAAACTCGCTCCATCATATGATATAACATTTAACTAACAAAAGGATTAATAAAAATCAACTCGTTAAAAACTTTTTTCCATTAACAATCCACGCGATCGTGCACGCGACTATCATTATCGTCGGGCCACGATTATTTTTATTTATCGCAGGCCACCAAGGTTCCATAACTGGGTTTCCGTTAAGCGCGGTCGACATTCTAATGGACATATACGAGCGCATTATTTGCCCAGCACGATTCATCATCGCGTAATCGTGTTTCGTGCGCGGGGCGCGGGGAATTCATTTGTGTATCGGGCAGAGGGAAATTCACTGTGAACACGATGCACTACGTCTATGCGTAGTACATCGCCCCTGCAACGCAATAACGTCCGATCGGCCACCCCCGCGACGCTCCTAGCGGATGGATAGATAGGGAGGGGGGAGGGGGAGAGAAGGTTGGAAGGGCGTAGTCGCCGAAATCACGAGCCTTATATATCCGTTCGGGAAGACGATATTCGAGGAGGGATGAAAACGACACAAACCTGAGGGGGTGGCTCGCGACGAGACGCGGAGGAAACGTTCGGGGGTTGTGATAAAACTGGCTGGATTATGCGGATGTGGATAGAAGGGTGTGTGGATGCTGTTTTGTATTGAGAATCGTTGATGGATGGTCGTTTCTTTAACCGTGGGACAAACGAGGGAGTTTGTTTCGGGGAGATGTTGAAGGATGGAAGTGATGGTGAATTTTGGGATGATTGGAATGTACTTGGGTAGTGGATAATATGGAAATTTGATATTTTGGAGTTAGTATAATAAATTTTGTACGAATTTGTGTACAGAAAGATTTGACACGCGATTCGTTGGATTGGAAATTCTAATAGTTGACAAGAATTAAGAAAAAGATTAATATTATCAATTGTTAAAAGTAAATAAAAATTCTGTTAAGTGAACAAACTTGAAAATTCTGAAAATTGAAAATATAAAGTAATATTTTTTGATAATATGGGGTTTTCAGAGAGAATCAAATTATGCTAATTAACAATTATGCTTTAACAATATATGGATAAAGCAAGTTTTAATTTTATTACCGATAATTAAATTATGGACAGTTCAAAAGAATATCTATTTGCCCAAAACGATTTTTGTTTAAGTGTACTTTTTCACGACGTTACAAGAAAAATTCTGTGAAGCATTAATTGCTTCATAGAATGTTATAAACTAGAAAAAGAGTAATCTTTCAATATGTAACGTAAATATTGATCTTTGAAAGGATGAAGTACTAATAATACATCATGAACAATCGTTGACAAGAACTCTTGTACATCTCCTCTTGATAATTTCGCGAAACAGTTTCGTTTCAAGCGTGGAAAAATAAATTCAGGTTAATATCTCACTCGTGAATTAAATGGAGACAATCGTAGCCTACATCTGGGTTAACAGTGTCTAAAGTAATATCAAAATGTAGTCCATCGATTTCTTTCTCATTTATATTCTTTGAATTAAACGAAAGATACTTTGATGAAACAGAAACAGATGTGTATATGTATGAAGTGTGTATACGAAGAACGTTTAATTGGAAGATTCCTTTTTTTTTTCTTTTTATTATTATTACTATTATTATTATTATTATTATTATTATTATTATTATTATTATTATTATTATTATTTTATTTCAAAGTGGATAGTATGAAATTTTAATGTTATAATTTCACTTGAAATTTTAAACGAGTCGTCAAACTTGAATCTTAAAAAATATATAGAAAACTTTAATAATTTCCGTAAAATGTTCGTAAGAATACTTCTCGAAGTAACTTCCTGAATATCCAATTTCTTACAAAACTTTTACCTTATTTAATTTTCTTATTTTTATTCATTTTAAATTGTGTGTGATTCTTTTAAGTTGAAAAATGAAAAGAGAGAAAAAAATGAAATAATTTTTAATATTTCCTTCCTTCTTAATACAGATTCAAATGTCTAAGACATTTATTTACTTTATAAAATGTTAATAAATCAACGATTCCACTCAAAGATATATTCACCCAATTCATCAAAAATTCACGTATCTATATCACGAATTTTTATTAAATAAATATCCCAATATTTTCAAGCTTTATAATTCTCCTGTCCATTTATGTTTTAAATCTCTCATTATAAAATGTTTAATCAAACTCTTTCGAGACATTGAACTCGTATTAAATTAACAGAGATATTAAAATAATAATAATAATAATAATAATAATAATAATAATAATAATAATAATTTCACGAATTATACGATTCAACGATACCAAACGAGAGTTAAAAGACGTCGATACTCGATACTGAAAGTAATCTGAATTTATAAGCTCTGTCCTTCTCGGATATCGAACCGAATACAGGTTCTGCACACGCATAACCGTTTCCCTCGCGAAAGTGACTCATCCCACGAACTAGGGAAGCACACGGATTTCCATGCACTATCGATCGAGTCTAGAACATAAAAGAGACAGATATTATGCGAAGACACATGATCCACACGACCGTTTCGTTAACCAAGACGAAAACGTTTCGAGGACAAAGGGGGAGGCGAAGGCGTTGCAAATTACGTTTTCTACGTCCCCTCCCGAGTTGGCCGAGTCGAGGGGTGGCAGCCATTTCTGTCTTGCAACCCCTAATTTTCGACCAAGCATCTCCGGATTCGAAGCAACCCTAACATTCGCCATTTTTTCCGTTCAATCTCCAGGCGAAAGATATGAAAATTTTTTTTCCCTTCCCAGTATATTGATTGAAAAGATGAATCTTAGAAATTGATTTTTGTTAATATAGTTGAATAACACGAGTAAAGTTTAAATACTGTAGATACGAATGATAATAATAATTATTATTATATTAATATAGTAATAATTATATTTCAATGAGTTGCAAATTGGAAATTTAGTATAAATATATGTATATATAGTATGTTGGATAAATCTTCTTGTGAAATTGAGTATATATTTATACATGACATGTAAAATTAATTTAGTTATCGATTAAACACATTGTTAATAAATAATCACAGTTATCCATATCCTGCTAATATTCACATTAATATGTTAATATTGTTTTATTTCATTTTAGATAACATAAAATGATCCCAAAGATGACAAATTCAATGAAAAGCATTAAACTCTCTGATTTAAAAAAGTGAGTTTCAGTATTGTACATAATTTAATTCGTAAAATTTGGTGCTGTGATTGAAAAAAAAAAAGACTCAAAACATAAAATATTTCAAATATTTTTTAACTATAAAAAAAAAAAAAAAAAATTGGTGATTCAATAATATCCATTGAAACCAGCTGTATTCTGTACAGCACAGTCTATTTTATTTGATTCTTTTCTAATCAATCGCCAATAGATTGACATTTTTCTACAACACTTTTTTTTTTATATACGATATTAATCTAACGTAATTATTTTACCTACTATTAGCTTAATCGTTTGATCGATCTGTATTTATAAAAATCTAAATGTAAAAAAATATCCATATACAAAAAAATCCAAAATAAACTCACATAATTCAACAGATATCTATTCAACTTTTCTAATTGATCCCAAAAACAATCCTCCAAAATCTAGCAATTAAGGAAAAGAGATAGAAAAATGCAATAAACAATTATAAAAATATTCTCTTCCCGATATAACAATTTCTAACTACCGTCTCGCCCAATCACAAGCAGATCTTAGAATAGAAATGAAACGGTCGTTCGCTTCGAGCAACAGTATCTGGAGGACATTTACGGAATTAGACGAGGATCCAACGTCTGCGGGATCGTTTCCAGCGGCTCAAAGATAGCGCAATACGCAACTTCGATGGAAATGCAAATGCGTCATAGCTGAAACGCTGACCGAGAAATTGCCACTCCTCCGCCCCGATTTTCCACCGTCCCTTCGGGCTACGCAACGGTTGGCGAACGACCCTTCTTCCTTCCACTTCTCCGGGGAGTTTCTGGCTCCGAGCTCGATTCCGGATGAAAAACGCGAGCCAACTTTTATGCAGAGACAGAGAAGGAGACCACGAAAATTTCCGCGAACCGAGAGACTTCTTAGTCACTGGCAAACCGAGAGTGATTAATTATCCGCGACAGGAAACCCGCGATCGTTGTGAACCAGTGTATCTTTCCTTCAGTGCCAGCCTGTCTAATGAATCGTCTTCCACCATCTGCCATCTTGATGTCGTGACAGTGTTTTCGTTCGGGCGAAAATTGTATTGTAACTAGATTTTCTGGTTTTCCTTCGTATAATCCTATTGTAAATATGTGTATTGTACAATTGTATAAAGGGGATGAGAAAAAATAGGGGAGATAAATAAATAAAGGAAATGGTAATTTGTTAGGGTTTCGTATTATCTGGGAAAAGTATCGTTTAATGTTTTATTTTTGGCTGTAATCGTATTGTAAATATATGATTAGGGATATAGGGATCCCTAGAAAGGAGTCTAGGAAAAATAAAGAAAAGGAAAAAGGGTCCGTTGGACAGTGTTTCATGATAATACTGGATGAAAGTATTTTGTTTGTAATTGTGATTGGGGTATATTTGGAAAAGAAGTTTTCCCCTATCTAAGGGAAATAAAGAGAAAGGAGAAAGGTCTGAAGTGGAATATTAATTCAATTGAGAATAATGGAACATCTCACGAAAAGTTGAAAATACGAAAAAGATTTTGTGATAAAAAGTGATAATGCGAGAATGCTTGTAATAGTTGGGAAAATTTAAAGAGAGAGATTTATGTCTCAAAGATTAACTCGACTTTCTTCCAGAAAGATCTCCATAAATGATTAATAAAACATTGGAGCGCAAAATCAATTTACCAGAACAAAAATGAAATTAATTTCGTAGAAACTAGAATAGAAAAACAGCACTTGAATTCATATATAATAGATCATGTACAACCATCAAAGTTACATTGTAGAATAATGATAGTAATAAAGTTTTATCTCCAAATTATTCATTCAACAATTCCATATCATCCATTATCTATATTTACCTACAATTTTTCTCCACTTTTCAACTATCAATATTTCACATCATCTAATATTAAAAAAAAAAAAAAAAAAAAACAAATCAGAATATCAGAATATCAGAATATTAATAGAAAATTGTTTCCCCTTTCAAAAAAATTCATTTAAAAAAACTGCAATCAATATGTTAAATCTTTTTAATAGAAAATCCAATCAACTCCAATGCAATTTCATTATTTAGCAAAGCTTATCAATCTCCGACTTAATAACAAAATTAATAAAAAATTCAATCTACAATTTGTACTTAGCAAAGTGACTCCAAACTTTTGCCCAAAATTTATAACGTTCCTTTTGAACAGACCCTCCTTGAATAGCCAGTTCAACACGTGAATCCCGTGGATGACGTCAGCCGATCATCTCGACAGGGTCAAAGATCTCCGGCCGACTGATGACTGGTCCTCTGAAACCATTCCTCGCCATTTTCACACTTCTTCGGCGGATTTATCTTCGTGTTTCTCTGGTTTCGCGCGAGCGGAAACACGAGAAGAAATTATTTCACGCCTCGTTCCATAACGACTACTTGAGTCGCTCGAGCGAATCCTCACGCTGCCTCTTCTCTGTCCCCGTTCTGGGTCGAGGGAGGCGGACAAGAAGTCCCCTGGCTGGCTCTATGGCTTCGATTATTAGGTTGTAACGTAGAAAACGCCTCTTTCCTTGGACGCTTTCGATGCTTTATCGCCGTCTCGAAATTTTAATCGATCAAGATAATTTGAATTTCGAGCGATTTACGAGCGAACTTCTCCCGATTCTCGAACGAAGATTTTCTTGATTTTTCAGGCCGTTCGATGTTTTCGCGCGCGGCCATTGGAAAATTAGTTCTACTCCAAATAAGTAAGTAGTTTAATTGCTTCTGGATACACGACTATTATATTACGACTTTCACCAAATTAACTGTGGATCAGTCTTCTCGTTTGGCAAGTCGCATCTTTTTATTAGACTTTTATTAGTAGTTGCGAAATTGGGTTATCTCGATTAATTATTTAATTCCCGAGAGGTTGCTCCAATTGCACGCTCATATTTGCTGACTCGTATTCTTGTCAATTACACGGTTAAGGTATGGTAAAAACTTCTTTAACAATAAATTATTTCAAATCTATTCATCAGAGTCAAATTTTTGTGAACAAGATGTTTTAATTTTAGATAATCCGTTTCTAAAATTATCTGATTTCTTATCATCAGTGATATCTGCTTTGAAACAAGAATTGCTTCTTTCAATGAAACATTCAATTTAAAATTTCATCAGAATTCTCATTCCTTTTTAAACAAAATTATATAAACGTGCGTGTCTGTCGTAAAAGTAGGTAAGGTCACATGTTTCTGATGACCGATAAACTGGAAGAAACGTGGATTTTGGCCAACGACGTGGAACAAACAGACTCGAAGAGGCAAGGAGGAAGAGAGACTTTGCTCAGCTGGCCTTCCGTCTCGTTCTTGGGTGAATCACCTTCTTCGAAATAGTGGAGTTCACTGTGTCAGAAACGTGTTGAATTTTGTTTCACGTGTGCAACGATCAAAACATTTTCTTCCACTCGGAACAATGGCCAATTATTAGCCACTCAGATTATTATTTATTTTCACATTATTGAATATAAGAAATCCATTCAACAATTTGATAAGAATATTGTAAATCATGATCAATTTTAACCACGTTTTCAAATCATTAGAAAATTAAATCAATTCAAATCAAACTTTGATCAATGCTATGTATTATTATCTTTAATAAAGTATATAATTATTTACGTGTAACATATACAACAATTGTTTATATTATTAACAATAATTAATTCATTGAATCAATTGAAAACGATAATAATGATTAAAGTTTCTACTGAAATGTCAAGCGTAAAACGATGCTGCTCGTAATTAAGAGATCTTACGCCAGATCATCATCTTGAGCATAACACGGTTTAAGAGACGCCGAGTGGACACACGCGGGAAAATTCACTCGGGCGATTTCACTGTTTCGCACTTCAGTTAGATGCAATTAATCCCGCGCGAGGAAACGACCTCACTGAATGGATTCTGGTTAATTTTATCGGTAATTTTCGCGTGGGAAAACGAAAAGAAAAAAGGAGAGATTTCCCTCGTGTCAATTAGTATTCCAATGGACTCCCCTTCCACCCTCGGAATTTAGTTTTATTTTATAATTAATCCCGCAGGAAGGCAAGGATTCCTCCGTGGAATTTCGAAAATTGCTTCGTTAATTTAATCATTTTCTGAGGATTTGGATTTTGTAAAATGTTGTAAAATTTCAATGTTTGTTAATTGTAAAAATAAGAATGGGAGAATTCGCGAGAATTGGAATATAAAAATGAGATAATTGTCAATTTCTTTTATGATTTCGTCTTAAAATTTAATACTTTTTTTTCATCATTTAAATAATCTTTCTATAGAAGATGATTATTATTATGAAACGTGAAATATACGGATGCACTATTAAATAATCGTTATTTTCATCGTGTATCTCTGAATATATTTAACAAAAACGGAACGAGAAGTGTACAAGTTTCCCAGAACTCTGGTTTGAGGAGGAAAGCCGAGATGAATTTTAAATAATACAGAGATTAACTACAGAGTATCAAAAGAACGTTCTTGTCCTCATGAAAGTTCCTCTTCGAAGAACATTTTATTATTTATATTATTTAAATTTATTATATGCCACAATTTTTTCTCTTTAAAATATCTATAAAAAGAAATACGAGCATCCAAATTTGTAAATTTACTTATATATAATTACTATATTATATTCAGTATATATATATATATATTTTTTTCAAATTATAAATTAGATGATTGTCTCGTTTCCTCGAAAATTAACTTGTAACAACTTGTAACACTTCAAAATTCTGCATGCTTTGACAAATCATTTGATACAACGTTTCTTTCTCTTCGATTACTAATATATAATAAGTTTCTGAGAAATCTGAGACGCAATTAATTCCAACTTTGTAACGTTAAAAGCGATAACTTGATTATATAACTTCTAACACGATGATCAAATCTGCTAGATAGAATTTAATATCGAAAAATTAATCGTAAGTTTATGATATTCAATATCCTTGTTCATATCTTTTTTATCCATTTTGTTAAACTTTGCAACTATGAAACTAACTTCAAGTTTGTTACGTTAAAAGTAATTCTACATTCTTCAAATTAGCAAAGAATTTAATATTGTGAATATTAAAGTTTATCATCTATCGTTACATACTTTTCTTCAAATAGTTATCAAAAATATTTTTATTTTTAATAATAATTTATGTTCCAAATTATTGTCTATTCGCAACGCGTTAAGCTATATTCCCAGTGAAGCAACAGCGAGAAACTTTTTAATAACGTATTATGTTTCTTAAAAAAAGTTTCTTCACGTTTCTGTGTTTCGTTTTCATAATGATGTAACAATAAATGTGAAAGAACACTTTTATATCTAAGATCAGAATGTAATTCTTTTTTTTTTTCATTAACAATATTCTATATCCAAACAAGTTGCAACATATAAATAAATGTTTCCTCAGCTTCCAAATGTGCATCGAAAAATTTTGAAACAAAATCTACGATAAATGTGAAAAAAAAAAAACAGAACACTTTTATATCTAGATCAGAATGTAATTCTTTTTTTTTTTTTTCAAACATTATCCAAACAAGTTGCAACATATAAATAAATGTTTCCTCAGCTTCCAAAAGTGTATCGAAAAATTTTGAAACAAAATCTACATGCAAGTATCTCTTACTACTACGTTTTACCACGGTCGAAAATGTTTTCAAAATGCTGTGAAAATACGTAACGACAAGAAAAATCTCTTCGCAGTTGCCTCGCCAGAGGATGCATAGGTTTTATAAATACAAGGAATACACCGAGATCCCTTATATCGATTATGAAATAGAGGGGCTTCGCCCCCTGAGGTTGAAAACACCTCTAGCAGCCATTCGTGAAGAGTTATACTCGTCGAGGAAAAGTCAATAGAAACTCGAGACACTCGCAGTCGACTGCATAAAATCAATAAAATCAGTTTTTCAGTTTCCTTTATGCTCTCGCCAAGCATTCCGGCCGCAACACTTTTATGCGTTTGATATGGAAATTAGCTTGACATTATGTTGATTATGCTAATAGAGAAAGAAAAAGAGAAGGAATGAAAATAACGAAAGATATATATATATATATATACATATATACAGTTTTTAGATTTCTATTTTCAGGGCTAAAATACTAGTACTGTATTTAACAGTGTAATAACTCGATTGAATGTATAATTTAGCTTTCAGACGTGCGAAATAGAGAGATTCGTTTGTGTAAGTTTGATGAGAGATAGATCACGTTTAATTCTGGAATATTAAATGTGCTGGCTAATATTGTTACTGTTGTTTGTGTAATTGGTGTATTGTTATTGCGATGAGATATGAATTATGCATTGAATTTAGGGTTTGATGTTGAAAGGGAAATCGTAATACTAATTCGAAAGATTCTCGGTTTCAAAGACAAAATAATGAACGTGCCTTTCTCCATTTTATGTTCTACGTTCCATTTCGTATTATATTAAACGATTTATCGACATCTTTTAAATATTCGATGTTTCAAGTTCTCAAATAAGATAAAACAGATTTTAACGATTATTATGTTAATGCAGAAAGATATTAATCGATAATCTATAATCCATCGTTGTAAATTAATAATTAATATCGTTTTGCAGCGAATGACAAGTAACTTTTATCTCATCTCGAAACGATAATCCTCGATGCAGATGCAATTCTTGTTTCTGATGAGTTTAGATCTATAGTCAAATAAAATTTCATATTTTTCTAAAATACTTAACACTAAAACATCATTATGTAAACGTTGAAACAGAATGTATTCCACTTCACTCCTCCAATTTCTTATTTCAAAAAATTTATCCTCTTTTTGCAATAAAATCCTCTACTCATCCCCAAAAACTATTACTCCTTACATCCACTTTTACCACTCTCCAACGTTAAAAAAAAACATCTCACAGATCCAGACAAGATCCAACGACTACTATCATCGCCATTCCACCGATTCACACCAAATGTTTCTAATGATACTGACCGCCACTCACAATTAACATTCCTCGACAGGAGGAAGAGGAATACGATATCTGGCGAACGAGGAACACGGAAGATCCATCGTGGGAGATAACCAGCCCACGGGGATCGATCGATAGTCGATCAGATCGCGAGACAGAACGATCCTCTCGCCCGATTTCTGCGTTTCCAAGCCGGGCGCGTCGACCCCTTGTTTAACCTCGTGACTCGGTGACGAGCAGGTATAACCGGTGGAGAGAAAGAGGATGGCTTCATGACTAAGTCACGGAACATCCGTGAGTCACGAGAACGAGCCAGGTCAGCGTAGACCATCGCCTTCTCCCGACGCCCGAAGAATAGACGTCGTTAGCCGCGGCTCGAGCACTCGACCCGCGGCTTTCGAGCGTCACTTAACCCTCGCCGTGTCGCGTTACGCGCCCTTGCACTCGTGCAAGCCTTTGCATCGAGCCGAAACTGGCTGTTTGAGAACCGGCCGAATCGAAGGATGGATATATTTCCCATTTTTTCGCTGTTTCGATGGATATTTAGCGTTTGGAATTTTTTGTTAGAATTAGGAAACGATCGCGAAGATGGATGATTTTCGAACGAAGATTTTCATTTTTAGTGAAAGATATATCGTTCAATTTTTTTAATTCTGTTTATATTTTGTTAAGTACTGTATTTAAGTTGGATTTTGGAGTATAGCTTGGGATAAATGATAAATGATCAAATATTTATCAATGAATTATTTCTTGTCTTGAATAAAAAATAGATCTCCTTGGATTGCACTGTACTCCTTATATTTTATTAAATATCTTGATTTTTCCTATTTGTATGAAATACAAATGTAATGAACATGTAAATATTTGTTTTGATAGATATCGTATGTAATTTAGAATTTTTAAGTGTAAATTTAAAACTAAATGTTAATTAAGATTAGTTATATAGTTAGATATGACTTCAACTCGTTAACAAACCATTATTCTATCACCTAATAACCGAATTATCTTTTAACTGTCTCTGCAATGAGTTTGTATCGTTAAATTAGAAAGTGCTTACTCATTACAATTTCTATTAGTTTTCGTTTATTTTAACAATCATCGCTTTTAAGATCTCACATTAGATGTAATCTCATTCGCACTCAATGAAGAGGATACTTGAGGTTTCTTTAGAAATGCAGTAAAACCTCTTCTATTCTCGATTGTTTGTGTTCTAAAAAATTAAATACATGTCCCACAAATTCCTCAACTTCCACTAGATCGCACGAATTAAACTTATCCAAAGCAAATGATCTCTCTGACCAATAAATGTTGAAGAAAAATTCTTATATATTTCAATATTTCTTTGATTATTTAATTAAAAAATTAAAAACTATTCTAATATAATAATATTTTAATATTAGATATGAATTTTATATTAATGAAGTATTATTGTATATTTCAGCCATTTAAGATTATCTTTTAATATCTTTTCTATCTATTAATCTTTTCAATCTTTAGAATCTATACTTTCCTTAGTCCTTCTGCTAAAAAATCGTTGAACATAATTCTGAGATTAAGATTTTACCCGTTAATAGGTATTAATTTTCCTGACCTTAATGGAACCTCCATGGTTGCATGTTATATTTCACTGTCCTGATTCTCCACATCCGCTTACATTTGAGATGAGCATTCTCGATTCTGTTTAACACGGTGAACAGTAAAGCTCTTCACGATACCACGTCAGAATTAGTTTTCAACGTATATAGGTCGCTTTGTGATTTTACAATTATCCTTGATTATTATCATCACTTAATCTACGAAAGGAATAATAATTTATGGTGAAATAATCTTGTGATGAAAGTGAAAATATCCCAAATCTGGATTTCGAAAGAATTTCTTATCTGAAACGTTATGTTAACGATCCAAATTGCGATTCTATTAAAAAAACTTTGAAAATTGACCGTGATCTCTTGAATTTTCTTCTCTTCATTCAACCAATTAACCTTAAAATTATCTATTATTCAAAAACGTGTCATCCATCTTTGATAATCATCACATTAAACTTCAATTACCAATAAATCAAGATAAGAAAAACATTGAATGATAAATTAACCACTCCAATTTATTCAATTAATCAATCTTTAAAGTTTCTACGTAAAATCTTTGAAGTTAATCTGCTTAAAACTTTAGATTGAAGCGTTACATCAAACAGAAAAAATAAAAAAAAAACGAATCGAGAAAGAAGTTTAACTCAAAAACACTTCAACTTTTAAATATATATTTTCGAAACACCGTGACACCCTCATTTCCTTTAATCTCGAAAGCGAACCTTGCATCCTCGAAAAATAAATCGCGACGAGAATCCAGAGAGTTCTTCTCGCCCATCGACACAACAAGTTTTCAATCGAATCGAGGGGGACTTCCCTTCCGACTTCTTACTTCCCGTTCGAACCTTTCCAACTTCCGTTCTAAACAGTCCTCCAAGGATGATGGAAAAATCACGGCACGGAAAAGTTGAGGAGAAAACGGTGTTCGCAGGGCAAAACGTTATTCCGCACTTTCGAGAGATCAGATTCGACGATTTTCGAGTTCCTCGATGACACGTGAGGGGACACGTGTGCCATTGAGCAGGCTCGTGATATTTGAATGGTATTGTCTTTCTTCCATCTGATCCATGATAAAATGTCGAAGATGAACCAGTTTTGGATTAGTTACAATTTGAGTTTGCAAATTTTAATAGTATTATAATGAAATTATTAATTTAAAATCGAACTTTGGTAAGCCAAGAATCTCAATTCTTGAGGAAGAATTAAAATTTTTAATTATGGAATTACTTATAGAAACGAATAAAAGAAAAAATTTAATTATACGATGTGAAATATTATATATCTGATAAATTATCAATTAACTTAATTCACATCACTATATTTATTAAAAATTAGTGTTATAAATATAGTGAAATAATATATTTTCAAGATTAAAATAAACGAAATATCGAAAACGATATTTCCTTTCGTGAAGAAATTTTCTGTAAAAATAATTTCTACTAAGAATAATGTCGACGAAACTTCCCGGCGTCGACTTCCCGGAAAACACTTCGTGACCCTCTTGAGGATCACGACCTACATGTTAGAAATCCAGGACAGAGATGAATAAATCCCTTACAAGTCGAAAACAAATAATTCTTGGAGTCTTACTTGAATTTATTAATACATTTCCTAATTTTTCAACAAAATCATAAAAAATATTCATTCTTTACCTCTATTTCACCTATATTATTATATTTTCATTAATATATTTATTAGTATATTTATTATTAGTTTGATATTTCCCAAACCAAAAATTAACCCTATTAATATCAAGATATCTTTTTACTTAACATTTACTTACAAAACTTGACTTATAATTTTAACGAATCATAAATTTTCCTTTTCATAAACAAGCAAAATTTTAATTCGTCAATTAATCTTTTTCTCTCATCGATTATTTTCCATAAAAAATATAAATCCATAAAATTATTTTTATCGGTAAACCGAAAGAATTTTCCAATGATTAAAGCACGAATACTCTTTCCGCAAACCAAATTCCTTTCAGAGACACCGAACGTATATAATACGTAACTAAATTTCTGAAACCGAAAAATAATTAAGCTCCTGTCAGGAAGGCGGAGACAAGCGGCGAGGAAACTGGCGGGACAAGCACTCGAGACCTCTCTCGTGTCGGGAATATTCCCGTGTCATCTCCTCGAGGGGGTCGCGATTAAGTTTAATTTGGCTTTCCACGAGGCCCAACCACCGATTTCGTTCTCAATAAGGCGAATATAACGTGGCGCAACGGTCCACAACGTAGCGACTGTGTTCCCACGGGACGGTCTATTAATCCCCAAAGAGCGGAAAGCTGAAAGCAGAACCGCGGAAAGCTCTTGACCTCGTTCCGCGGTTAAATGGCCCGACGTTTTCTTTTCTTTCTCTTCTTTCTCTTTCTCTTTTTCCTTTTCCTTCTCCTCCTTCTTCCACTTCTATTTTTTTTTGGCCCTCTCCTTTCCACTTCCTCCTCCTCCTCCTCCTCCTTCTCCTCCTCCTCTTCTGTTTGCCAACCGAGAGAAAGGAATTTGCGGGGTTGGAAAAACGAGGGGACGCTTTTCACGGAAATCGATTCCTCCGACTGGTCATCCGTGTACCCCTATCTCGAAGGAATTGACCGAAGGTCACGAGCAATCTCGTAACGAGGCTCGAGAGGGGGTGGGCACCCCTTTAATCAGCTGGCTCGCAGCTTCGACTTCAATTTTCCGCCGTTCGAACAATGGGTGCAATGTACCGTTGAAGATTCATTTGGTCATCGGGGGTGTAGTGGTAGTAGTACTCTCTCTTCTTTTTCCCCCCTCCCCTCTTCCCTTTTTCTCTGCTTTTTTTTTGAGTGCAGTTGAAATGATTGCTCTCCGACTATTGGGGGCGATGGTATAAGTGATATTGATTTTACTTCGTGGGAGGGTAGTTAAGAACCAACCTGGGTAGTTTTTAAATAATTTTTGGTTTGTTCGAGATCGTTTTTTTTTTTTAAATTGTTATTTCTTCGGTAATAATATACCTACTTTGATGTATTTTTAGATTAGGATATAAAATGTGATATATATATTTTGATTGAAAATTATTGATTAATATGATAAAAGAAAATGAAGGTAAGAACAAAGTGTTTAAGTGGTTTTGTTTTATATCGTTTTTAGTATGCTTAAAATGTTGTTAATTATTTGTGCAGTATTAATATAATATAATAATGCAAAGTACGTCATGAAATACATTATCAAACTTGTAAGGATGTGAACTTAACTAACCCTCATCACCCTAAACTTCTCGGTTGGAGTAAAACACTGGTCTGCGTTTGACAGCATTGCTCGTTCCAGTGATAAGGGTTAAGAGTCTTCGAAAACACTTGAGACGTCAATTTCTTATTCGATATTCTGAATACTTGAATAACTACTTTTTATTTAATTTTCACTATGAAAATTATTCCAATATAAACTATCGTACTGATATTAAATAAATTAACAATATTTCAATAAAAACAGATAAATACCATTAAAATCTAATGCTAATAAATCCTATAATTCTATCAAAAAAGAGGGGATGAATCAATTCAAATGTAAAATGTTGTGAAATAATAATAATTATAAAATCTAATAAATTCTTTAACTCTAGCAAAAAAACTTATCAGATTAAATGATGGTTTAATCACTAAATTCACCAAAAATAGATAAAACTTCTTCTATTGAAATTTGTTACCCTCTATTTCATCATCGATCGTCGATCTCTGTTCGCCATCTATCCTCTTATTCTGTTTTCCACTCGTTTCCTTCGATAAGGTTTCGTTGGATTCGAGAATTAAGCACATCCGGTGCACGGAACTCGCCTCCAGCCATTCAACGAGTTATATCCTCAGAGAATTATAACCTATAAGGGAGAACTCCTCATAGGATATTAGTATCCAAACCAGTTTCGCTTCTTGCTCCTTGTTGTACAGATATAGTACCGAAAGTGTCAAGTGGTCTTTCTTTTTCTTTTTTCGTAGCATCGAACGAAAGTGTCCAACGAATTATTGGCTTTCGTTTCAGAAACAGAGTTAAACTAGTATTTTATACCAGCTACACATATGTAGAATGAACGAAATAACTTTATCGAGCATTAGATTTAAGTTTAACGATACAAAAAAATTATTTTATTATCGTTTTTAATATTTTTTATTTACATTTTTGTTAGTAGAACTTAATTTTGTTCTTCTAAGTAATTTTTTTTAAGAAATTATTGAATGAACACGATAAAAACAATATCATATTTAAGAATTATAAAAGATGAGATTATTGAAGTTGTTTGAAAAAGTTTGAAAAATAACTCATGAATTTCACAAACTACATTGATGGATTACTCTCCAACAAATGGAACATGATGGAATTCTTAAATAGCCAATTGGTAAACATTAAAAGGACTACGCTACTGAAGAATTCAATCCATGATTAAGCGATCAATCTGTCTCTGCATTTGTTGCATAATTCATATTCAGGAGAATTATTTATTTATTGCTTCTTAAGCTAAATTGCTTGTTTATCTCGATTTCTTTAAGCAAGTATTGAAAATCGCTTAGAACAGAAACAATTGGAATACCGTAAAGGCTCATTGAAAATTCTAATCCATGCTTAAGTGTTCTTGCAAAAACATCTTTCAGCTAGAAAGTAACAAAGATTTTATTTTCGAGAAATACCACAGAGACTTTGTGCATCTCTATGCAATATTAAAGTTTTTATTTCCTTTTTATGTTACTTAAAGCTCCATGGATTGAGAACAGAAGAAGCAGACCACAAACAGCTGTTTGTGGAAATATTCAAATAATATTGAAATCAGTGCACAGTTTATAGAAAGATGTGATTCTTAATCTTTTTAAATTCATTCTAATTCCATTTTAAATATTCTTTGATATGAATCCTTTATTACTCAATTATTTATTATCAAACTTTAATTTAATAAAACTAAATATTTCAATTTATCCAACAATTTTTGCAAATATGCATCAAAGAAAAAGTATCATTTTATAAAAATTAAATATTTTTAGTAGAATACAATCCTTTAACGATTCAGGATATACGTTACAGACGTTGCTAACTTATCCAGATATCTTGGCAAAAGCGCAAGGCAACTAAGGATCCTTTTGGTTCTCTCCAATTTAACCGAGTTAGAGAGAATCTAACTGGTATTGTACGATTCAGAGCTGATCGCTCAAAGGATGCGTGTCTGTCTCTCATAATAGGAGATTTAAGAGTATTCATCGTCCTTTTCCACTTAACAACGTATCGTTGGTTCAAATTGGAGAAAAATAATGTTGAAGATAATGCTTGCCAGGCAGCTATATAAATTTATATAAAAGATATTCTCGAGAGTAACTTTCATATCCTCAAACGTTATTATTTTATCACATTATACATAACTTATGATTCGTTTTTTCTTTTGATTGGAGATAAAATCTGATGATCAAAATATCTATTTAATATTTTAGTATATTCAATGGCCTGCATTTTTGAACAATGCACTATATTTTGAACATATATTATATCGTATTTTACTTGTATTTCACTTGAATTACATATGTCTGAATGTTTATTGCGAAAATGGCAAGACTTGACAGTGATATGAGACTTAGATACGATCCAATAATAAATTTCAATATTAAAAATCTTTTTCTTCGACGAGATATCGTTCGTAATAATCTTTAACAAATCCATGAACTTAATCAATCATGAACATTAATCTTTGTAACAGAAACTGTATATAAAACCTGTATGGAATAAAAATTTAAATAACAATAAAACCCTTCCCAAGATGAAAATTTTCAAATGCTCAATCCCTCTGAAATAAATTTATCAGAAACATCTGTAAAATCGTAATCGTAAAAAAAAAAAACGATCAAACTTCAAACATGTATAAAAGATTACACGTTTGTTCCCTGCTACACGTGCATAACAAATACGATTATTCACCGATAATTCACTTCGATCAAAATGATATAACGAAAATCGGAATAATTCCACGGCCACGTCCAATTGATCGCCAACAAAAACGACACAGAAACGATTCAGACGCGTTTTTCCATTTTCTAAATAAAGCCGCATTACAGCCGTACGGCGGTGTACACAAAAGGGGCGCAAAAATGAATACAACCGAGCAATGCGATTACAGGCAACGGACCATACCTTTTCCCAACGGTTTGACAAAGCGTCCACGCGTAGAGAACTTCAGGATGTCGCGATGGGATTGCAGCGAAATCGAGAGAGAGAGAGAGAGAGAGAGAGAAATAATAAAAAAGATAGATAGGCAGAGAAAGAGAGAAAAAGGTATGGAGAACGAATCAGCTTAACTTTTCCAACATTACGATTCAGTGGACAACGAACGCGGCTTTTGGAAAAAAAGCATCGATCCTGGCTCACCTTACTGTTCTCCTCTCCCCTGTTTGCCTATTCTTTTTCCCCCTACGTGTGTATCGTTGGTTGGTTGATCGGGTATGCGAGCCGCGTCCATAAGGGACTTCCTTCGTGCACTGACAATCATCGCGTGGAACGTAGTCATCGTCTGCAGACGGTCGAAGACGACGGTGTCCATGTACGTGACGATTTACGTGAACACCGGAAGCTGGTCGAACGTGAGATCGAAGCGAGGTGGAACGATACGTGGAGCGTTATCGATGTATCGATCCTGGAGGACGTTACCTTGAGATGGATTACGGGTTTACTGACGATGATTACTAGGGGCGAGATTTTTATTTTTATATTTTTTTTTTTTAATCTTGCTCTTTGATTTAATAGATGGAAAGGGAAGTGTTCTAATATTAGCGTTAGTGAAGATAGAGGGATTGGAATTTTGATTCGAAGGTTTATGAGGGAATGTATGTTATATATACTTCATAAGATAATATGATATATATAAAATAAATTATTTAAATCATTAAAAAAAAAAAGAATTGATCAGATCAAATAGAAGTTGAAAGTTATTATATAATTTAATGATTTTTATCTAGAACTAGCTTGAAATTTATTTCTAATATTTATTGCTTTATTGTTATTGAATGAAAGAATTATATGTTGAAGAGAGTGCATAAGATATTTAAGTGGTAGGTATTTTAAAATAAATTCAGATCTATCTAAATAAATATTGAAGATTAAATGAATATAATCGTTTCTCTTCCTCGAAATAAATTTCATAGAAGATATCGATTCTAATCAACTAAACGACGACACGAGATAGAAAGCTACTCGCTTTCACATTCTCATAGAAAGCTCCCCCATCGCGCACGATTATCTTATATTTCTTATTTTTAACGAGATTCCAATATTCGTTTTTAGCCGATCGGTCTGATAAAAACTCATTAAAGTTTCAAATTGATCAGAGCGTGCAGTTCTTTGAAGTCTCCATTGGATAACATCATCTAGGAGGATGGAGGAGTCTGCAAGCACCGCACGAAATTCACCGCAATGAAAATACCGTGTTAAATACAAGTTAAGTTTCCATTGTCGATCGTTTCGAAATGTGGCGACCACGGTGTCTGTTTGAAATGCGATCGTCAATATCCTCGGTTAAATTGAATGGAGTTGTTAAACGCAGAGACCGAAGGAAATGAAGATCGATGGATCTTTGTTTTCCGGGTATTTCAATTGGAAATTTGAAGTTTGACATATTTAATAAATCCTTCGATTCGTTTTGACGTCCCCAATAGAAGTTATGCGTAAAAGATTTAGAAGATTATCGATCAGCTAGTGGAATGGATAGTCGAAAGGATTTTTATATTTTTTAAAAAGTTTAAGACTGATTTTGATTGATTTTGACGAATTTTCTATTTCTCTTTTTTATTATTATTTTTTTAATATAGAGATGCGCAAGAGTTTATTGATGAATAATTAATGAGATCGATTTATTTTGTAATTCGAGATAACGAGGAATTTTGAAATATTATTTTAATAATAATTCACTTATCAATTTTAATTTACCATATAAATTTGATGATTAATTAAATGATGAATATAATTTCGTTATATTAATAATATAATTTATCATTATATCATTGAAATTTTATTTAAATCCTAAAATATCTGTTTCCAATTTAATAAAAAAATCGAATTTAAGATACTATTTTAATGACGATCAAATTGTGATATTATATAAACTACTTACAAACCTAAGATTTTAAAATTAAAAAATTTTCTCCTATTTCATTTTTATTTCCATAGATCCCAAACTAAAAATTTTCCTTTCTCACAAGTAATAATTCATCGCCAATTTCTTAATTCAATCCTACCTTATTTTTCTCCATATCTCCTTATCAAATCGCTGCAATCTCGAAGCAAAGAAATGAAAATAAATAAATAAAAATAAAAATAAAAAAACCTAAGAAAGAACAGAGTATCAAGAAAGAGATTCTGTAAAAACGCTATCCTTAGGGATGATCGAACAATACTCGCCACAGATAGTATCAATTTAACGGGTTGAGGAAAAACAAAGGGCATATCTGAAGCGCGAATTTTCTTCCGCCTATCCTAAGAATATATATATATATCGAGCTTGGAGAGGAGGAGAGGGTTGGCTCTCGCGCAAGAGTCGCGTGGCTTCGTGTGTATGCCCCCCGAGGAGATCGATAGCCTCTCTCCCTCCCTCCCTCCCTCCCTCGATAAGGGTGGAACGATTAACGTGGTAATGACGTAGTCGAGGAGTGCAAAGGCCCTCGAGGAAGACTCGACGGCGCCTGGAAAAGGGAAAGGTAGGATTCGACCGACTGCGAGAACACGAGGGGGTGGCGAGCAACGTCGTCTCCACCTCCATTCCTCCATCGGGCCGTGCTAATTTCGAATCTGCTCGTTGTTCCGGCCAACGCGCCGACAAAGCTTTGATGCCTCGGTACAGTGCAAAAAAAAGAAAGCGCGAGATAAAAAAAGGAGGGAAGAAAAAAGATGACAGGTGTGAGGGGGAGAGAGAGAGAGGGAGAGAGGAAGAGAGAGATGGAAGAAGGAAGAAGGAAGAAGGAAATTGAGATGGTATAGGCTCGAGTGGAAAAATGAAACTATGGAAGTGAAATATAAATGAGAAGGGAAGGGAGGAAGGGAAGGGAAAAAAGAAGAGGAAGGGTGAGAGAGATGTATCGGAGAGATTTTTTTTTTTAATGAAATTTTCCCCGGTTAATTCACCGTCACTTTGATTTTCGTTTGGCAGAGTGTTACATCTTTTTTTTTTTTTTTTTTGTCTCCTGTTAAATCTCTTTCGATGAAATGTTTTTTTTTTCCTTTTTTTATTTTCTGCAATACCAGTAATATTTTTGGAAGCAATTGGATCTTTCTGTCAGGACCGTTTGTTTCGTTTTCGAAATATTGTGAGGAGTGGATGGGTAGGGATGGGTTTGAAACACATCGATCTGTAAAAATTCGCGAGCAAAATGTTTATCGTTGCCGAGTATTGCGAGTAGTACCAGTAGACCGGTCTAATAAATGAAATTAAATTTTTATTCGATATGTATGCAATTATTTTATGCATTCCACGTATGTAATAAAAATATGATTAAACTTTCTATTAATGCATCTCCCTCCTGCATATCTTCCATACCTTATCCTGTGTATGTGTGTTAAGCTCAGAATATAGATAAATACAATAGATAAGAAACACAATGGATAAATGGTGTTCTTGTTTTAGCTTGCATAGAATCCATTAACATATTTCACTGGGAATAAAAACTACGGATACAGAGCGCAATGTTCGAATTTTAAGTAGCAAGAGTTTCACGTGTAAATGAAGAAAATTATATTCTTGAATTATACATGTATCTATATATACTCCGTGGAATAACAAACTCATAATTTTTAAGATTGATAAAATTTTCATTCGTTAAAAGTATGGTTGATTATTTTCATATTTATTATATTAATAAATTTGAATTAAATTTTATGTAAAGATTAAAAGAATTTTAGAAAATTTAAAATCTATTATTGGTGAATTTGGTTATCCTATATTTGATGTTATATTTTATTAGCAATACAATAACGCTATCAGCATTGGCAAAGTCTTCAATCATCGCGCATTTAGTTTGTGCAATGAATTCTATATGTTCTAACAACATTACAATGCTCTATGAACGCTTGCATTGCTAGATTCATACTAAATCGAGCACATTATATTGCACTATAATACTTCATCGTATATAACGCGATAGAACTCATGGTAAAATAATACATTTTACCATTTCAGTTTCACAAGGATAGAAGAGAAATATTTCAGTTCGAAAGGGATATAATTTCATACGATTCGTAGAATATACTATAATTAAAAAATACAATGTTAACTATAATTAAAAAATACACATACGAAATATCAAAATGTTGAAAGGATTAAAACGGAAAATTCGTTTCAACAATTATTCGAGCAAAAGTTTATTTATCGATACCTTTGTCGCGATATATAATTTTTATGTCATCTTTCCATTCTTCAAATTTACGACACGTTCACCTGTCATTAAATCGAGGTATAATAGAAATTCCAAAAAAAATTCCAAACGATAAAAATTCAATTTCCCTCACACCAGGATGCACTCCCCCACCATCATCAAACGCAGGCCGACTACCAAATGAATTTCTCAAACTCGAAGACATTCGTGCTCATAAATGTTGCCAACAACAAGGTACAGAACAGTCGTTAACTTGTCGGCGAAGACGTAACGAGCAACTGCACACGTACCAGTTACGCACGTATTGCGTGATAATTAGAACGTGATTCCTTGGAACAATTCGAATCGATACTTATCGCCAATAGAATCATAATTATTATTAATCGAGAGGCAATTAACGCTGAAAATTATTTTCGACGTACGAATTTTATTTATTGTACAATTTATTTTGTTATTTGAAAATCGATCGTGATATCTTTTATTAGCCGAATAATAAATATTAAGCAACGTTGAATTTATGTATGGATATGTGTGGATGAATAATGAAGAATATCGATATTTATTTTTTTATTTAATTTTTTGTTTCATTTAATGGAGTGATGAGATGAAGTTTTGTTTGAATTATGAACTTTGCAGTGCGAAAAGATAAATAGAAGATGGATTGTATCACTGTTTCTGCAAGAGCAATGATTTACGACTGTAAAGAAAATAATTAATCGAAAGATAAAAGAAAGATTATTTACGACCGTAAAGAAAATAATTAATCGAAAGATAAAAGAAAGATTATTTACAAGTTTATTTAATCGTGTTTGTAATTATTTCATTTATTCCATCTCATTTTACCTAATGAAATAAATTAAACGTTAAAAATAAAACAATTGTTAATTCGAAATATTTAAGATATTTTAATTATATTTTAAAATATTATAAAATATTTCTCTGAAATGAAACTATGTATATATACACATATATAAACAACAAATAAAATAAATCTTCTCCAACAACAAAGAGAAAAGAATCGAACGAATAAACACTTAACAAAATCGAAAATGAACGATAAAAGATATCAATTTATCAAAAACGAATAAAATTAATTCTCGAACAAGGAACAAAAAAAAAGAAAAAAAATACAGTCTAATGAATGAACGACAAACAAAAATCGAATCCATGATGCACGATTAACGTTCAACGCATAACCGCGCACACCGATGATCACACGATGTAGCAAAATACATACGATCAATCGTCGGCCGATCTACAAATTTCCATTCAATCTCGACCTACATACACGGTCGACTTTCGTGCGGTTGCACCATAAGGAAAGTTGGCGGAGAACCGAGAAAATTGCCAATAAATTTTCGCACGCGCCGCTTCCTCGCGTTACGTGGCCCGTTGCTGTCGTTATTAATTCGGTCGTTGTACTCGCGTTCACCAACCGACGATCGATCCGAGAAGAGAACGAATCGGTCGCCGTGATCCGTGCGACTGAGCGTCGCGAGCGAATTCGTTTCGTCCTTTTGAATACGGATCGATCGAAATACGACGCGCGTTTACGTTTACGTACGCTACTTAAGAGAGGTTATTGAAGGTTGAAATATGTCCAATGGATCGATTCGAGCGATGGGTTTGAGCGAATTTTCGCACGAAGTTTATTTATAGCGATGTAATCAACATCGTGAGAGTTATTATTTTTTTTTAAGGGGACCTATAGATATTGAAACATGTATAGATTGATTTATAATAAGCTATTAAAATATTAGTGACAGAGAAAGACCGTTGCAATGGTTTATAAATTGTTTACAAAATGTATTCTCCGAGTTAAAATTTAAAATTTATTTAAAGTAGAAAATATCGAATAAGGAAAAGAATCAAATAAACGTTTTAATTTTTCATCGTTTAAATCTCAAATTTAAAAAAATTTAAAGGAAAAAACTCGTATTATTTTATTCACGCAACTTCGGTTGAACAAAGTTGAAACAAAAAATATTGCATAAAGTTTCTCACGGGGAGCTTAAAGTTACGAAGGTTGGAAAGGTTTAAAAACTCGTGAAAAATATTGATTCAGGAAGTCTTGTTGCTTCGAGTCATTTTAACCGTGATTGCAAGGGCTACTTCCGGCATTAACTTCGCTAATCTCTTCCTCAAAGCTTTTTAATCTCCAGCTAAAACCCTTTATCTGGTATCGACAGTTTGTTGCACAATGCCTTTGTAATCGCCGCTCTCCATCATATTATCGTTCGCGATTTACTTTTAACGGCTGTGAAATTACTGTTAACAGCCCTTTCATGATGCAGGAAGCGGAAGGAGTAAGATTGAACTTAGGTCAGCGATACGGCATACCGTAAGACTAACTAGATTCAACTTCCCACATGAAAATTTATCATTGTTTAATGCTAGTAAGTTTGTTATTAATGCTTATACCAGAATCTGTTCCAAATTGCTCACGAAATTTCGTGATTCCATCTCCAATCTGATAACAATCAGTAAGAAATTATTCATCCAAATATGTGAATAATGAATTGATTTATATTTTCTTCTCTTATTTTATATAATGAATATACGATTTAGAAAAGTCGAAATAGAAAGAAAACTCGAGATTAATTTTTTACATACGTATATTATATTATTCATTCTAAAATAATGCTTCAATTATTAAAAAAAAAAAATCATACGTTAAAAATCAAATATGACGAAAACTTTCTTTACTAACAATTGTAAGTATTCCATGCATATATTTTTAAATGTTCTAATTAATTTTATATTGAATCAATTATGTATTCTATATATGAATACAATCGAATTGTTTTTCATTCAATTTTTGCACAATGCTTAATATACAAAATCGTCGTCGAGAGATAGAGATTGAAGATTTAACGATGATTTTCGCAAGCCATTGAGATCTGTTGTGCAGAAAGTGTCGCGCGATTTGCATACTGAAAAGACGTTTTCACACGGCACATTCAACATTGTGCGATTCCGTTTGAGGGTGAACGTCTACAAGAATGACTGGGATTAAAATAGATCCAACGCGAGTGAGGAATTGCTTCTGTGCATGCAGTTGTTTGCCGGTACGTTTGAGACGTGAAACGATTGAAATAGCGAGTGGCTCGTTTGAAATATCGTTTATATTCTTACGAAGAATATCAAATGCTGATGATTAGAAATATACATACGTATTCAGTGGGTGCAATGTGATCAATCTTATTTGCATTCAAAAGAAATCTCTCCAGAGAATTTCTCTAAGGTCGTGTGAAAATTCCAAGCATTTTTTCATGAGTAGCATCACTTGTGAAATTTACATTTTACAAGAATTGGAAAATTGTTAAGAAACGAGAAACTTTTTAAACATATCGATTAAATCAATCAATTGTATTAAAAACTAATTATATTTTGAAATATTAAATTTTAATCTAATATTAAAATATTTTTACAAATATGGTATTCGTATATTTCCATTCCAATAATATTAATTTTAATGAATTAATATTTGTAAATGTTGAAGAATTTTTAAATAAAAAATTTTGATGATAGAGTCACGACACGATTATCGATGATCTCAATGACTTTGATTACAGAGGAAGAAGTATCTATAATCATCCTAAAAGATAGGTTAAAAAGTTCTAAAGTCATTCGATATATATATAGGTATGTACAAGCTATAAACGAAATAGCTAACTTCGACTAAAAGCCCTATTATTAGAACTAATTAATCACCAACTACTACTCTCTTCGCTGACATTGACTAGTTGCTGACAACCAACTCCTGATAAATAAATTCTTATTCCAAATTCTGATATTTTAAGATTCTTGGACATCTTCTCTGAACAAACAATTCTTGTGCTAATATTTACCAATAAATCCAAACTTAATTCATATAATATCCGTTAAAAATTAATTTATATTTCCAATCGAAAATTCGACTCTCAAACAAAATTAGAATTTAGAATTAAAAACAATAATGGAAATAAAAATTGTTTCTTATTACTGAATTATTAAATAACGCCTGAACAACAACGATAAAAATATTTACACTTTCCCTAAATATTTATCAAAAAAATAACAACTGATATTATTATTATTCGAATAACAAGTAAAATAAAATAAAGCAATAAATATATCACTCGAACAACGCCTAGACACAACTCTGTAATTCCAGGCGATCCCTTATTCCCCGCGAGCCGACGTAAGAATGAATACCGGAAGGGGTAAACTCTATCGATCGCCGCCAGTTTACCCCGGAAACTCTTTCCCAAAATAAATACACAGAGGAGAACGGTATAAAGCGACCGTTCGTACGGAAGAATGGAATTCGATCGATAGAAATAACGGATCGATCTCCCGTTTAATTCGCAAGTTTCCCTCGATTCCGAGATTTCCGGTTCGGCCTGCAACGAAAGGTCACTCCGCTTTTGCGGAGGAATCGTGGGATGAAATAACGAAAATTCAACGGAGTGTGTTGGAACACCTGGTGGATTCGCAGCCGGAAGGGAAGGTGCACGAAATTTAATTCTTTCGGCCGAATTTCATTTCCAACCCGTTCCACCATCCCCAATGTAATCGGCGATCCGGCCTACCTGGAAGTGTATCGCCTCCATGTGATGCGATACACTGATGGGAATAATTGTTCATGAGATGAGCTATCTGATTTTGGATCGCGAAGAGATATATTTACCTTTCCATTTAACGAAAGAAATTCTTCTAGGAAGAATTCTGAGAGAAGTTATTGATGAGATAATACGCGTAATACGGAAAATTTGAAAGTTATATCGATTGGTGATTGGTGAAATAGATCCATGGAAATTGCGATATGTATTTTATTTTAATCACGAATAGTGTTATTGTTATGAAATAAAATCTATTACGCGAGGTACAGTTCGTGTAATGAAAATATATTGATTTTTTCCTCCTTCCCCCCACTATACACTGACTTTTTGTTCTCGAACAATAGAATAATAATTTTTATATCATATATTGGTAAATCATGATAAAAATAATTTTGAAATTATTCCTAAATACTATATCGTTACAGCAAAAAAAGTCGTATTATTACATTCCATGAGCCATTCGCAACACGCACAAGTAGTATTAAACTTGACTATACCAACATATACAGTTCATAGCGTACTCTTATAAGCCACAAAATGTAATCATATACGTTCCAACAAGTTCCATAGTTACACACTGCAGGATACAATCTAATAACAAATATCCCCAGAGCATCATATATTTCCAAAGCAAAAATAATGAACATACGAAAATAATTAATAATCATAGTCTCTAAAAATCTTAATCCAAAAAAAAAAAAACTATTTCACGACTCTTAGATCTCGTAAATCTTTTTTAAACACCTATATCTTCTAAAAAAAGAAAAAGAGAGAAAAGTCGATTATCCCTAGAGCATCACATATTTCCAAAAATAATGAATATGCGAAAATAATTAATAATCATAGTCTCTAAAAATCTTAATCCAAAAAAAAAAAAAAACTATTCCACTACTCTTAGATCTNNATATTTCCAAAAATAATGAATATGCGAAAATAATTAATAATCATAGTCTCTAAAAATCTTAATCCAAAAAAAAAAAAAAACTATTCCACTACTCTTAGATCTCGTAAATCTTTCTTAAACACTTACCCTATATTTTCCAAAAAAAGAAAAAGAGAGAAAAATCGATTATCCCTAGAGCATCATATATTTCCAAAAATAATGAATATGCGAAAATAATTAATAATTATAGTCTCTAAAAATCTTAATCCAAAAAAAAAAAAAAACTATTCCACTACTCTTAGATCTCGTAAATCTTTCTTAAACACTTACCCTATATCTTTCAAAAAAAAAAAAAGAGAGAAAAGTCGATTATCCCCAGAGCATCACATATTTCCAAAGCAAAAATAATGAATATGCGAAAATAATTAATAATCATAGTTTCTAAAAATCTTAATCCAAAAAAAAAAAAAAAACTATTCCACTACTTTTAGATCTCGTAAATATTTTTTAAACGCTTAAACCACTTACCCTATATTCTCAAAAAAGAAAAAGAAGAAAAAGAAAGAAAAGTCGATTTCTCACAATCAAAGATCTGCGATAAACTATCCTCTTCAAAAATTCCGACTAAACACTCCATCGAGCCCGTACCAAGCCACCAGCTTGAAAAGATAGTCGTATCTATCGACGACAAAAGCAAGGTAAGCTGTTCCTCTTAAAATAGTCTCACGGTAGAAGGACGAAGAAGCCCGATCGAAAAATAATCCCCTTTGGATTTCGGGTTTCTAGATCACTCGGACACCGTTTTAAAGGTCGACGACTTTTTCCCACCCTCGTGTCATTCGAGTTACGCGCTCGATATCGCTAAAATGTTATTAGGTCAACCTTTCAAAACGATTTCCTACCACCGAGTTTTTGGCCATCGACCTCTTTCAACTTCGTTCTCCATCTGCTTGCTTCTTCGCACGGTTTCGAGAGAAAAATTTACGACACTTCCTAGGCAAACTCGCCCATCCCCACGGATAGTATGGAAGAGAAAGGGGAGGAAGAAATAAAATAGCTGTGAAGTTTCGACGCGAAAAACAGTTGGTTCCACGTCTATGTCGTTTGTCCTCCAGCGACTGATTTTTCATCCGGGGAGAACCATAGCTTTGCACTCGATTTCGCTTGATAAACGATTGTAAGTTTGACCGGTCGTAAATAAAGGGTAATTCCATTTGATCGTACCTTGTCCTCTGGCAATCTTGGATAATGATTTGTGTATTAAACTAATGATTTTGACTGTTGGAGAAATTGAATTTCGTTTCTTTCAATTGTATTTTTTAAAAAAGACTTTCGATATTTAAAAATTGTATAACATAGATGTTAATAAGTATCTAGAATTGTTCTTTTATTAATCGTGTGCTTCTCGAAATTGGAGAAATCCATAAAAGACTTGATATTAATTTAAAAAAAGAAAAAGGAAAGTTTCGGTTATCAAAAAGATAAGTAAAATAAAAAATAAAACTTTGCACAGCAAGTTTAAACTTAAGTATTCTTAAAAGAGTTCTCTTCTTAAATAACAATTTCAATTTCAAAAAAGAGAGCATCCGTCCCATTTCTTTCCATCCAATATATATTCAACAACACCATGTGACATTACATTCCCCGAACAACACGAAGAAGCCTTCCTTCAGGTGTTTCGATCTTCCTCAACTTTTTTTTTTTTTTCGAGCGGGCAACAAAGACACACTCCCACTTCACACGGAGTTTCGGTCCCTTTTGTTTGAACATCGACATTTATGGCTGACCCTGCTTCTACCTACGCCACTGTGCAAAAGGTTGGAGGGTAAAGTAGGCACTTCACCGAACTATTGATAGCACTACCCAACGTGGCCTTTCAAAGATTCGTCTCGCTCTCTTCTCCGCCCGGACCCGGTTTCACGCTCCTCCATTCCGCGCGTGTGTTCACGCAGACAGAATTAACAGGCGTTCACAGAAGCCTTAACTGTATAACGGTCGTGTTATTTTCATTGCTACCTAACTAGACAATACCCTCGGCTTTTATTTCATTCGTATAATGCCTGCGCGCTCGATATCGCGCGCGGGAGAGATCTCGCTCGATTGTACATAGTACGAATATCAGCCTCGCTCGCGTGGTTTTCTTCGCTTATTGTTGATGGGTAACGTATGAATTTTTTAGAACGCTCCTCCATTGGCGTGTTTCCAAGACAAAAGTGTTCGGTTGTTGCTGCCTTATCGAGGAGGGTTGTATCGGTTGGATTCTTGGTGATCTATTCTCTTTTTTTCTTTTTTTATGGTAGATTTGTAATCTTTCTTTTGCGCGAAGTAATATAATATTGATAGGATGATTCTCATGGGGAAACAAAGCTGATTGATTCTCTGTTAATCGATTGATAAAATTAGATTTATCGATTTTATAGATGATGAATTGTTTGATTTTAGTTGGAATGTATGAATTTGTGAATGAATAGTATATATTGGTATAGAAATTTTAGAACGTGGAGAATTTTTATTCTTTGCAAGATATTTTACTTTTTTTCTGCTTTTTGTAGTTAATTATAAAACAAATTTCTATTTTGATCTTATTTTTATATGTATCTATATATATATATATATATATTCGCGAAAGATAGTAAAAAATTTAAAAGATTCTTATTTTGTTTATTAGATATTTCAAGATAATTAAAAAATAATTAATTTTTTTTTAAAGTTTTCATTAAGAATGGAAATTTTCAATTTACCTGTAAGCAAATGCTTTCAAGTTTCTTAAAGGGAAGAAATTGAAGTACTTCTCTTTACTTCGTTTTACTTCGTTTAACTTTTTTTCACGTCGCTGTTTCACACTTATCAAACGAAATATTTATTAAAGAAGAAGAAAAAGTTTCTTAAATATACGGAAAATTGAAATGTTTCTATTACTCTACGCTGATTTATTTCCTATATATATATTTCCATAAAATACGATATATTACGTAAAAAAAATCTTGTCTCGTCTTTCAAACAAGAAAAATTGTATCTCCATCTCGTTTAAAATTTTCGACAAACGATTCCTGTGCATCATTATACCAATAGCGTATATACAATGTACACATGATGGGAGTATACAGGTCGCAAACCGCATGTTCGATAACGAATAACCTGCCATATGCAGGATATTCGCGCGTATTCGAAGCGAACGCGTACGCGTTTCGCCGTAATTACGATTCTCGATATTGTTTTCGGTCGCATTATTAGTTCGAATTCCGGCGAAAACCGCCGAGCATCACGAGAACGATAAATCGATGCGATCCGGACGTAATAGGACTCGATTGGCGGCTATGCAATATGCACCAGTGTTCGAATTAATATTTAAGATTTGAAGAAAAGATGGATTTCGAAACGAAAAGATTCTGAAGAAATTAACTGTATATAATTCTATGGGTTTAAATACGAATCGTTCTTTATTTTCGCATATTTTTTCTATATTTATAATCCGCATAGTTTATTTTTTTAAATATGAATATTTTGTTTTAAGTTACTATCAAAAGACTTGCAATTTTTATCTGATTCTTTTTTAATCATTTAAAAATATCAAAACCACGAAGTCAATAAAATAATTTCTACGTGGTTCAGTAATATTTATTTTTAATTCCTCTAAATGTTGTTCGATTAAAACTCGAAAATTTATGATTATTTAAATGTAATATCGAATGTAATATAAAAATCAAATCAAAATGTTTAATCGAATAGCACAATCCTCCATTTTATCTTCTAAATATATAAAATAATTCCTTAATGGAATAATCAATACCAGTTTCACAAACGATCTATCAAGAAGCCATTCGAAACAGGGAAAAAATTAAGAATAATCAAATTTATATCACTTCCTTGGGCAGATTATGTCAAATCGGTAACATTTCGAAACACGAGAAATAGGTTCAGAGAGAAGCTCGATCGAAATACATAAACGCATCACGTCACGTTTTATGCATGTCTGAGAAGAGATTCCATAAAGGAAATACGGATTTAAAAATATTCAATAGGATAGGAAAAATCGAAATGGATCTCTGGGAATAGATATCGATTTTTTGATACGTATAAAAAAAAAAAACTATAAAGTAACTATAAAATGCATGAATGGATATAGCAGTAATAATGCAACAATGAAACACGATTGAAAAATGTATGCAAAAGAAAAATCGAATATAGAAGTAAAATTCTGTTTTATCCTCTAGATTCTTTGAAAAAGAATCCATGGCATTGGCTGCACATAAAGAAGTATCATCAATAATATTCATCATCATCCATGAGAACTGACAATAATAATATTAATCGTAAATGCAATTTCAAAATGATTGAGGCAGATTGAACGTAGACATTATATTCTCATGACGTTCTCACATATTTTATCAATAGAAATATATTTCGAATAAATAGAATACAGATATAAAAATAGAAACTATATCTTCGAATCTTCAATTAGATAGCAAAACCAGATATACGCGTTATTCAGAAAAATACACGTGTGTTTCTCTATCTAACTAGAAGATATGATTCACTCATTGAGGAACGATACTTTCCATTTTGCAAAGTGAGAATTTTTATAACAATTTTAAATTACATTACTCTCTTATGAGGCATACACATTAGTATATATTGAAATAGAAATAATCGATTCGATCGTATGGGGGGTGAAAGAGAAGAGGAAACTAGCCGTGTAATACAAACCAGACACGGAACCCATATGCTCGATTTCCGTGAACACTAACTCCGGAAAAGGAAACAAAACTAACAGCGCGCGATTAAAAACGGATAGGTATAACCCTCGTGTTTAATTTCCCACCCTTGCCAAGCTGTAGTTGGTTCCAGGATAGAAGCGATTCGCCAACGATTCGACCAGTCGAATCGAATCGAATGAAACTTCATTTCTTCGTTTCCCACGAGAGATGGATGAAGGGGGCACGGGGTAAAACTGATAAATTCGTGAGCGAAAAGTTCGAGATATACATTTATAACAGTGTTTCGTAATCTTTTTCGAAGTGTTACTTCTTTTCTTTTTTTAATCATTTCAATTACCTTTCAAGTATAAGTTAAAGAAAATTAAAAAAAAAAAAAAAAAGTATTGGTTTCATTATCGCGAAATGAATGATGATACTGTCTTTGATTAGTGATAGAATGGCTTGTAATTGATGATATACAAAATAAATAAATTCCAAAAATCATTAACTAAAAATAACAGCAGCAACCTTAGAACTTGATGACTTATAAAGGAATGGCAAATCATGGATTGGGAACCATTGATTTATAGTTTCGAATTAAACGTGATAACTGACCCAGATTGTCAGGGAAATTATGGATCCATTAGAAGTTTATATTAATGATTACGATAAATTTATAAATTTATACGAATTATTTGCAAGAATTAAAGAGAAATAACGATTGCGTGATAACTGATCCGGAAATAAAATAATAATACGATGTTTAAAAATTAATATTTAAAATAATAAAATAATTCTCCAACCATTCATAATATTATTTATAGTTTTGTTGTTTGAAAAGTTTTTTATCCTCTGGAGAGGAAACATTCTGCAGTTGAACTGGGCTATTTATATCAAAATTTAATTTGTACACTGTCAGCTTTTCAAAAAGATCTCCTAGATAAATTTCATGATATATATAAATTCTATTTTCTATTTCATCATACAATCGATTCCAAATCAAATTTTTCAAATTTCTTCTAACAGAGATAAAAATCGAAAGGAAAAACATTCAAGGATGAATTTTCATTTTGCTCATTCGACCAATTTCCTTGCTGTCCCATTTAATTTCTAAACTATAAATTAAAAAAAAGTTTTGTTCTTTTTCTTTACATCCAATATTAATTTTGAATAGATTATAATCTATTCAAAAAACAAATTGGATAATCCATATTAAATTTAAACTAAATTACGATCGAATTGTATTGCATATTCCGCCAAAATTTCTATACCATTATCAATCGATCAATTAGCCCAGTACAGCATAAAAATATGTCTTCTAAATAAAATCGTCTGAATCCGATTTAAAAGGCGTAAAGAGTGTTACCACGGTGCCAGTGTCTATTAATGTCGCGGGCCTATTTCCTCCGGATATATCTTGTTGCCGTGCGAAAATTCACCTTCCCCCCTCGAGGGGGAATGGATATCGATCGATCGTGTGTCCCAGAGTCGAAAGCTGCGGGACAGACGAAGAACGACCTAGGGGAGGACGGGCGGGCGTGCGCCGAAAAGAGACAGAGACAGGTCCTCCGCTTTCACCGTGGTAACAGAGGGGTGGGAACGAGGCGAAGAAAGAAAAGAGGGGAACGAACGGGTGGATGGCTCGTTTATTAAAGTTTTCGAGCACGAAAACCCTTCTGAACGGCAACCAGTTGAATACACGTAAAAAAATGTTAAACACGATATCACCAGGGAACAGGGAGGAAAAAGAGGGAGGAAAAGAAAAAAAAAAANAAAAAAAAAAAAGAAAGAAAGAAGAAGAAAAGGAGATAAAGGCGAAGGAAGATGGAATACGCGGGTAGGCCGGATAATAAAACGAGAAGACGGAAACTCGGCCGTCCTCCCCGGCTTTTTACCGCGCCATTTTTCGCGTCCTTTCAAACAACTTTCCTCTCGGTACACGCGTGCATGCATCGCGGAGGAACTTTGAGCCGCCGGCCAGAAAATAGGGAGCAAATAGGCGAGGGGACGGGATAAACTATAGGGAAGTGTGCTTCGTGCTTGTTGGAAACTGGATCTCTTTCTCCCGCTCGACACGCACCCCCGCGTCGCGTGTGCATTCGCTCTGATGCTTGTTTACGAAAAACAGAGAACGACTTGTGTGCACGCATATGCAGGTATGGAGCATATGGAGTTTCGAAGGAATGGAACAAGTTTTCCACCAGATCTATTGGGATCTTTGAATTTGTTGTGCGCGGTGAAAATTTGAGTGAGCGATACGATACATCGTGGTGACGAATCATTAGTTATTATGGTTCAAAGGATTCTTTAAGTTTTCGAGTTGACGACTCTGGATAGTCTTATTGTCAAATGATTAATGAAATGATTAATCTTTGAATTGAGTAGCGAGATATATTAGGATTATTCTATTTTAGATGTCAGATAAAAATGACAGAAATCATTTGAATAAAAAAATATTTGAATTGCGATTTTCTACATGTAATGAAAGATTTAAATTTAAATAGAAAATCTTTTCAAAAAAAGAGTATAAAATAAAGGATGAATTGTATTTTTGAAAATTTGAATTCTTTTTAAATATATTTTAAATGTAATAGAAAATATAAATGTAATATAATATGATGATTGGGTTTTTTTTTTAAAATGAATTATTGAAACTCAAAAATCTAAAATTGAAAAATTTAAATTGAAATATGTAAAAAAATATATATTTTTTTTTCTTGTTATTTTTTTTTTTAATTAAACATCATATAATATAATAAAAAATAATTAAATTTCACAAATTAAATATATATTCTCTTCAGCTTTACGAAAGCTGTTTTAATAATTTAATTTTATATACAAAACTTTAGATTTATGAGTTTGATTAATTAATATCTAAAAAAAAAAAAATGTTTTTCGTGATGAATAATATCTAATGTGAAAATGTGGACATAATTTTCGTATGTCTATTTGGGAGAAATATCCTTTAATCTGTTTTTCCTTTTATTCGAAAGTCTTACAAGACTAGAGAGGAGAGAAGAAAAGAAGAACGAAGGGATATTTTTAAATGGTCGCAGCTGGAGCATGCTCCAAGATTAGATAACAAACTCTTCGTGCTCTGTTTCATCTAAATTCTATGAACTCTATTTAATGTGCTTTTTGACTGTGGAAAATAATAAACGAATAATAAAAAACAAAATGTCAAAACAATTTTTTTTGTATTCAATAGATAGAAATTTTTAAAATTCTTCAAGAGAATTTATGAACAAATTATAGATTATAAATTATAAACGATTCTTTCAATTTATAATCTATTTTGAAATTTATCTTCAATCACGATGAAAATTTCTCAATGAAAAAGTATTAAAAAATAAAATTTTCACCGTGAAATAATTTTCTTTGTATTTTCAGATAAAAATCGTACTTTCAAAAATCCTATCGCTCTTTTGCAATGCCAGTTTCCCATATTCTATTCGTTAAATAATATAATTACGCAAGGTGTGTATTATTTCCTTGTTCTATTACAGAAATTAATTAAATTTAATTGAAACATCATGTAATATATAAAAGTTAAAATTTCCGAATCTTCGATAAAAGCATCAAAACACACGATTAATTTATAAATATCGATAGCATACAAAGTAATTGTAAAAATGAAGAATAAATGGTAGTTAAAAATATTTTATTTGATTATGTAATAATTTAATAATAATTTTATTATTAATTTAATAATAAAATACTTTTCAGTTTATTAACTGATAATGTTAGATAAACAGGAAACGCA
Organism: Apis laboriosa; assembly: GCF_014066325.1. Taxonomy (NCBI): domain Eukaryota; kingdom Metazoa; phylum Arthropoda; class Insecta; order Hymenoptera; family Apidae; genus Apis; species Apis laboriosa. The sequence goes on along the minus strand of NW_025220849.1, from coordinate 408,454 downwards.
TTAAATCAATTTTCGCCTCCTTAATGCTTTTAACGAGGAAAGGGTTTTAAGTGTTTCCTTCCTATATTATTTCTTTTACAAGATGATGTACTATACACATCTATTTGCTCTTTAATATCGCGTATAAAATATTGACTGTTGAATAATTTTATAATATATGCTGTTACTGTAACTAATCTAGACATCTTTTACAAAATATATTGTGCATATATTTTTTTTAAATATAGAATATAATAATGAATATAAATAATAATAATTAAAATTACTAGAAAAAAATAATTAACTATAATTATATTTTTTTTTTAAGTGAAGTATCAATTTTGGAAAAATTATTGATGGAAAAAATACGATAAATTTAAGCATATTTAGTTGCAATAATACAGAGATGTAAATTTTATGAAAATATATATATTTGTATTTTTAATCCTCTGTAAATTGGGACGTTGACGATTCAAGCGAAATTTTATCCACGAATTTCTTTCGCCCGAATTTTTATTTTTAAAAATATTCAACATTTAACTTAATGAACAGTTGTATAATAAAGTACACAATTTTTTATAAATTTAATTAAATTTCGTTATAAATAACCCAATTTTATAAAACGTAAAAAAATATTTTTCTACGGTATATAAATAATATTTTAATAAAAAGAAAATATTATTATATTATTATTATTTATATTATTTATATAAAAAAATTTCTTTATAAAACTATAACAAATCCCTTAAATCTTTTATACAAATTGAAACAACTTCAAAACTCATTCTAAAACATAAAACAGTCTGTATGTAGTAATGTTTATAAAAACTTACATTACTTTCCGAAAAACCCATATTAAAAATCTCATATTAAATCACACTAAACCTTTGAATATATAAAATCAAAATATCTTTTCATCTTTTCAAAAACATCATCTCCAATGTTACTTTATCACTTAAAGAAGGAATTATTAAATAATTCCTAATTCAAATCCAAAATTTCATCGTAAAATTTAACCTAAAAACCATATCAAAAAAAAAAAAAAAAAAAAAACTCATAATCTCATACTTGATTAAACCTCCTCTTCTCGAATGGGTAACGATAACAAAAGATCATTTTTCGCTTAAAATATCTCCAATGCAATTTCACCAAATCCCTACAATTGGTTGTAATCTCGTCTCCTCTCGAACTTCTCTCTAAGCGACACGTATCCGATAAACTTCTCTTCCGACGACCAGCCGGGTTTGGGAGCAATGTATTAAAGAGGATCAGCAAATTCGAGGCACGTTTCGTCCAATGGCCCCGATAAACACGTGCTGGCTGGTTCAGAAAAGGAAGAAAACTCTGTACATTGTTCTGGACACGGATATACGACCGCCCATTAACGAAACGGCCCCTATCCTACCCGAAAGAATTCGCTATTCGGACAAGGGTGAAGTTGGCGGAGCACGTGGTGGCCAGATGCGATCCCGTTGGTCCCAGAAATTAATATTAGGCCCCGTATCTTCCTATTAGTAGCTACATTCCTTGTTCCCCTCAACGTGTGCGTGTGTGCTGTTTACCGTTCGCATGAATAATCCATCGGGCCACCCGGTGTATGTACGCCGTTGGCCTCCTCACCTTACAATAGAATCGACTCTCGATCAGGATCGTAGCTGGGTTTCTGGGAGCCCGAGCTTTGGTGGACATGTGGTTTCGCGCGTGGAATTCATTAGGGGGATTTGTCCACGCTAACGAGGATGTTTTTCGGGTAAAAGTGGATGGTGATTCATTGCTGTGACGAGAAATGGATGTCGTAAATTAATCCTTGCCTCATTAGACGCATACTTTCTGATCCGATCTGGTAAATTTAATTTTTCTTTCTTGATATTTACATCGAATATTTAATGTTTTTGATATTGTTGAATTTCTCATTGAATTCACGGTGAAATTCTAAGTTTGATAAATCAATATCTATTGAAAAATATTAGATATATTATTGGATATATTATTGTGATATTGTTATATATTGAGTAGTCATTTCTCTGTTGAATGATGATAAATTTTAAGTTTTATATTAAACGAAAGGATAGTTATTAATATAAGAATTAAAATTGAGGATCGATGGTGCATTAATGATCTCAATCCTTGATTGTAAATCTATCTTATTAGTCATTGTTCTGGTATGGATTATAGTTTTGATTTGATGTGGACAGATTGTAATTTAATTTAAATTTTAAATTCATTATTACGTGTTATTAATAATCTCTTTTTTAAGCTTAAAACTTTGAACAACTTTGATATTTTCAATATTTTATTTATTAAAATATCATGTTTTAAGATACTCTATTTATTATTAAAAATATTTGTGATAAAGAATCACCGTAGAATTCCAGCATGACACCTTCGAGTTAAAATTTAATCATTTCTTACTTCTATTTTTTCTTTTACATTTTCAAATTAAGATTTCCGTTTCTATTTCATTCATTTTGTTCGTATCGAAAAATAATGATGTAATATTTTTTAATCGTTCAATTAAATTCCACCTGATATATCAACAATAATGTGGAACACGAGCACTTGTAAATTATCTCTATATAAATAACACGTTATCAAACATGCACCGATATCAGTATGTCACTTGAACGCTGATGCAGTTACTTGCAATATTGACGCAATATCGAAACGAAATTTTCCTCAAAAACGTGACTCACATCCGAAAGATCTTGATTCTCAAAACTGTACACAACATTATTCAAATCTCTTATCAAAGAATCTTTGACAAGAATCTCACACCGAGATGCGACTATAATCACAATATCTTTTTATCGTTTTAATTTTTATTGAGATAAAATTTCAAAAATTTCTTTGAAAAATTGTCAAATTAATTAATATCCCTAGATTCAATAATGAATCTCTATTGCAAGATCCGTCGGTCCATTAGATACGTAAAGTCGACGTAGAAATTGAGGTATTGAATGATAGACATCTTCATAAAAGTTGAGAAAGTACTGGTCGAGTTTAGAGATGAGTAGGGTGGTTGAACTGATTGGTGGAATTGAGAGGCACTTTGTCGATTACTGGTGAAATTGACAATGGTGCGAAGGGTTTGTCATTGTGGCTCGTTTGCCTGATAATAGAATTGATTTGTTGAGTCGGATTCATAGCTGGCATAGTGTGTCCAGGACCCTAACCGTGCCCTCGAGGATTTATTGTTTCGTGTGGTGAATGAATTAAAGGGATTTATCGATGAGGTAATAATTGCGGTATCCTTGACTAGCAATCGTGGAAGGAATATTGGCAAGCTAAATCGTTAAATGGGATTAAAGGACGTTTTATTGATGTTGAATAAAATTAACGATCTCGTAAAAATATAATGATCTACAATTTTTATCCGATCTTTATATACTATTATTACATTGAAATATTATATTTTTTTTATCGAAAAATTATCATGCAAACTCAAATTCTTTTTTGCTGTTTTCTTTTTTCAGAAAACAAGTTGAAATAAATAAATAAAAACAAAAATTTTACACAAAGCAGACATTTATATTATTTATATTATATTAATCGGATAAAATTTATTGAATTATTATATTCACTATAACAATTCAAGATTAAATTCGCAAAAATTTGTACGAACCCAATTGAATTTGTTTATAAGTTGAAATTAAATAGAAATCGAATTATCAAAATAAAACGGATCTTTCATAATGAAAAATATGATAAAAAGGATTCTTTTCCATAAATTTTTCCATAAATTGAACTCGTATAAATCAGAAATAATCCACGGCGAAGATAAATGCAAATTGAAATCGTGTCATCGACACGTGTTGCACGGCTCCTCGTAAAATCAAGTAGCATCCCTGTGGAAATTCATGAAAATGATCCTTTTCGCGAACGATCGATCTTTAAAGGCAGATTGAAACCACGAAACGTTTAACTCGATATTAATTACATATTAAATATTAATAGCATAACTATGTGATAAGAAACGATTATATGATTTCCTGCATAAATTCGTAAAAAATTCAATACGAAATTCAAGGATTTTATAACAATACTTTATTTTTCGGCAATTTTTTATTAATTTTGTGGAACTTTTATGCAAACCCGAAGAAAAATAAAATACATACAAACTTTAAAGAAAAAAAATAAAAAATAGATATCCTACGAGATTTTATTGATATGTTTCAAAATAAAATAAAAAAAAAATTAATATCCCATCGAATATTGATTTCAAAAAACATTTTATACGCAGTTCATTAGTTTTATTTGATAATAATATCAAAGAAGGAAATTATTATACTTTCTTTCTCGTAAAGGAGAGATATTATTCAATCTTATGGGTACCATAATCTGAATGTTCGCCACAAAGGTCTATTTCCGCTTTCCATGCATAAAAGGAACGATGAAACTAGTTCTCTTCGTTTCTTTTTCTGTCTTAAATATACTACTTAACAAGAAGTTTCATAGTTTTGCACTTTAAAGCGCGAACAGTTTAAAACTTTTAATAGTCCTATTTAACGGTGCGACGACGTAAAAGAGAGAAAAAAAATTGATTAAAAAAATGAGAGCAGAAATCTTTGCGCCTCGAAATAAAAGATGTTACAAGAAATTCAACGATTCCTAACTTTATGCATTAAATTTTGCAATATGGATTTTTCCAATTCAAGTATCCATCATATGCACAATTCCTTATTCATATGAAAATCCTATCTAATATATTTTTTTCTATTATTTATCCTTTATTGTACGATCCTTTTAAGAAAAAATATATTTCTTTCTAACAACTAACAGTAAAAATAAAAATTTATTTCTATACAATACTATCTGCTCTTTTCAAATTCCAATATAGCAATATCAAAAAAGTTTCAACAAAAATAGCAATAGCATCAAACATTCTATATTTCTCAAAAAATATTAATTCTTTAAAATTCCTATTCTTCTTCATCACTATATATATATACATATAATACCATCAATTCCAACACGAAGCCAAGCAAATAACAGAAAAGCACCTGTACGTAGTAATATTTTCCCATTTCTCTCATCGAAAAATCACTTACAGTATTGAAAATATCAATTCCTTAAGATTTCTCTCCCTCATATTTGTCGAGTAGTTCCCCCCTTTTCCTTTATCATCCCGCATACAATACCATTAATAAACTTCCAACGTGAGCCAGCAAAGAATACAAAAGTGGCAATATCATTTTACACTTCTCATCCTCTCAATAGAAGGAGGAGGTGGTAACCTTTAACGCCTGTCCCTTCGAAAATACTTCATGTTTTATTTATTTCCCTCGTTCTTCCGGTGACGCTTTACCTTTCTCCCTCTCCCTCTTCGTCTATTCCGGTCACTTTAGATTGTCGTCACATCGTCGTGAATGTCAACCGCGCGTTGCCAGGAAAACCACGATCATCGTATAACATCGTGGAATGGCCCCCAACCAATGGCCACGTTCCCACCTACCGAGGAAGAGGAGGAAGAGGAGAAGGAGGAGGTAATTAGGGCAAAGAGGTTAATTAACTCGCATGCATTTCGCAAGCTATTTCCTTCACCCTTTGTCCACCCATTTCGCAATTTGTTCGCAACATCGATTCCATTACGCGATATTGCAGTCTGCAAATACCACGTGCTACACCCTTTTTTTTTCTCTCTCTCCTTTCGACCCTGTTTCTTTCAACCCTTCCTTCCTGTCTCCTCGTCAACCACGCGAATAGATACCCCCAACGTATTCGGTTTCCTCGTTCGAATCGCGGAACTGGGTCGCGGATCTTGCGCCCAGAGAGAGAGAGAGAGAGAGAGAGAGAGAGAGAGAGAGAGAGAGAGAGAGAGAGAGATAATTATCGCGTTTCATGGAAAAATATGCAAATTCGTATGCCGATACGCGACCTCGTAACGATCGTGATTTTTCATCGGGCTTATCTCGACCGTTTTTAACTCGAACCTTTCCATCCGTTCACCGTGACGTCAGACAGGGAAATCACTTTGACGTGATTCATTCGTTCGTTTGTATTGGATAATGAGCGCGTCACTGCGCCTATGAAACGATTAACCAACGATTAATTCATTACTTCGTTACTTTGAGATAAAATATGGTATTCGGGTTGTGCGCGGATTATATTTTATGCGGTTATAACGCTCGTTGCCGATTTTAAGCTTGAATTAACGGCCTGTTGGGGATTTCTATATGACATAATGTGCCCTTTTAAATTGTTCAGTGATTTTGGGCTCCGAAATATTAACAGTGTATAAAAGAATCCTTAAATGAATAAAAAAAAAATTTCATAAAGAAATGAAGCCAATCTTTAAAAAACGACAAACAACATCCAACAATCACTGAACAATCTTGTATTCTTTTCGAACAAGTAAATCACATTGAAAATTTTCGACGATCGTTTATTTTACGAAAAATAGAAAAATAAGAAGAAACGTTCAACATCATTGCAGAAAATTTTTCTCATAATGATCTAAGTAGTATCAACGATATACGAAATATCGAAAAAGCGGCTCCAAAGAGTTGGACTGGGAATAATTTCCGCGTAATGGATACCAAGAACGAAGCGAAGAATGGAACGTGCCGATCCATCGAAAAAATCTCTCGTGTCCAGACGGACATACGATCAAAAAGTCCTTCGTTTGCTCGTCCGTCACCCGGTGTGCGGCACGAGAACAGCCACGACACGAGACAATGGGACACACTCCATGCAACATGTGTTACCAGTCGTGTATAAAGAGAGGGAGAGGGACATGGTATAGCATTCTTCGTGTCTCTATATCCCTGTAGCCTGTAATATGGACCGGGTATGCTGGAAGGTGGCAAACAAGCGGTAAAAATCGGAGGGGGGCCAGCTGGGCCTCTGTACACCGAGCAGGCCCATTGTCAACGCGTTTATTACAATGGTGAAATTGCTGTTATATGCCCTATCCTCTCGATACAGCTTGCACAGAGGAGACGTAATGGCCGACGAATACGATTGGTTTGGTCAGAACACAAACCCTTTATAAATTGAATTGTTTGGTGGTTGAGAAATAATATATGGTTAATTCTGGATAGTATTTTCCTTCGATCATGAAATTTCACTATTTTCAATAATTGATATTTTTAGATTGAATCGAATAATAGTTAGATATAGTTTTCTTTGATAGAAGAGTTAAGAAGAGATTAAAGGATACGAATATCATCAGCAAAATATCATTTTTTAGATATCTAATCTTAAAAGTGAGTTTTTGATGGATAAAATGAATCCCATTGTAGAGATAAAAAAATCTGATCGTTCAAGAAAACGATCATCTTTTCACAAAACTTCGGAAGATTTTCATATACGTAGAAGGAATTTTTATCGATACAAAAAATAAATATCTATATTTAATATAATTATTTATGGTGTAATATATATAAAAAAAAAAATGAAAGTAATTCTACACGAGTAATAAATAAATTATTTCTAAATGAGTAATAATTGACTACGCTTAAAGAACACGGACTATATAAATCTCGTTTGAAGTTATTCATCAGTTAAATCAATATGACTAAATTTTTTCTTTAAATATCAAAGAATATACAACCTGTTTTTTTAAATAACAAGGTTATGATATTTTACAAGAAGGTTATTTTATTTTCCTGCAACAATAAGGTTATGGTATTTTACAAGGTTATTATATTTTTTTCTTCACTCATGATATTTTAAACCTGATATGGACGCATCTACTTTAAAGCTCGATAAAATTCCAATTAACCATTCCTCTTAGATACGTGTCCTATTTTATATACAAGATACATTCATGCACACATCTTTGAAAGATCTCTTTTGTACAGAAACAAAATTGATGACAGAAAAATAAATCTAATTTAGAAGTTACGTTCGACAATTCCCTTCACGAAGATTATTTCCTAACAAAAAAAAAAAAAAAAAATAACGAAAATAAGAACTTTCGAGACAAATTTCCGCTACAAGATTCAAATCGATCATTTAAAATTGAGCGTGCGAGCCGATGGTATGCAAGTATCGAAACATTCCGCGTGTTCGAACGATCAGACATGCGGTTCTAGAATGCCAGAAATCGGACGGCAACACGATCGTGCATCCAGCAAAGGGTTAAGGAACGCGTATGATTTCGAGCATATGTTTAGCGCGAAGATTGATAGCCAGGGAACGCCGACAGAATCGAGGCACGTGCGTGAACGGGTGAAAGAGAACGGATCGCGTGATGAGGTGTCATCAGCTTGGCGATGCTCGCCGGCTAATGCCTGGTGTGTGCCTTCATCGCCATCGTGGGTTTCATCGTCGGCTCGTCCTCTATGGTATTTAACGCGCCCCGGTGCCGGTGACGCTTTCAACGGGAAAAACGGAGCTTTGAAAATGGGAGAGGGGGGGAAATATGAATGGGTGCCGGAGGAATGAATCGTGGAACGAGGAAATTTGGAGTGGCGGGCATTTACGTTCGAGTAGACGGGCAAATTTTTGTGATATGGACGAGGAGAGCGTCGAGGAACGTACAATTTCCTTTTTTTTTTTTCCTTCTTTCTTTTCTTCTTAGATACGTGTCCTATTTTTAATTTTTTTCCAAAATTCTTCGGTTCTTGAGGATTTTTAGAGGAGGATATATTTGTGTTATCGTGTTATTAGAGATATAATGTATCTTTGTTTGAAAATGATGAATTCGATCGAGATCAATCATTTGATTGAGTGAAAGATTTAAACACTGATTTTAGAGGCAAAATCTTAAAAGTTTTCCCAGGTATAATAGAAAAATTTCATCTAATCTATTCTAGATTACCCGTAAACTCGTACAATTTAATTTAATTTCTCCATTAGTAATAACATTAACGTAAATTAGGATGATAATATCAGATGACCCAGCCTGTATTAATTAATTACGAACGCTCGACTCATTAAGCCAACATTAAACCAAAATGTAACAACCCGATAAAATCTCCACACCTTGCAAAGTTTCGAGGGACCAACCCGCAGATGTACGAAACAAGCTACCGTTTTCCTTTATAATCTTAATGGAAGCTGGACGACGGTCGATGGTTTTAAAATTATAATTAATCGTCGTCCCCGCCGTATTTTAGTTTAATCATGCCTCGTTTAAGTCCTTTCCCATCCACCAACATATCCCCCCGATACAATATTGTTCATGCAAAAATCTAGCTGAGAAAAAATTATTTTATCTCGACTTCAAATCCAAAGAATTGAAAAGCATTAAATTTCGAGTATTTTCTTTTTTTCACGCAATCGATATACTTAAAAAAAAAATAATAATAATAATTCGATTAATTCCATCGAAAATATCACGATAATGAAATCAATCAGGGATAATAACTCCATTCGCAACTCGACGCAACCTTTTCCATTTCTTGCTAATCGAATAAAACGCCCGATCGAAGAGAAGAGAAAGAGAGAAAGAGGGAGAGGAAAAGGGAGAGACAGAGAAAGAGAAGAAATCGTTATCGTGTAAGCGACGTGTATTATCGAAATCTTTCTAGCCACGGTCAATTGTGCTCGAGAAGGATCGTTTGGAAACGGTTTGAAAGCACACATCGAGCCGGCACCGGGTCTGTCGTAGCCGAGTCGAGGACGGATCGAAGATGCCAGCTGACTCGTTCCTGACTACGGTGCGGCCGCATTGTCGGCGAGATTATTGCCCGAGACGTCGATGAAATTGTACCGTTCACTCCACCCTGTCGAGCACCCACTCGTCGAGCGCGGGATCGCGGCTCGACCCTAGCCCCCCTCCGAGCTCACCACCCCTTTCCGAGATTTCCAAGTTGTTGTGACGGTGATCGCCGACGTGCTCTTGGAAAAATGCATTTAGAATATCGACCACGAATCCTTCAGACAGACGAATAATAAAGGAGAGGCGCTTAATGTAAACACGAAACGGGGGGAGGGGGGGTTTCATTAAAAACTCGGACGGGGATTGGATATGCGATGAGAGGGATGTCGGGAAAAATTCGAACGAGAAACTCAATGATGATTATTATTATTAATTTGAAGTGTTCGATGATGGAAGGTTATGATATAATTAAATTATATATATTATGTATTTAATTAATTTTTCCTTTTCCCTCGATTAATTTATGATTTTTGAAGTCTAAATCTTTTTTTATAATATCGTAGTTGTTGAAAGAAAATGAAGTATTTAATTCTGACGTCTTAAATTGTAAATTGTAAACATGTTTGATACATGAAAAATGTATCGAAGATATATAGGTGGCATTAAGGGGGCGTATCATATGATAATTAGTTTTTTTTGTTATCGAGATACGAAGGTCATCTTAAGTGAAACCTTTTCTATAATATAGATACGTTTTTTGTTTAAATATATACAAATATAAAGAAAATGAAAAGATAGTTAGAAACAATATAACTACAACAATTTTTCTTAAGTGATTTAAGATTTAATAATTTTTGTAATATATAAATTAAACGAGAGAAGAGAAAGGAAATAAACTCTATTCAAAATTGATCGTTCGATCGATCGATTTCTCTAATCTAAATTTGAATTATACATGAGAAACGTATATACATAATATACCGTCTCAATATCTACATTTCAATTACTAAAAAAACCTTCCATTACATTCGACGCACAGTTAGCCGAGCACAATACAATTTGCATTGAATATAGTTTCAATGCTCCTCTATCTAACCACATACCAGTCCACAAAGAAACCAACGTGTTCCCCAACCCGATCAAGCGAATACCCTTCTCGCATATACAAATTTCATTCGACATTAGCAATACCCAGAAATCTAACAGTCGCAACAATCGACAAATCGAGCTTCGATGTTAAATTCAATTATTTGAAATTGTATTAAATTATTTCAAATAAAAATGATGACGAATCTCTAAGAATTTTAAGATCCAGAAGAATTTTATTCAAAATAATACCAATACGAAGAGAGAAATGACAAGATTAAAATTATTACTAGAAGCGTATAATATCCAATTTATCTTTTTACTTTAATAAAAGAAAGAAAAAAACAATCACAAAACTAGTCGTTCAGCACAAGAAACGAGTACAATTCCCTTCTTGCCGTGCCACGACTACCTACGATTCTTCGTGGCTCAAAAGCCGCATAACACTCGACAGACAACGCCGCAGAAGAGAAAAGAGAACGCAGAGAACGGGAGTGAAAAAAAAAAAAGGGCAGGTGAGAAATGCCATACGCTATACGTGGCCGACTCGCTCGATTAATCTAACGCAGCGCTACACCTCCGCCTGTTATTACGATTAAACTGCATCCTGGGCTCGATGTAATACCATACACGCAACAACAGTGGCTGTGAAGCAATGAGGACAAGAGGTACGGTGCGTCCTCGTCTCGACAGATACGAGAACCAAAGAGCACGACGTTCCTCCTCGTTACACTTGACAAGACACATCCTCCCCGCTCTCTCTCTCTCTCTCTCTCTTTCTCTCATTCACGAAGCAACAATTACACCTAATATCTCGGTCGAATTATTATTTCTCGCGTTTCCGATACAGAGACCCCCCCCCTTCGGCGACTCGGCTCTCTCGCGTCGACGATTTCACAGAGAGTGCCGCGACAGCTCTCAATCAATAATCGTAATTGGTACCGTCGTCGACGGTGGAAAATGCCGGTGAATATTCGTTAATTTTCCGCGTAAGCTCGCGCCACTCGATCGAGTCGACAGTCTAATTGGAAGTATCGCGTCGGAACTATTATGAAACGGATCGAGTGTAAATGAAAGCTCGGGGTCCTTCCCCCCTCCCTCCGAATACGGGAGGGGTGGGGGGATTTTTTTATATTTTATAAAATTCTAAAAGCGCGACACACCGCGTTCTTTCTTTCGAATCGAGAGATACGCGTGCAAAGGGGAAGAGGGGGGGGGGGGGTTTCAAAGTTGTGCGAGGTAAAGGTAAAATCGTGCGAGGGATGTTATCGCGGATCACGGGGTCCTTTATCGGGGCCCCTCCTTAACACGCATGATTCCAGCTTGGTTGTGTTGCGCTAGGACGGCACAATGTGCCAGCAGGATCGCCCGCACGAGAGGAGGACTCTCGATAATTCTACAGGGACAGGGCGAAAAAAATCAATAGTACAACCACCCCGATAGGGGGTCCCCTAACTCTAACGTGCATATATGGAAGGCCACGAACGGTTTTTCTACCTCGTACACTTAATGAGCACGGCAACCTATTTGCGCAACGCGCACGGTTTAACACTCGACTATACAAGGAGCCGTAGGTCAAGCGATCTTGCGTTTTTTTCTCCTTTTTTTTTTTTTTTTTTGATTTGTTTTTTACTCGTTGCTGGTATTTTTTTTTTTTGCGGATATAAATAAATTTTGAAAAGTAATGTGGGATCAATGCGTCGAAGACAAATGTTGGGGTTGTACGTTGTTTTATTCTTCGATTTATACTCGTGTCGTTAAATTCTATTTTTTTTTTTTTCTTACTACATAATTGTGAAATTTGAAGGATTATTTTAATTTACTGCTGTAACTAGATTCTATAATTTTATAAAGATTGGAAAGAAATTGAAAGATTTATATGATAAATCCTTTTGTTAAATATATTTAATTTCAAATTTCAAAAATATAATAGATGAAAGAAGAAATAACAAAGAGGAAAACTATGTTAAACTATTATTTTTAATCTCAGATGAAATGATAATAATAATTCTTTTCTTTCACAAACTCGTAATTATCAGCAATCTTAGCTCTCTAATTACGCGATTACTTTAATTCTCATCACAAATCTTATCTCCTTAATTATCCAATATCTCGCTCGTAAAATCTCATACCTAATATCAATCATCTAAACCGACGTGACGTAAACGTATTGTCCCAGATTCGCGAAACTTTCAAGCACCATCGGTGTCGACGCGAACCATCGCACCGGAACAAAGAAAACAATAATGTTCGCTTGGAAAAGTTTTGGAAAAACGGCGCGGAAACATCGACCGCCGCCTCTCGTCAAAGGGCTTTTCATCGAATTTTCCCCGAGATAAACACCGAACCCGTAAAATCAAGCGGGATTCTTAACGTTGGAACACGGAAAACGAATATCAAGCAACGAGATCGACCGAACGAGAGGCCGACCGAGAGAAAGACGAGTGAGCAGCCCTGTCGTACCTTCTCTTTCGATAAAACGCTCAAAGGAATTCCCCTCGGTGCACCTTGTTTCTCGCTAGGAAAAGCGGAACTCGCGAGATTCGCGTCAAAGAACATTATTTCCCGTCGTGTAGAAAAGAGAGAGAGAGAGAGAGAGAGAGAGAGAGAAGGGGGGAGGAGAAAAAGAAGAAAATGCGATAAGAGGCCTCGACGCTTTTTGTGCCAGCTTAACACACGAGAGACGAGAAGAGACGAGAGACGAGAGAAGAGAGAAGAGAGAAGAGAGAAGAGAGAAGAGAGAAGAGAGAAGAGAGAAGAGAGAGAGGGGGGGAGGGGGAAATTCAGAGATTAGCAACGATATGGAATGAGACGAAACGGAACGGAAGCATTTTCTACGCGTGACGCGCGTGTAAAAGTGCGTATCGATTTGTGAAAGCGAGAGTAATACTTGAGAGTAAAATTTACGAGATTTAATCTCGAGAATTATTTTTAACACAAGATTCACTAGCGAGAAATCGAGAATAAATTCTCGAGAATTATTTTTGAGAGTGTTTCTTGCAACACTATGTTGAAAGTGATTGTCCAATAGATTTGATCAAATATGGATTCGCATTCTAATTCTATGCTGTGAGTTTAGAAAATGTATTTTTTCTTTTTTTTTTTTTTTTCTTATATTGTTACAAAAAACCACTGGTTGGTTCGTCACGATGAATCTCGTTAACTATTTCGAGGGTGAACGGGACTAAAATAAGGATGGTCTCGAAGGACGCTTCAGAGGGTTCTCTGAATCAACCCCTGGAGACAGGAGTTAGGGAGAGAACATGGGACGACGATCGATTTTTCTGAAGGTTTTTCATCGGTGATCGTCCTAAAGTCTAGGACCTAGACCATGGATTCCCAACCTCTGGGTCGCGACCCACAAAGGGGTTGCAATAGTTATTTTTACTTGGAATTCATTTATATAGAAAATGTAGTAATAAAAATTTTTAATACTTATTTACTTTACTTATTTTATACTTTGATATAATTACATGGAAAAAATAAATAGAAATAAATTAGCAATGATAATTTTTAAATTATTAATATTTAAATTTTTAAAGAAATACATTAAAAGGAAAAGAATATTCGTTTATTATAAAAGGGGTCGTATCTCGAAAAAAGATTGGGAAACACTGTCTTAGATATTGTTCTCTTTCCCTCCATTTCATGTTGTATCCAGAAAACGATTTAATCTTGGAACAAAGTACATCTGTCGTGTTGCTAAACACGTATACATTGATAATTCTCCCCCCATTGAATTATCTCCATGAATTCTATATTATTAACATACACGTAATGTATACAGTGTGTTAATATATTCATGGCATAGAATCTACAAACAAACATAAAATTTGGTAAAAACGTCAATTAAGACTTATTTATAAAGTTATGAACAATTTAAATTAGATAAAACGAGACTTACATAGAATAAGAACAGTTCCATCTTTATCACATCACGTGTCACTCTACTTTTTTCTCAACTTAAATTGTTTCTAACTTAATAAATAAGGCTTAACCAATATTTTTGTACATCAATTTTCATATTTATTTTGACGTCTAGAATCTATTTATTATTTTTATTTTATTATTTTGAACGTCTAGAATCCTTCAATGGTGTGTCTCATAAAATTTAACACCCTATACTGCTTACACATATTAATATGAATCTAGAAATTCATCGAGATAGCCCAACGAGGGGGAAAATTATCAACGGTGTGGGATATTATTTTACGTGGAACTATTTCGATTCAAAGCTCGATAAATCGATTCTCAACGTTTCGGTGTCTCCATTGGACGAGAGAATAATTGAAAAGCTGGACGGATTCTGTCGCGTCAATAACGCGAGGAATGATATTCGCGGTTCATAGAGAACATCCGTCTATCTACGAAAATTGTTCGAAGATAGAATATTGGTGGAGAGAAGAAACGATGTTTTGTCTTGTGATTGCTGCACGAGGCTTTTGTACACGGTCGGTGTTGCGTTCGACAAACACAACGAGCACACGGAACGGGGCAAATATGGGAGGGTGCAAACGAGAGAACAGGACGAGAGGAAAATAAAAATTATGGGTGAGACACGTGTAGATGGTACGTCTACGTAGTATTATTTTTACACTGTCTCTTTATTCGTCCTTTTATTATTCATGGTAGCGTTTGCTATGGGAATTGCGTTTGTTTTCATAAATTGAAAAACTTTTTGTATATGTTATATGGAAATATTAGGGATCGATAGACGATGAAAATTTATACAATTATCCAATTGAACTAATCTAAAAATTTTGTTACAATTTATTTATGCTGTGGTATTTTTGCTTCCTTTATTTAAGGAATTTATCATATTTTCTATTTATGTTATGGTTATATCGTTTTTAGAAATCTATAAAAGAAAAATATTTCCAAAAAAAATCGAATGGAGATTTATTTTTTTAAAAAATTAATTTTTTATAAAGACTAGAAACGATATAACTTTGATTTATAATATTTTTACATTATTTTTTGACCATAAATAAATTTCAACCATCCATTTATCATTTTAACTATTTAAGAAAGTAATCTTTAATATATTTTATCAAATAATAATAATAATAATAATAATAATAATAAAATTTTTATATATAATATAAATTTTTTAATATAAAATTTAATATAAATTTATTATATATTTATTATATATATTATATTTTAATATAAAATTATTTTAATATTTAATTTATAATATATTCAAATTTAAAATTATTTTCTTAAAAATATTAATGGGCATACATTATGATATTCTTTCATGACTAATCTTCATTTTTCTTGCCACTCCCTTATATATTTTATCCAAGGAATGGAAATTAAATTTTCATTTCACAAATGAAAGGAAGCTACGTACCATCAGCTAAAAGTATAAAACCATTTGAACTTGTTTTATTTCTTTTTATAGTAAAATAGTATAATCAGATTAGATCGGCGATGATGTGCCATACTAATATCTGTTAATATGTGGAAAGTAGATTTTAGAATATCAAAGTGATATGTATTTTTATAAAAATATTTACTACCATATAATTATTCTATGTGACCCTATATGAAACTAATACGCAAAACGAACAAATAGCAATTATAAGATAAAAATGAAGAAATATTCTAAAAAAAATGATATAAAGACGAAATTAATCGAGAATTTTTCTCCTTATCGACAATTTTAAGATTCTTGAAAGAAGATCTAGCAACAATCTAATATATATCCATAAAAAAATAAAATAAAAATAAATTCTAAAACTCTTCTTTTCCTTAAATCGTTTTAGATTGATATCAAGATTAACAAATGGAGTGAAGAATAAAAAAGAAAGAAATAAAGAAATTTTAAACCAAAACTCAGTGTTATTATTTGAGAATGTGACTATAGGATGCTCAACAAGGCAAACATGTCGAATTGCCTACTTCCGGGACACGAATGCCGCTGTAACCGAGTCGATGAGGTCCCCAAGGGCACAAAGGACTGTTCGCAGAAAGGAAAACTCGAGGCCATGTCCCCGCCCTCTAAATCGCGACTTTCGACGGATAACTGGCATGAATCCAACGGAAGCGTTTGCTCGATTCGCGCAACCGGAGGTGCTACGTGGCTTAGATTTACACGCAGTTCCGTCTAGCGATGCAACTGGCCATAAATAAGCCACCGAGCAACAAAAATTGTATTTATAACGAGGAACGATGATATACGATGCTTAAGCTCCAAAAGTTTTGGAGCGTGAGTAATTTTGTTATCTTCGAAATTTATGAAACGAGCTTTTATTATTTATTTCTTATGTTATTATTTATACATCTGCTTTAATAAATGTTGGATCTCGTGCAAAATATGATAATCCATCGAATTTTTATATTATATTATGCAAAATAACAATCTTTAACATGGAAAAGATTTGTAAAGATTATTTATGAAAACAATTACCTCACTTAATGAAGTTCGTTAAAGAAATTTGGAATGAAATATCATTTATTACAAGAAAATTTGAAAGATAAAAGGAAAAAATGAAGAATTTTTGTGATTTTCCTCTTTGCAAAATTGCAATTATTTTAAAACAATTATTATTTCATTAATCATTCCTTTTGAAATATCTAATTAAAATATCATATAATTCTTCATTTTATTGAAATTGAAAAACTTATAATTTTCCTTCTTTTTTTTCTTTAATTTTATTAAATTTTCTTTTTTATATTTTCCTCATAATAGAAACTTGTAAAAAAAGTACTTGTTTTTAACAGATTATCTTTAAGGGAAAAATAATGACTTTATTAACGAATAAATTAATAAGTAACGACACCTACAATGTCTCCTAAAATGAAACTGATTCCTTGGTATTCAAAAGGAAGAATAAAGTAAATGCTTCCTTGATTTCCAAAAGTTAGTGTAATCACTGGTTCACGACAATGAAAGACAGAAAAAGATCTCCCCCCTTTAATGAGCGTGTTTCAACGCTAAATGGCGTTGCTCGTGAAAAGCGATGTTTTGCATTTAAAACACGCCCGAATGGGACGAGACGTGAAGAGGGTAGTATTTCGAGAAATCGTAATAAAGAAATTCTTCCCGGACTATTCCACGACTCTTCTTTTTATCTGAGAACTTCCACTACCCCCGTCGTCTTACGACTTGGGGAACGTAGACACCGGAGAACAGGAAGACTTTTTAAGTGGCTCGAGATAATCTCAAAGAACCTACCTACAAATTCGCATGTAGCGGTCTCGAAATATATCGTCACATTAATACAATGCCTTTTTCCTTTCTCTTTCTTTCTTTCTTTCTTTTTTTTTCGTAAACTGTATAAGAGAATATATCAAATATAATTTTTCAAATTATCATGACTTAATTCCTTGGAGAAAATCACTTGTGCCCTGATTATATAAAAAGTAAATAAAACTTGAAGTTATATCTTTTGATTGTAGATTTGAGATAAAATGAAATTAGAAAATTGCTTGTGAAAACGAGTATAGATCTACGATCATAAATATTAAAGTATTAATCGATTCGAAATTATCGAAAAAATTATTTATCAATTCTTTTTTATGCAGGATAACGATTTTTATTTATGCAAGATAATTATCCCAGACGCAGCAAAAATCTGTAAAAATTATTTAAAATTATTTAAAGAAACTATAACAACTAAAAAATAAATATTTAAAAATTTAAAATTTAAAAATAGAATTTCATTTAGATAATTCATTAAAATAAAGATATACAAATTATATATATATAAAAAAAAAAAAAAAAAAAATTATTAAAATTTCTATGGAAATCATGTACGATTTATGCGCATTGTACAAATATATAATTTGAAAATGTAATATTCTATATATATAATATTCTATCTTAATAATATTAATATAATAAAACAATATAATAAACAAGAGTTACCTGTAATGTAATTAATAATTATATTTTGATTTCTACAATTAATAAAGAGACAAAACTTGAAAGAAAAAAAGTTTGTCTAATATTTGATCCATGTCATGTAAGTTGTCTAATCCAAATCTAAAAAAAGAGAATTATTCAACTTTTAATAATAAAATTATTAAATATACAATTTTAAGTTTAAAAGTTTCAAAGTTAACTATGTAACTATGTATGTAATATTGTATGATATTATAATTTATTTTAGTTTCTAAAAGTTTAATGCTGTTTTCGACATAAGATTATTGAGAACATCGACATAGATTCGTCTTGTCGTATTTAAAGATACATTGACGCACATAGTTTCGTATCTTTTAAATGTCGTTGGTGGGCGTAGAATGCTAAATGTTCGCAAGACCAAGATGATTTTGAATATATCTACATTTAGTACATTAACATTTTTTTCTTTTTTGTTTTTTTCATTTCAATTCATATTCACTTAAATTCATATATATATACATTAAAATTTCTTAAAATCTTCAAAAATATATTATTACCTGTTTCTTACGATGTAATACACGAACTGTTCAATATATCCGGAAAAGATAAAGCCTCTTGAATGAACATTCTATTCTATCATCCAAAGATATTTTAACACACGTGGTTATAAGTGACGTCATCTTAATTTTTAACTTAACAGTTTCAACACCAATTTTAAAAACTAAAAAAAAAGAAAGAATTTGAAATGTATGATGTTATTTTAATTATTGGAAAATTATAAAATAATTATAATTGCTCTCTATGGCATCCATGTTTCTTTACACAATCACGTGACTTTATAAAACAATATGATTGGTGAAATTTTGAAATTCAAAAAAACTGAATATTTCTTGTTTTCTAAATTGAATTTCTATTATTACATGGAGAATGTTAATTCATTAAATTTTTTTACAAAATAAAAAATAAGTTAAAACTATTAAAAACTAGAATAACAACATGTATTTGTTTCTTTATTCCATTTTTATTCCATAAAAAAAAGTAAAAAATCCGTAATTTCTAGTAATAAAAAACTAACATAAAATTCTCTATTGTCAGAAATATACTATATGTAGCTCCGATGACTTTAATCGCAAACAATGGCAAAACAATGATTATTCTGAGATGAAAAATGCTGCTTGTATCCTCATACTCGCTCTCCTATATTTTTATTAACCATGATGTTTTCATATCGTTTCAATTATAATAGAATAATAATAAATTATAGAGTTATAAAGTTTACTTCATAGAACTTAAAAATATAATAAAGAACTTTAAAAATTGATTTTTTCGAAAATAAAACCTTATTTAAAACATTTTTATCTTTTTTTAAATATAAAGAATTAAATTCTATTCAATAATGTTATTCTTTATGAATAAAAAAACATATAAATAAAAACAAAATTCTATTACACAATTAAATTAATTTTGGTGAAATTTTATAAGTTACTAGCTATAAATTACTAATAAATTATTGAATTATTAAATTAATAAATTAATAAATTTATAAACATGCAAAAGTATTTATATATATTATTGAAATATATTTATATATTTCAATAATTAATTGAAATATAACTAAATACAAAATTTTAAAAATATATAACCTTATTTCATCATATGACTAATCAATATAATATAATTGAAACGATTTTAATTCATAAAAATAGTAAAAAAATAAAAAAGTTAAATATTAATAAAAATTTATAAATTGTATTCTGTGATATTTCGTATGATCAGAAATTTGTAACATTAGCATTTAGTAACAATGTTATCGAGTGAACGATAACGGTCAATCCACATTGCAAAGTGGGCGCGTGCGGTGAAAGCTCGCATTGCTGTATGTGCATGCCGGTGACGCCATGTAACGATAGATTTACAATTAAAGAAAATTCATGGTGACAGCATATATCATATGGTTGATATGATTTCTATCTGTATCATTTCTATGCGTCGAGAAATAGATTTAACAGAATATTGTCGAAATTAATCGCATTTATAACGGTACATACCTAACGAATGAACAACAAATCGAAAAGGATACATTTATTAACTGTCTTACTTTCATTCTTGTCATTACTTGTTCCCATTTTCACGGTTCACTGCGAGATCACTCAATGACAATAATGCTCAATGATCGTGAATGGAAAATAGACTAGATTTGATAGAAGAAAAATAATCATATTAATAGATAATGTAAAACTATTGAAACTTGACTGTAGCTATGATGATGATTATCATTTTATTCGATTCCTGTGAATATTTACCATTTTAAAATAATTAAACACGATTACAGTAATTCCCGTTTAAAATATTATATATAAATCCATTGAGATAGAATAAACACATTTAAATACTTACATTATGTGCTGTTTACATATACAATAAAAATCAAGCAAGTATACTATTTTATACATATTAATAATATATATAAGTCAAATAATAAACCTTGTATTTATATATTTATGGTTAAAAAAAGTAATTATAAAAGAATGTTAAAATAGAATAAAAAAAAAATTATATATATTTTATACTATATACTATATTTTAGAATACACAGTCATGTAATATCAAAAATTGAATTGCAGTCAATCATAAAATCAATTTTTATTATAATTTTTTTATTACAAAAATTAACGAGATTGAAATATTGAAACTAAAAATTATTATAAAATTTAAAATTATTCGTTATATTATGTATCATCGTGAAAGCCACTTTGTAAGTATTTTTGATATCTACTATTTACTGTTTTTAAAAGAATTCTTTTAATTATGAAACAAATATTATTTAGATTAAAAAATAATTTAAATAACGTAATGTAACAATGTAAGAACTTAAGAAACTATTATTAATTTATTAAAAATAATAATTCTTTTAAATATTTAGAAATTAGCAACAATGTGCCAAAGGTCAATGGCGTTCGTTTGTTTATTATGGTGAGCACTTCAATAGATATATCTATAGGTATGTCAAACAGCACACACTGATATTAGAATAAACTCTTAACGCAAAAAATTCAAATTATTTTCTTCTACATACCTGTCTTATGGCAGGATTTTCGGCGTTCTTCGAGTAATCCGCGTTCAATGGAATATTCAATTAATCATATAGCACATTTTAACACACGCCGGGACGCACTATGCACAGAAAGAGTCAACGAATGCACCACGAGCAGACTGACAGTTACCACGGGTTGTTCATTATTGGAAAATCTGTCTTGCAGGCTGCTCTTGCGCAGCCGGCGCGATACTACTGACTTCCTCCCCTCTACAAGTCGACGCCATTTGTACCAACCTTCTTTCCTTTTCATAACCGTATCGAAAAAAAATGGAACCCTGACTTTGTATATATTAAATTCGATATTTATTAACAATATGCAAAATTGAATTTAAATTAAAACTTACGTTTATCTCTTAATTTATATTTTGATTAATATTTATGAAATTTGATAATAAACTTTTATTAAACAAATTGTATATAACTTTTCTATAAAAATCATTATTGTTAATATTTTGTGTTTTAATCATTATTATTTTTTTGATTATATATATGTATATATATGTATATATATGTATATGTATATATATATACATATATATGTTGTCTTTTATATTTATTATATAAAATAATTTATATTTATTAAGAAAAAAATATTCATTTATAAAAATATTAAAATATTAAATTTTTTCAATAATATTTGCCATTATAAATATAAAAGTATAAATATTTTTAAAGAAATAATAAATTTATAAGCATAAAATTTATAAAAATGCTGGGATAATTAAAGGTCTGAAATCTATAATATAGTAATTCCATCTAGAAAGTGAATAGTCTGTGGAAACAGACAACCTCACGGAGGTTGGCTGAATTTTCGCAAAGTGAATTTCACTTGATTATAAGATATTATTTTCTTCATCTTAGCTTCGGGTAATGAAAGATTTATACTATAATTAAAACGCATATTCTAAAGTGATTTGGTTTGGAGCATATTATTGGGTGTTAATTTCGTATTCTTTAGAAAAATATACAGCGTTTCACAAAAATAAGATATCATGGCGGTACCCACTACCGGTGTAGGTAAGTATCTTATATCTGTTTTTTACAGGCTAAAAAATGCAAACAACAAACAGGTTTCATATCATTTGAAAATTAAAGAGTTCAAATTAAAGAATCATATATAAAATATCATTATGAAAATTATACTTCTAAAATCTTGATAAAATAGAAAAGTAGACATATAATATAGAAAGATATCACGCACAGTAAATGTATATATAAAACTAATTAATAGTATATCGGAGTTTTGAAAATATCATTATTATTTTATTTTTTTTATATAAATAAAATTATATATATTATAAAAAATATTTGAAAATATTAACGAGAAGATTACATCGTGCAAAATTACAGACTCATAACCTATACTTATGTTTTAATGGTTTTAATTAATAATATTTTATTGATACCTTTAAAAAATAATTTAAATTTTATGTTTTTAGTTGTGCCTCGAAACTTTCGTTTATTAGAGGAATTAGAACAAGGTCAAAAAGGTGTAGGTGATGGTACAATCAGTTGGGGCTTAGAAAACGATGATGATATGACTCTCACACATTGGACTGGAATGATAATTGGACCACCTAGAGTAATTTTTTCTAAATTTTTATAAAATTCTATTTGATATATTAATTTAAAATTTAAATTCCTATGTATTGTATAAATATATTATATATAAATATTTGCTTATAATATTATGTTAAATATAAATTTGTATTGCTTAAAAATTATAATAATAATAGCAAATTAAAATTAATTGTATTAAAAAAGGAAATGAGTTTACCATTATTAATAAGAAAAATAATATTAAATGTATATAAATATTATTGATTAAATATATTATAATTATATAATATAAATTAAAAATTTTATAATATAAATTAAATTTATAAATATATTACAAATATATCGATTAAATATATTATAACTACATATTATATAATATTTTTTAGACACCATACGAAAATAGAATGTATAGTTTGAAAATTGATTGTGGTCAAAGATATCCAGATGATGCACCCAATGTAAGATTTTTAAGCAGGATCAACATGAATTGTATTAACAGTACTACTGGTGCAGTAAGTATTTTTTTTTAATTTCAATAAGTAATATAAATAAAAGTAAATATTTAATGTATTAAATTTCATAGGTTGATAACCGCAGTGTACCAGTGCTTGCAAAATGGCAACGAGAATACACAATTAAGACAGTTCTTCAAGAACTTCGTCGTTTAATGACATTGAAGGAAAATATGAAATTATCTCAGCCTCCAGAGGGTAGCACTTTTTAGCCTAACCACATATAAACATCTCTTCCTTTCTGCAGTAGCATGGGGTGAGATTCAATGAAGGTACCAAATATTAAATCGGTACCAAGTAAAGACATACTACTAAGAAATAACATCTGTATAAAAAAAGAAAAAAGAAAGGAAATGATGACTATAAAAGTTGATTCAGTGTTTTCAATTTACTAAGATATTTACTTACAAAATTCATAAATCATTTATTATTACTTACTATTTCTTAAACTTATAGCATATTTCATATATATATATATATATATATATACACATATATATATATATAAAACTATTTTATTTTTAATATTTTATTTTAAAAACATGCACACGTATTTAATTTAAGAAAATGCTGTTTCAGCTTTTTAAGTTAATACGATCTAAAATAAAATATTTTGATTCTTAAAACTGGAAACACAGACTGTGTAATAAAAGTAATAATCAATAAGAATAACTTATGCCTTCAAAGTTTTTTAAGTAAAACAAAATAGCCTGAATAACATTTCAGTTTGAGCATAAGTGCCATTTCATAATTTGTGGAGGTGTCTCAGTAATTATTATTGTAGACAATTCTAAATTTTAATAATTTATATTTTTGTGTGCTCATTTTTATCAAGTTTTATTTTACTTTTTCTCTGTTAATTGTTATTCAAATATTAGCAAATAGCAGGTTGTTAAGATCAATATTTGATATAATAATGTGCCTTTTTGTGCAAGTAGCATAAAAATGAGCATATATTGAACATATTTGGTTGAGACATCATCCAAGAACGGCCTCTTATTCTATATAGAGAAAAGTGTTTCTTAACTAATAAACAATTTATGTTATAATTAAAACATATAAAATAATTTGATTATTTGATATAATAATATGTGGATAATGGTATAGTATTTTGCATCAGTGTATGAAAACATTTACATCAATGTATGAAGCATTAGATTAAAAATATATAATTTTTCTCTTCCATTCCATTATTTATATATTAGAAATATATTTTAAGTTTTTTTGGTCATTATAATGCAGATATATAATACATATGTATTATTTAGTCTTTGATCAAAGCTTCATAATTGATGTATTTATAAAATCATACTTAATTTTTAATAAAAATCCAAAGTATCATAAATAAATTTCTAATCATTAGAGAATCAGGTTTGAATGCTAGTGCAGTTCTATTATAAATTGCTACAAACTATACCGTTCCCATGAAGTTGTATACAGAGCGGAAAAAAAGTTTTCCATAATTATGTTACATTTTAGAAAAAGAAATATAATCATAAATTATTTCAAACATAATATAATTTTTTGAAATTTTATTATCCAAATTATAGTAATATCTATCCTTAATTAAAATAAATCCAAACCAAAGTACCAGATTTTTAATACAAGTTCACATTTATTGAATAATATTATAAAATTTTCAATTACCTGAAACATTATACATACCTTTTCATCAGCTTTGCATTTTAATATTACACTATAAATGATGTAATAGTGTAATCTAATTCATATTAATGAAAATATTAAGTAATATCACTTCATGTTGATGAAATCATGCTTAAGAATAAACAAATTTCTTTAGAAATTATTTAAAATCAATTTTTTTATTCCTTACATTCAGGGAATTTTTGTTTAGGCAATAAATATATGATTAAATAAGTTTTACAGTTTATTTAAATCTGACGATGATATTATTAATTGTAGTTATATGTACAAGGCGATTGACGCGTTAAATAAACGTCTATCATTTGAGTGCAATTATGTTGTTGTAAATATCGCAACATTCAAACAAAGTAAAAAACTACATTCCAATATGGGAACCTAACATCGTCGGATCATTTTCCTTGAGCTAATATAGCTTTATTACTGTAGTTATATTACTGTTGTGGAGGTTTATGTCTTGGAGTGAAAAGTATTTTAGTATTTTTCACAGTTGTCCACTTATGTCTCTTCCAATATACTAATAATGGTACTACTATTGAACTAATACCCAAAAGCTGCAAAATAATTATATAATTTTTAAAATAATAATAATTACATATATTTCTTGAAGTATAAGTAAGAATATATTAATATCAAATATTACCTTAATAGTAAGTCTCTTTCTTTCATCATGTTCTGAATTTGATGTCCACATAAGAAATTCTACAATATCTTTTGCTAATTGAGAAGCTGATGCAGGAGTGCCATCTTCATACTCTATTACTTCATCATAAAGAATCTGAAATATGATAGAAAAAAAATTAATTTAGAAATCAATTTCATATATATCTCAAATAATTACATAAACTTACTTGTGGCATACCAACAGCTCCACCAACAAAGTAAGGATTGAAATATTGACCCTCTCTTATTGGAATACCAGCTGGTGGATCACAGTACCCAGTTAATAATGAAAATACATAGTTCTAAAATGTAAAATATATGAATAATATATTGAATTTAAGAATATTTTTATAGAAAAAAATTTTTGAATAATTTGAGAATAATTTGTTCTAAATAAAATTAATAAATAATATATAAAGTTCAATATATAAAAAAATAAATAAACCAAATTTATTAATTATTTTACCTCTCCATGCTCAGTTGCATTAATAATAAATGTTAAATCTGGCGGATAAGCACCATTATTTGCTGCTCTAGCTGCTTCTTCATTTGGATATGGAGGTGGTATATAATCAGATAATTTACCAGGACGCATAAAGTAATTTCCTTGGTCATCAGGACCATCTTGAACCTACATTATTTTTTTTTTTAATGAAATAAGTTATATTTTTAAAATAGTATACTAATATCACTATTTTTTTAAATAAAATTGTTTTAACTTTTAGTTACACAATTATATATTTATTATTATTATACTTTCATTATATCATTCAATTCTACTTTAAAAATATTTACCTGAACTTCTGCTGCAATAGCTTTCACTTCTTCTTCAGTATGTGTAACACCCACAAGATGACGATAAGCCATATATTGTAAACTATGACAAGCTGAACACACATTTTTATATACTTCCCAACCACGTCGAAGACTAAATAATATAAAAAATATGTATTTTATTATTAAAATTATGTTCCTTACTTCTCATAATGCTTTTATTACCTTTTATGATCAAGTGCACTAAACATTCCATAAAAACCCCATTTATAGGTTGGTGGATGTGCTACCATATCAAAAGCTTTTACAGATTGATCCAAAGCATAAATTAATGCGCTGATACCTCCAGCTGTTACTCCTAAACATGCTAAGAGCTGTAATTATTTTTATTATATAAATATATTAAAAGTCTCTTTGTATATAAATATATATATATATATTCATTATGACATAACTGAAACTTACTATAAATATATGTTCAATATATAAGAACATACATATATAACACATATATATTCATGTATTTAATGAGTTTAAATGTTATTGGTTGTACATTAGGAATGTGGGAATAAGGAAGGCATCTTCAATTCATTACAGAAATACACATACCACTTTTCTGCCTCTAGACCATTGCTTGGCAGTAGAAAAATTATGTACCTGCTAAATTAAAATTTAAATATTAGATAAACTTTTAATTTATAATATAATTTTTTTATTTTAATTTTATTCAATAATCTTATTCAATAAAATTTATAACATTACATTTTAAAATTCTAAATATTTACATGAATTTTAATGTTATCTTTTTTAATCCATTATGCAAGTTGTATAATTATTAAAATAATCCAAAGTTATAAATATTTTCAGTTATAAATTTGATTTTTAAACTATCCATATAAATCAGATTTGTTTGGCTATGGCAACATCATAATTTTGTATGCTGATAACTATTACATAACATCAAATAAAATGTCTTCAAAATCCTGTTGAAATTATTATCCTGTTATAAAATATGTTTCATTAGAATTGATAAAGTGACATTAAGTACAAAATTAATATATTTTTCAAGAAAAATGTCATAGCAGCCGACAACTTGTATAGTTCATCAAAAGATCTACATTAAGTTCGATACATTAATTTTATAAGATAACATTTAAATAATAAATGATATTTTTAAAGTAAATAAGTTAATACATCTAAAAGCAAGTTATATTTAAATTACATACCTGATTGAATAATGTTCCATAATTTGATTTCAAAAGACCGATTTTATAAACTCGTCCTAATGAAGCCGCCATGTTGGCCAAAGGTACAATGTATAAAGATTCTTAGTCAATTAAATATCTATAAAATAAACATACATATAGTGGTAAAATAGTAATTATGTATGTTTCATAAAATTTTGTTATCAATATATGCATATTTTTATATGCAATCACAAACCTTTTACAAAGTAGACAAAAAGCAAAAGGTACTTACACAACTTTTGGTATGTAAGACGACTATAATCAAGCATACCAATATCATAAGGTCAACATTTAAATGATAAAATTATTAATAAATGTTTATTTTGATTACATGCAACATTTTTATTCATGTAAATATTAATAAACATAGTGTATTTTTTTAAATTTAAAGATTGCATTATTCACAATTTATAGTACAATATTTAAAACGTATTTCAATTTAATAGAAGTATACAACATTCTATTAAAAAATATAATTTATATTATTATATTCTTTATCATAATGATTTATTACTTTCGATTTGTATCATTTTATTTTTGTTCAATTTTGTTACATTTGAAATTTGTAAATCATTTCTAAATATATGGGGGGTGTGGCGCATGCGCAATTTCTGTTGGTAGACTTGGCAGTTCGCTGTCGACCATTGGTGTCAGCTGGTGGTTTCGTCAGATGGTATCGTGAATCCTGTAATATCACATCGATCATCGTACAGAAGAAAGAGATTCAAGATGAGCGGAGGAATGCCAGAATTGGGCTCGAAGATTAGTTTAATATCGAAAGCAGATATTCGTTATGAGGGCCGACTCTTTACTGTTGATCCTCAAGAATGTACGATTGCTCTAGCTAATGGTGAGTCTCAAATCAAGATGGATACCGAAATTAGTTTTGCCGCTGCTTTATTTCCCGGTTATTTTGTTTTAATATTCGTTACTTTTTATTCATCGATTACGTTTATATTTTTGCTTCTATCACTTTTTTTATATATTGTTTATGGAAATTTAATGATTTTTATGTATTTGTTATATTCGAAAATGCTTTTAGAACAATCGGTACTTGATTCGTCCGGTAAAGCTTCGATACAAAACAACCGGGGTCACCCGTCATTTATAACGGGTGTTTTATGTATTATTTGTAATTTAAATATATATATTTTAAAATTAATCTCATTGTTTAACATATTTTTAGTTTTAATAAATATGTTAAATATTTATATAGTATTCTCAAATTTATAGCAATCTATATTCAACATAAAGAGGTAATAAAGACAGAAATATATCAGATAATATTGTTCAAAATTATATATTTTTATTTTCGTTTTAGATCAATAATTTTAGTTTATGAAAACTGTATATCATAATTATGTATTTAATTATATAATATTTTCTCATTTAATGTTCATTTTTTTTGTACAATGTTAAATTGAAGTGAAATAACAAAATTTAAAAATTATATATTTAATCAAAATACAATATTTTTTTTAATATAATAGTTATTATTATGTAAAATTATATTAAAAACCGTTACATCCATTATTGTATAGAATGTTTGTGTTTTGTACTTGTCCTGTTTATGTCTTTCGTCCTTTTTTTTTTTTAGTCATATTACAGTTATTCTTATAAGTCGTTACATTTAAATTTCATAATATAGATTTCAAATTATTTGTATTATTAAATTTTAAATATTATTTATATTACATGAGATATTATATATTTTTATTTTATATATAGTTTTATAATCTATATTAATATATTGATAATAATAGCAAATTATAGAACAACTCTTATATTTAGTTTCAAAATTAATCTTAATCTTAAAAATGTGATTATTTTATCAAAATATTAAACATTCCTTTCTTTATAATATAGTACGTTCTTTTGGGACTGAGGATAGAGAAACACAACTTCCAGTGGCACCACAGAATCAAGTATATGAATACATTTTATTCCGTGGTTCAGATATTAAAGATATTAGAGTTGTCAACAATGTCAGTTCTATTCCAAATGATCCAGCTATTGTGCAGGTAATTATAATTTATATATATATATATTTTATTTATATTATATATATATATACATATTTATTATTATTACATATATATTTCTTATTATTATAAGATTAATATTTTTTAAATTAAATTATTATAATAAATAATATTAATATTAAATAATAAAATCAATATAATTTCGTATGATTGCTTAATAAT
The DNA here is from genome assembly GCF_014066325.1 of Apis laboriosa. Classification (NCBI taxonomy): domain Eukaryota; kingdom Metazoa; phylum Arthropoda; class Insecta; order Hymenoptera; family Apidae; genus Apis; species Apis laboriosa. The sequence goes on along the minus strand of NW_025220849.1, from coordinate 378,271 downwards.
TCTAATTATTTATAGATGACGGTACAACCGTCTATGAGTCAGCAATCATACCAACCACAACCTAGTTATGCTCATCCAATGATGGGTCCAATGGGTGGACAATATGGAACACCTTATGGCATGACAATGGGCACCATGGGACCTGTAATGGGAATGCCAACTTCTAGAGATCCTCGTGGACCAATAAATAAACAGCCAAGTGAGTTGAGCTTGGGCTCTGCTGAACCCAATGCCATCTCTATCCCAAACTCACTACCGACGGCCAATGTCGACCCATTACCAAAAGACCAATCTCTGGAAGATGGTAAACTGTTTTTGCTATGAACTATCCCTTGCCAATGGCATGCTTGCTGCTTCTTCTCTGGTAATGCTTGCTAACTTTACTTGTGAATCAAAATCAAAAAATTTCCTTTATTAATTTTTAACTGTATATGATACACTTGAAAATACTTGCTTTCATTTATTTTTTTCTTTTAACTGCTTATGAATTTTTGCTTGTAATGTGAATTATATTTTTATTATGATTTATTTAATTTGCTTCTCAATTTTATATTATAAATTTAAATGAAAAATTTAATATTGAATGCTTGAGTATTCTATATGATATATTTGTATATATTTAAAAATATGTATATAGTATAGTATATACATGATTTTTATTAACAAATCTTTAATATTGCTTTAATATGATTTGCTTTCATGATTGTATTATTTATGCTTTTATATTGATATGTGCCTTTTTAATACTTCATAATATTAATTTTAAAGTTCTTTAAATAAATTTCAAATAGCATAATAAGTGATTTAATATTGACATTAATGTATGTGATTTTTTAAAATAAATGTTTAATGCTATATTGGCAATAAATATTTAAAATAATAATATTATAATAATGTAGTAATTTCAATTTGTTATGATTTGCTTATGTTATATATATTTTATATAATATATTTATGCAAATTTGTTTTTAATAGTTTTTGTATTTTATTAAAAGAATATGCATGAAATTTTTTTATATATATCGCGTTTATAATTTATAATTTTATTTTAAATATGCATTTAAAACTTCATTTTAATAGTGTTAGAAGCATTATGCACTAGCAAGTAACATAATAGCAAGAACAGTTGAAATTTCAGGTAGAAATTGTTTTTTACTTTCTTAAGCAACGTATATTTAATGTAGTTTTGTAATCATATTTTGATTTAAGTTCTAGAATTAAAAATTTCTAATACACTTTTTTAAATATTTCCTATATTATATTTTATTTTAGAATTATATTTTTTAAATATTAAGTTTTCATAGAATTATAACATGCATATTTGCTTATTTTCTTTTAATTTATTTTCATAGGTGTATTAGATCTTATTAGTGGAGGTTCACGATCAACAACTCCAACTTCATCTTTATTGACACGAAAAAGTCCAACTATGGATCAAAGTATTCAGGTGGGCCATCAACAACAGCAACAACAACAGCAGAGTGGAAATGTTGGCAAGCTTGGTGAAAAGACGAATATAAGAACTATTCAACCTGCTCGACGTGATCACGATAGGTATAATATATATTATTTTCAAAATACTTAACTAAATTTAATGTTTAAAAAGTACAATTTTTTAATTAAATATTAATGATGTTCTTATAATATATATAATATAATATAATATAATTTTATATATTATTTTCAGCCATAGTGGTAATAAAACAGGAGGTACTGTATCGCAATATAATGATGGAAAACGTGATACAATGAAACAAGATGGTCAACTTCAAGGTCAAGGTACACATGCTCAAGGTGGTCGCGGAAATCGTGGAGGATGGATGAATCGTGGAAATATGCGTGGCAGAGGAAGAGGTCGTGGTGGTTTTAGAAATCAACCCGGTAATGCTGGTGCCAAACCCAAGAATACGCTGAAATTCGATAATGATTATGATTTTGAGCAAGCTAATACTGAGTTCGAAGAATTAAGGTATATATTTTTTTTTGCAAATATATATATATATATATATATATATATATATATATATAGCATGGTTAAACCAAGTTTATTTCAAGTAAATATGAAATGACAAATGTGAATACCATGCAAAATTAATGTTATGTGTCTTTAAAGCAACATGTATTCACATTATACATGCTTTGTTTACGCAATGCATCGACATATGCATTATTTTATCACATCAAATTATATATTTAAAAAATATTTGAAAATTACAAAGTAAATTTTTATATTATGCATTTTAGATCTCAATTAGCAAAAACAAAAATTGATTCTGGTGCTGATAATGAAAAGAAGGATGATAGTGGTAATGAAACTGGAGCAGGTGAAGGTGAACCAGAAGAAGAACCAGAGATAGTTCATTATGACAAATCAAAATCGTTCTTTGATAACATCAGTTGCGAAGCAGTGGAAAGAAGTAAAGGGTAAGTAACTTGTGTTACAATAATCGTTATAAATTTTATAATTAAAATATTTTATTTAAAAAAAATCATTCTTTTATTATTATTATTATTATTATTATTATAGACGATTCCAACGTACAGACTGGAGGACAGAGCGCAAATTGAACTCTGAAACATTTGGTGTAGCGTCAACGAGACGCGGTGGTTTTCGTGGACGCGGTTATTATAATCGTGGGATGGGAGGCATGTATCGAGGTGGTGGTGCTGGTGGTTCTGGTTTCCGAGGTGGTTATAGAGGTTCCAGAGGTGGAAATCGTAAACCTGCTAATCAACAACAGCAAAATAATCCTGGCAGTCAAAATCGCACGACCAACGAACAATCTGCTACTCAATCACAGCAGAATAGTCGCGTTGTATCTTTTTGAATGAACAACGCACTACTATATATATAAGTATTCACTTTAGATTAAGATTTTTACGATACGTGCTCTGCCCTTGTGGACTGATTTGAATTCGAGTTTCAAAAAGAAAGATTGAAAGAAAGAAATTAAGAGGAAAAATAAAAAAATAAAAAATAAAAAAAAAAAAAAAAAAAAAAAACAGAAAAAGTTCTTTGAGAGAACTTTATTGTGAGTTTTTTGTATTATCACGCAGGAATATAGGAAACTAATCAGTGCTTTGCAGATCCTGCGTTTAGAATTTCTGGACAAATAAAAATGAATCTTATTGCTATAAGTAGTTAATTTTCGAAAACTCGATATTCAAAACCATCATGTCCTACAAATTAAGGAATCGTCAAATGCTTCTGAATGTAATTAAGTACAATACACGCCGGACGGTAGAAACAAACATATATTTGCAAACAAACATATATGAAAAAGCAAGTTTTAAATTTTCAGTTGAGCTTTTGTTTGTATACTATTAATTAATTCGACAAGCATGCAACTCCGATTAAGTGAAAGAGAATCTCAAAGAAATTTTTGTAACACAACGTAAGAGAATAGAACGTGAAGATGAGAGGGAAAAAAACAAGAAAAACTGACTAAATAATTTTTCGCGTTGCATGTATTATGATTTTGTGGAATCGAGAGATAAAGCAGTAATTATTCTTTTCTTTCGCGAATAAAAATCGAACAAAGAAAAATTAGAAAAACAAAAATAATAAAACATGCGTAAATCGCAAAATAGAGTAGGACAATATTATGGTTATTTGGAACAGTCAAAACTTTATTTATTTATGATGACCGTGTATGCGAATTAAGCTGAAATAATTATTTTACTCACGTATTTACCAGGGGGTTTTGATTTTCGAACAGGAACGTTAAATTGTTCCTTATATAAAGAAAAAAAAGATAAAAAAATAAAAAAAAAAAAGATTGATTTTGTATGATTCATAGAGATACGCGTGCGCACGCGAGGCCGAATCGTACATCGATTGTATTGACTATTAATTTTTGAAATATTGAACGTGGTATGCTAGTGAAAGAGAAAATGGGAGTGCGAATGCCTTCTTGTAGTTCGACTGCGTTTAATATCTTCGAGTCTCGAAGAAATCGTTTGATGTACGAGAACGTTGTGCGCCAATCGCGAGTAGCGTTGCGAGAGTAAGACTCTAAAAGCATGATAATGTCCTTAAAAATATAAGACGTAAAAAAGAAAGGCAGAATAAGTATATTATTTGCGACTGTTATTTTCTTATGGCTCGTATGGAGTCCCAAACGTATACAGATATATACATACATAACATGAGATTTAGTTGCATATAAATTGAAAACCTCCATAAGCTATCAGTAAAGTTGCAAAGTAAGGTAAAACTACAAAAAAAAAAAATATAAATCATATATGAATAAAGATAAGTAAAATAGGAAGGAATATGGGGAAAGAAGAAATATAACTTTTAAGTTTTATGCATTACTCGTGTAAAGAAATGCACGGTATATGTGGTTTTCCGATGATGAATTTTTGTTTTGTACAGCGGATATTGTGATTCCCAATGCTGAATAATACTGAAGTAATAAAATAATGTTTGTTGTACTCTTTAAGCCCACTAATTACTTCGAGAGACATTTATTCGGGTAATATTTGTCAATTATTCTTGCGTTTTTCGTACATGTGAATAAATTGCTTGGCAGAAATAATAATAATAATAATAATAATAAAAAAAAAAAAAAAAAAAAAAAGTAAAAACACTTGTAAATTGATATTTACTGAACAAAGATTTAAAAAATAAAAAAAGACTTGATCGTATAAGGAAACAAGTCATACTATTATTCATCAACAATTTAATTAATTAAGAAACTTCTTAAATATGATGGCGATTGATTTATATATAAAACATCATGTGTATACGCGTGCATTATCTGTATAAATACTTAACATTGTATCAATGACTAACAAATACCAAGTAGCTTGAACCTCTTTTCCTCAATTACTTTCAAGTGATCGAAGAAAATTCGATTTGATCATTCACTTCAACTTTCTATTTGTAATTCCTAAGCTTTATCGTACTAGGGAATTATTCAAACGAAAGGATAGAAAGTCATTGCGACTTCAACCTTTAGAACTTCTTGGAGAACGCAGATCATCATGGCCATTTATGTTCCAGCGTTATGTCAAGCGCAACTCATCAGACCTGTCAGTGTATTATCGCAAACTTCTCTTATAGAACCATCTCTTGTCCCTACTTTGGTTTCAATCACTGTAAAATTATTTTTATATGTACGTCGTAAACTACGTGGATTTGGTACATAAACTTCGTATGGAGTCCGACCATTTTCAATCACCCATATACTACCAGATTCCGCGATTCTCAAGATCGACATTAGACCTTGAGCTACCACATATGGACTATAAAGGAAAGACTTGATTAAAATTGGTTTTCTTTTTGATTTAATTTTTTTTTTTTTTTTAATAAAAATTGAAAAAAAAAGAAAAACTTACGTTTGTATTGATAGTTGTTCGAGAGTTTTTACGAAATCTGCCTTCATAACACGAGAAAGTAATTTATTTGGACTATCCACTGTAAGCGCAGTTTCTGTCAAGCCAGGACATAACGTTATTACACGAATACCAGTCTTTTCAATTTGGTAAGATTCCTAAAATAGATTCAAATTTATCTTTAAATTATTTTCTTATTATTTGACATTTATTATATATGTTTTGCAGATTGTTTCTAAACTTCAAAGAAAAAGAACCAGTATTCATGGTAGTATTATTTATAAATTATCATGAGATTTTATTTAAAATTAGAATAAAAAACGAAATATTTGAAATAATTAATATTTAGTATCTTCTTAAAACATTTAATGAAAATGATATTAATATTTTTATCTTTTTGTAGAATATAGAATACTTATTATTAATATTAAACTCAGAAAACCATATATAATTTAAAACAATAAATATTACCGCGAGAGATTGTGAGAGTCCAATCATGGCATGTTTGGTGGCTGTGTAAATTGGAAGTTGAGCAGTGCTTTTAATATCTATGTGTTGACTAATATTCACTAAAGTTCCTCCATGTCCAAGTTGATTTTTGCTTAAATATTTTATAGCCAATAATGCGGTACGAATCATTCCTCCCTAAGATATCAAATATAAGAATATTATGATTTCTCATTAAAAAAAAAAGACACATACACACACAAATAGACAATAAAACAATCTCTTTATCACTTACAATATTAACTGCTATTTCTTTTTCCCATCTTCGTTCGTCCAAAATACCAGCATTATTTATGACAATGTCAATATCATCCATAAAATTCAAAGCTTCCTCAAAAGCCGCTATAATATGTACAAAAATATTAAATTGAAACCCAGACATCAGAACAAGTTTATGATAAATTAATATTAAATAATAAATTTATTATATTATTATATTATATTATTATTAATTATTATATTATTTCTTTTCTATCAAAAATTTATTTTGTTTTTAGATCAAGCTCCAGTCAACGTCTTCGTCATTATCGATTATTTAATGACGATTTATGAGTCAAAAAATTATCAATGCGTTATCTACACATTGATTTCTACATATAATACTATATTTAACACTCACCAGTCATAAGTTCGTGATTGGAAACATCAGCATGAATGAAATGCACTTTTTTTTCTTCGCAGGATTTCTCTACACTCAGTTCTATTCGCTTACCGATTTCCTTGTCAATATCTAATATAGTTATTTTCTAAAAATTTATTCAAATTGATAAGTTGAAATTTTAGTATATTTTCGGAATTAATTTAAGAAAACACTTACATTCGCACCGTGTTTCAAAAAATGATTCATAAATGCATTTCCTAAACCCGCAGCTCCACCAGTTATGAGCACGTTTTTACCAGAAACGAGACCGTATATTGCCTCTATTTCTTTCGCTTTCTCGGATGCGGAAGATTGTCTTCTTTTATTATTCTCGTTCTCTGCAAAATTTACATGGTATTCAATATCATCTTACGTGATAAACTTGCAAAAATTCTTATATAAATTCTAATATAAATTAGAAAATATCTAAATCAAATTATATCATCACTTCAATACTATAATATTTTACATGTATTATAATTAATGTTATTTTCTAATTAACAATATTTGTTTTTATTACAGATATACTCTATATTTATGAAAATAACAATAAGTTATTTGAATAAGTTGAAAAATTCTACGTAAAACGACAGGTTATTTTTATTGAAATAAACTGAAATCATTCGATTGAACGGTTTTCTGAAAATTTTGTTTATTTCATTGTTTCTAGGAGTACGCAGAGAAACGTACCCATTTTTATTCGAAGGAAATCGCAACTGAATCGAATATACGAGATAGTGTTCACCAGAATTGGAGAGCACAAGACAGGGTCAACGTATGTCGTTCTACTGAAGTTTGATCGGTTCTCGTCGATCGTATTTATAGACACAACGAGCTGTCATGATGATTTCTACAAACGTCACAATATGTATGTATAAATGAGACATGAATTTTTATCGTTAAGAATGTCTCGTAGATAGATGATGAGAGGGGATCAATCATTTCTCTCCTCGCTTTATTTTTTTTTTTTTTTATGATGGATAATGAATCTCGAACAGTTGATAGTATATAATACATAATAGAATCTCTAATTAACCCTTGACATAGAAAGTAATTAATTCAGTTGCGGACTCGTATCGCGCGCTCCTTTGAAAAAAGTTTCAACGTTAAAGCGGCGTCTGCCCTCGCGATAAACGCAATTACATCGTATTTGAATAATGGTAGTCCGTCGATAAACTTATTCCTGATTGTATGCGCATTTTTAAATATATACAGGTGAGAAATATTAGTAAAAGTATATATCAATGAGGATTTTTGATTTAAATTTGAAGATAAAATTTAATTTGAACTTGAATTTCTTTTTTTTTTTTATATATATATCATCGTTCAATTTTTGAATATATAAATAGATAAAATGATCAAGTTCTTAATAAAACATTTTAATATTTGTAGCTTTATTAGAAATAATATTAATTTTAATAAAAATTTTTTATTGAAAAGCAAGGTTAAAATTACTACAATTAAAATGTTTCATTGATTTTACATCTTTTTTTTTCAAAAGGAAATATATTGCATATTTATTATTAAATTCAATATTTTTCTATTATATCATAATTCATAATTTTCTAATAAATTTTTCAGAATTAAAAGTAATCAATTCTTTGGGAAAATTATTTTAATATCATAATATTACGTGATATTAATTATTCAATGATTTTACGTGATTTTAATTCTAAGAATTATATATATAGTGCAACGACTTTACGAAAAAAATTCTATATTCAATAGGATTTTATTCTATTTATTTTATTTTTTAAATATTATTTATATGATTTTTATAAATGAGAATTAAAAAATGTCTAAAATTAAAAGATCTAAGTATTTTCCTTGATTCATCTTTTTTTTATCTTTGAGGTTGAAACATGGTGAGAAACATGTTAAAAAAATCTTAATATGTTAGTAGTTAATTCATTTTTTTATTAGATAGAAATAATAATTATCTTATCAATGATTTTTATTTAATTTTTATATAAGAAAATATATAATACTTATCAAAATCAGCATATTTTCTTCATTTTCTATATATTTTCCTTTCTTTTTTTTATCATCTTTTCTTCTTTTATTTTATCTTCTTTTTCGGCAATTTTCAGCTTTGCTCTTCTTATTTCTTCTTCTTATTTCCTAATTTTCTCTTTTTTCTTATTCTTTTCATCTTTATTCTTCTTTTTCTTTATTTTCTCTGCTTCTTTTTTTCTTTTCTCTTTTTCCTTTTCTTTTATCTTCTCTCTTTTCATTTTCTCTCTTTCTTTTTTCTGTTGTTCTTTTTTTTTTATGAATTCCTTTCTTTTCTTTTCTGCTTCTTTTCTTTTTTCTTCTTTCTTTGCTTCTTTTTGCTTCTTTCTTCTTTCTTTTTCTTTTTGTATCATTTTCTCTTTCATTATTTTCTCTTTTTCTTCTTTCTTCATCTCTCCTTCTATCTTGTTTTCTTCTTCTTCTTTCAGTATTTTCTCTCTTAATCTAATTTTTCACGATCCTCTTTTTATTTTTTCTGTTTTTTTTTTTTTTTGTAAACTACATCCACTATATACAATCACAAATCGTGTTGGAAAACGTAGTTTCCGCGCGTGTCGTGTGGCGTGCAGTTGCGATAAACTGTCGACGTATGCGCAGCTTATGCTTTCCGACCTGTTATCGAAAAAAAGAGCATTTAATCTATCATGAATTCATGATAAATTGAGGCGAATCCACGCGTTCTAAAAGGCACACCCTGAATCCAGTAAGAATCGGTTTTTGCACTGAATTTCATTCCGTTTGATAAGCTGGAAATAACACGAATTCAATTCTTTTTCTTTTTTTTATATTATTCTCTTTTTTTATATTATTTTCTTTTGTTTTAGTTTATATTTTCATTTTCGCTCATTTATCTTTTACTCTTTTTCTTGTCTATCTCTCTTTCTTTCTTGTCTGTTTTTTAATTTTTTTTTGTTTGTCTTTCTTTTGAATTTATTTTTCTTTCATTTCATCTTTTTTTTCCTTTTTTCACTTTTTTTCTTCTATTAAATCGTAGATGATGTACCATCTTACATCATAATATTGTATTTTTAATTTTTTATCACGATAAAAAAACACTAAAGAATGATTTTACAAATATTTGAAAATAACTTTCTTAAAATATGGACACATGTTTAATAAATTTTGTGTATTATAAAAAGATGAAAAAGAGAGATAATTATAATGATTATTCGAAATATTGTTATTTCTTATCTCTTGTTTCATACTTTATACTTGTTCTGATATAATGATGCGCTATATATGTGCATTGTTGATAATTATGGCACCATATTTAGTGTAATTTACATTTAAAATAATAATAATAATTCAACGTTCGATAAAGATTTATAAATTCAAAGAATAGAGATAATAAATCAAGACACAACAAACAATCAAAATTAACATTCACTTTTATTTATTTCAATTGAAAATATTTCGGAAAATATTTATAAATAGATAAATATAAATTATTTATTTGTTTCATTTGTTGTTTATTATTATAGGATAATGAAAAAAATGTTTTATGTCAATTTTAGATTTTAAAATAGATTTTAGAATCAAATTTCCTTTTAAAAATAATTTTCGTAAATTATTCATTACATTTTTTTATTTTTACAATAATTTCATCATTATTCTGCAATTTTATTTTTATTTTTATTTTTAATCATCTATATTTAAAAAAAATAATATAAAATTATATAAAGGAAATCCATTAGATCTAGTCTCTTCAAAAAATTTTTATTATTTAAATTTCATATCGATGACAAATTCAATTAATATCAAACTCTCATAAGCTTTTATACCAAAAAATATTTTTCAAAATTATTTTTCAATTAGTATTTATTATTCTGTAACGATAAGTGTTCATTCTTTCGAGATAAATATTATTGACTAGTGTTATACTTATTTCTTGATATCTTTGTAGATTTTAAATGGTAAAAAAATGTTATGTATGTTATTGGGTTATCGTTTATTCGACCTAACAAATTTTTTTTTTTCATCTTTCATGACCAATAATATAACAATTTTATTTCGTATCAAACGTGTAACTACGTATATATTAAATATATATATGTATACAAAGTAATCACTTTTTCAAATGAGGCTACGTCAAATCTTTTATAAATATCTTATTATTGGTTTCTTGGTTAATATCATAAATATAAATATAATTTTATTGATAATTTTATTTGCTTCGATAGATTTTACATAAAAAAATTTTTTTAATTAAAATTATAATTTTTGTGAATGATAGATTTTTTTTAGAAGATATTAGTACAAAGAATTTTAATGTGCGAACCAATAAATATTTTTTAGGGAATTGCTGTTAATAAATTATCATTTTTTATTGATAATTTATTTATTTTAATATAAATACATTATCATATTTTTCATTATCATATTAAATTATTTCTTGTTCCATATGAAGAATATTACAAAAGAGAGACAAAATTCAAATAAAAATTGGAAAACACTGCTAGTGACTTTAAATTTTTAGTGAATTTATAGTTAAGTACCTTGTACAATTGATAGATGTCGCCAGAAGTATTAGAAGAAATGAATTTAACTATTTCTTAGTTCAAATGCTTGTTCCTTTTTTTCTTTTCTTTTTTTTTTTTTTTTTTATATGATAAGATTCAAATTAAAGTTCAAATGAATCAAAGTGATATTTCGGTAATCAAGTTTATAATAGTCTTTCGTAAGATAATACTGCGGTGTTGGTAAAATATTTTTTTGCATCACGAAAAGTATATCCCATACAATGATAAATATTTAATAATCTTTTCGCGATTAAATTTTTTTGTACATTACATAGTACATTACAATTTCTTTGAAAAAATATGAAGAAATGTATTTAATTATTTAAACATTATTCGAAATTCGTGGTATGTCTTTGTATTAATCTTTAATAGAAATTTATTATAATTGAATTTATAGGAACAATTTGATATAAATCTTTATTTGATAAACAGAGAATTTTATAAAATAAATTTAACAACATATCCATACATATTTTGCATTAATCTACGCACTTTTATTTTAAATTTTTATATATCACTTACATATTTAATTTTTTGATAAAAAATTTGTGGAATTATTTCAAGATTTGAACAAATAATTATTGTATCCCATTATATTGCTAAATGCTTATGTTCTGAAGAATATCGATAGAAAAGTGGGCGTTCTTTTTGTTGAATTTTTTTCTAAATATTGATTCATTTCGAATATGTTTGCGATGTACAGAGAGAATTCGATAATTCAATATAATTACTTTGATAGATGTTTTCTTATCTATGTTTACCGGATGCGTTCTTAACTTATTAAATAGAAAAATCAAATAATTTATGAGAAATTTCACCTTCAATTATTATTAAGATAATATAAGTAAGACAAATCTCTTTATATCTTTTTTGAATAGATAAATAAATATATATGTATATTCTATATTTTATGAATATCCAAAAATTAAAAAATAATTTTTCAAATCAAAATTAAAAGTTTTGTTTTCAATTTTATTTTCTAATTATTATCAATTCAAAATATTCTTAGACATAATCAAATTTTCTTATACGAACGAATTAAGTAGAATAGCTCAAGCAGTAAGACGTACAATAATTCTCAAATCCAATAGCAGTATTCTATATTATTCTAAGTTATAGAAAAGAAGATTACAATATATGATTTGACAATCATTATATTTCTCGCTATTTAAAGAACTTTCATTCATATATGAAAGTTTACTCAGGGATATTTTTTGATAATCTTTAATTATCAATAAATAAAAAAATAATATCAAAAATATACATTATATAATATACATATATAATATATATTATGTACAAAACATATATCTTTATTTACAATATAACCGACAGTTTAATTTATTTGCAATTTAGATTCATTTTCATCCAATATGAAATCATCGTTTTTTTGTGGTAAACTATCGAATAGTAGTATTTCGTACACAGGTTTTCCATCTTCACTGATCCAAATACTTCCATTCTGGGCGCATCTCAGCACATAAACTAATCCGTGTGCGATACTAAGCATTCTAATATAAAAAAATATTTTAATTGATTATATACTATAATATTTTAATAAAAAAAATAAAAGGGTTTCTAAATTTCTTCATTTTTTGAAACACTTTTAGAGAGATAGATTCTAAATATCAAGAAAATGAAAAAGTTTAAATGCAAAAATGAAATTAAAAATTTTTGCATTAGAATATCAATAAATGGAAATTTATTCTACTTAAAATATGTGCCTAATATTTTTTTTATATTAAAATACCTTCTAAAATATTTCTGTATCACATCATCATGTGGGACGTTGTTCTCTAAATTTTTCACATCAATAATTTGAGGAAGTTCAGGGCACATGACTAATATTTTTACTCCAGTTCTTTTATAATGATATGGTTGCTGCAAAATCAAACTTATATTAAAATTATCAATATAAAAATTTCATAGAATTTGATTGCATCAAATCTTTGCAACAAATAAATATAATTATTAATTAACTGAATCAATAAAGTATTGATATAGATATATATAAAATTGAATCAGGAATAATTTAACAGGCGTCTGAGAGAAAATACATAATTATGCTTGTAAAATATTATTTAAAGTTTTATATAAAGTCTTGGAAAATTGAGAATAAAATTTTAGAAATTTGAGAATGATGTTTCTCTATGAAAAACTTACCGCAAAAGAACGACTGAAGCTAACCACAGCATGTTTTGTGGTTGAATATACTGGTAGTTGAGGTGCAGCATAGAGACCAGTCAAAGATGATATGTTTACTATAGCGCCTCCTTTGCCTCCGAGGTCCTTTTGCATTTGTTGGATTCCTAGAAGCGTTGCACGTATCACTGAAGTCTAAGCAAAATATTTTCAATTAATGAATTGCAATCATAAAGATATTTTTACAAGCATGTTCTACATTCTAAGAAAAATGAACATGTGCTTTATTTAATGTTTTTGTTATAATATTTTGGATTGCATCGTAGAAAATGTTGTATTCAAAAAATAACATTTTTGCTTACCACATTTACGTCAATAGTTTTCATGAAATCAGTTTCGTTCATTATATCAGCATTATTTACTAGAATTTCTAATCCACCAAGTGCCTTCACAGCTTTTTTAAACGTATCTATTAATAAAAAATTAGAAAAATTAGTATTTCAAATATATATAATATTAATGTTTGTATTATGTACAGAGATATAATAATATAATTATTTTATGAATAATGATATTTTACCTATTATTTATAAAAGTTTTCGTACATCTTATAAAAAGATTATTTTTACAAAAATAGATCATTATTGTACAATAAATATAATTACTTATTAAAATATAAAATATTAACTTTACAGTTAAATTTTGTAGGACTTTATTTTAATAAAGATAATCTTTAAATATGGCTTGCATAAAAATTCTTGGATTGGATTATTGTTAAATTTATAAATGGTGTCCTTTGATTAAGATATTAATTTTAAAAATAAGTGGCACCAATGTTAAATTTTGACATAGAATTTTTTTATTAATATTATAAATCCAATTATAAATTTTATTGTTTCTATAATTCTTATTTTTATTTATCTATCGTTTTTATTTCTTATCGTGGTAGGTCTTGAGTTTTTTAATTTATCTAATTTTAGATTTATAAAATTATATTTTATAAAAGATACCATCGAATTCAGAATTGTTTGCAATGTTACAATGATAGAATATAGTACGGTTGCGTCCGAATTCCTTATTTAATATATCCACTGTTTCCTTGCCTGATTCTTCGGTATCTATCATCGCTATTATCTAAAATCATTTTTCATAAATTAGCATATTCTTGTATTAAATTATTTAAATGTTTTATAAACATTTTTATTTATATGTTTTACATATGAAACATTTTATTCTAAATTCTAAATGTATTATTTTATGCAAATTGATCTATGAATTTAAAAATATTTTCTCATTTTATCAATTACTTACAGATGCTCCATTTCTCAGCAATTCTCTGCTAATAGTCAAACCTAACCCACTTGCCATTCCTGTTATGATAACTCTTTTATCTTTGATCTGCATTTTTTTTTATATCAGCTCTTTCCTTTTCTTAAAAAAAGTAGAAATCTTAATGATAAATAAACATAACAAATTTTTCGATACGTTTAATTTTTGTACACACTTCTTCTATTTGTTGTATACTTTCTCTTTTCTTTTAAAAGATACAATTACAACTTATACTTTATTAATTGTACACTTCAAATAATATAAATAACTTTTTTACAACTAAAAATATCTTTTATTTTTCCAATAGAAATGAATTGATCGATTTAATATTTGATATGTTAAATTTGGAACTTTCATGGAACAATTTCGTATAATTTTCACTATTTTGATTCCTTTACAAAAATAGAAATTAGAATTCTGGAAGAATAAAATTGTTAAAGAGAAACAAGAGTCAAAGAGTGAAACTGTTAGAATTTTAACAGTTGTTGGTCGCGATACATTATTGGAAGGTTTCTATCAAAGATGATAAGGAAGAAACTTGCTGCTTTCATGTCATGATCTTCGACCTATTTTGCGTCATGATGATTGGCGAGAATATGTTTTCCATTATCTGTGCAATTTTCATTGCAACATGTTTTGATCTGTTATTAAAAAATTTGAATTAGTGTTGTGTTAATTAACTTCTCTTTCCTTTTTTAAATAAATTAAATTAGTGAAATTATAATTTGATAGTAATTTCTCTCATTTTTGCTTCATATTAATTTAATATTTAATATTAAATCCTCTTTGTTATTCTTATTTTAACAATTTTTTTATAATTTTATATAAGTTAAAATTTAATATTTATTTTAAATTATTCTTGTTTTGTATCCTCGAGTTCGATTATATAAATAAAATATAATTGAATGCGCGTTGAAAGATTAAAAATTATCAAGCAATTTTGGCGAGAGTTTTATAAAAATAAAAGATTTAATGAAAATATAATAGGATTGATGTCTTGCAACAAAATTTTTGGATCTTGAACATTAAATGATCCTTTTCGATATTAAATTATATGCTAATATCGAAAAGAATTTTTTATTATTTCTTTATTATATCATTATCATAAATATCAATTATAAAATCGCATCATCGATCGACTTACGAAATTTTTTGAATATAATAATCAATTTCGGGATACGTATTTCAACGATTTTATTATAGTTAAAATATAAAAATAAAATATAAATAAACTATAACAGTTTAATAATAATTTTTAAGTAAAATATAATTTGATAATAAATTATTAGACAATAAATTCATTACAATTTTATTTTTTCGATTTAAAGAAAAATATATATAAATTGTTATTTTATCTTTGTTTTCTTTGTATGAGACAGTTGGTAACAAAATTTATTTTAATAAAAAAATAATAATACAAAGTGATTAACAATTAATAATTATATTTTTAATCTTTTTTTATTCTACATAAAATAATTTTTCTTTTATTATAATTATGGTTTTATAAGGAGACCTTTATAATTGAAGTTCTACTTTCTTCAATGGAGGAAATTCAACAGCATAGGGTTGTTTACCTTCTTTACAAACCCATACAGCTTCATTTTTGCCTTTCTCGATAAGTTTTACCATGGCATCTCCAACATGTTCCGGCCTAAAAAATAACATATAATGAATATGAAAAATATTAATATCATTTATATTATATTATATTTGTTCTAAAATAGTTTTATCAATCAATATTTATTTTCGTTATATTATATCTTTATCATTGTATCATATTTTATCTTATCATATCTTATATCTTTTTTTCCATAAAATTTTTTAGATTATTTTGTCTGTAAGAAATTTATTTATCTGTAAGAAAGTTTTCATAAATCTTTTAAAATCTCATCCATTCTTCCAATATAAATTATTTAAAAAAATTCTCAGGAAAAAATATAACAAGTAATTAAATAAGTTAGAAGAAGATTGTTAGAAGAAGTATATTATTATAATTAAAATACTAATATAATTCTATGTAATCTTTTTTTTTTTACACAAAAACTTTCAAATTGTTTATGTAATATTTAAAATTTCACTTACGTTTGCGGAATGTCTTTTCCTAAGCAGTTATTAAAATCATTTTGCGTAACAAAATCAAAAGATTTAGAAATAGGATTTTCAAGTAAAGTCGTAATTGTGACACCAGGGCACATTATGAGAATGCGAATTCCAGTATTATTGTAGTATCTCTGAAATGATTGAAATAAATGTATGAGTTAATAGGAAAACATTAAATTAAAATAAATATTCAAATTAAAATAATTTGATTTCTTATATTTTCGAGAGAAATCTTATATAATTGTATATCTTATATAATATTATCTTTATATAATTAACTTTTGGAATATCTAATCGATTATCAATATAATTCACTAACCTAATGATTATATTTATTGTTTTTAATTTTGCATCATTACAGAAAAATATTGGATTAATTGAATTCTTTCCTTTTCTTATTATAATCTCTACATTTAAAAAATAAGAATATAAAATATAATAAAAATAGATGGTTAATCTAATATTTCTCTTTGAAAATCCTTGCAAAATTGAAAAATCGAAATTTTTGAAAATATTTGTAAAATATTAAATATTATAACATCTAATTAATAAAATTTAGATCAATAGATAGATATTAATCAATTAAAGAAGAAAATTTCAAATCAAGTTAATTGATTAGACAATTAGTTAAACAAATATTAGAAAATTGAATGTTTTCATAAACAGATATTATTTCATTTAATATCTAAATCATGGACAAATTGTAATCAATCCATTAAATTAAAAATTTTCGATCTTATCTTTCGATTATTAATATTTCTAAAATAATTAAGATTATTTAAATATATCTACCGCCAAGCAACGACTGAATGCCAATACATAGTGTTTGCTAGCACAGTAAACGGGACTACTGTATATAATATCTAGAGCCACGATCGACGCAATATTTACTATAGTGCCACCTTTACCACCTTTGAGTTTGCTCATATGATCAAAAGCGAGCAATGATCCTTGGATTACACCACCCTAAAATTAAAAAAAAAAAAAAAATTAGGAAATAATTTCGTTAGGAGACTATATTGATATTCATCAACATTATATAAATATCAAATTTATAAAAATGATAGGTCGATTAGGCTCATTTCTTTTAAAAAGCAAATATGTATATTTAAATCAAACTTCTGTATTACGTGAAAATTTATAAAAGAAATTAAAATAATCTTTTTTGAATCTCTGTTTCTTTCTAAAAAGTACAGATATTTTACTTACGACATTTATACACATAGTTTGCTCCCATTTTTTGTCGTTGTATATACCAGCATTGTTAATAACAATATCTAAGCCATTCAAATCGCTCACAACTTTTTTGAACACCGCTACAAAAATATAATTTTTAATGAATTAAATATTCAATAAAATATATTTTTTCATCGATGATCATTTCATATTACTTTTAATCATTTTATATTACTTTTATTTATATTAAGAACTCTTGAGAATATGAAACAGCAGTTGAATATATTAATACTTTAAAATCATAATACTATGTTATTCGTAATACTATATAATTATTTTATATATTAGGTCTATTCTATTAAATGAATCTCACTTTATTACTTTCATCTTCATTGCAAAGTTAAATCGTTTATAATTCGATAAAACAAATTTTAATGTATATTTTTACATATAAATTTTTTTATTTATTTCAAAAATGAAAAATTTAAAGTAAATATATAGTATAATTTCTTTCTTGAAAAAAGAAAAAATTGAAATAATATATTTTATGAAATTAGAATTAATTAAAACATAAAATACCTTCGAATTCATTAATCTTGGTCACGTCACAAACATAGAATATCGCCTTTCCCTTTCCAAATTCTTTTTCCAAATTATTTGCCGATTGTTGACCAGGAGAAGAACTCAAATCGAGAAGAGCAACGCACTAAAAATTACACCAATAAATGGTTTTAACATTTAATAATTAGTGAAACATAATTTATTTGTAAAAAGTATATTTTCTGATATAATTTTTTTGAAAATAATTAACCTTTGCTCCATTTTCTAACAATCTTTTAGCATAGATGAAACCAAGTCCAACGGTTCCACCGGTGATCAAAGCTGTTTTGTTCTTGATATTGTCTGTCATGATCTATAAAAAAAATTTTTGTTATAGTAAAATTTTATATCTGAATAAATTTTAATTTTTATATCATTTTGTTAATCAAAATTCGTTAATCAAATTTCGTTAATCACATTTTCTTCTATTAAAATTATTATTATTATTGTGTGTTATCAAACGATCGTATAAAATCTAATCAAAATCTTTAGAAATTAACATTTTAATCTTTGAATTAGAAAAAAAAAATGATTCAAAGTTCAAAAAAAAAAAATAATAATTATTTTATCCACTCACCAAGTTTGAATTTAAAACTTATGGAGTTTTTTATGAATTTATTTCAAACAATTGATAGATGTGAACAGTGTCGTTCCTGACTAAGAAATGAATCGTCGCGTACATTAAATTAAATATATATTTATGGCAGACATCTATATCTGTACATATACATGAGTACGTATCATTGACATGTGATACAAAATAAGATTTTTTTTTTAAATAGTTTTAGCGATGGAAAAAATTTATATCTATAACATATCTATAAATATACATAATTTGCTAAAATCAAATATATCAAATAATTGATAAATAAATAAATAATAAAACAAATTATTAAAAATACAGTTTTCATATTCATATATTTTATAATTTTTTTTCTTCATCTTTTTAATGCTATGTTACATTTTATGTTTAATACATTGTTTAATACATTTCATTTATTAATACTTTTGTAATTATTTTTTTTGCAATCATTAGATATAAAAAAAAATTATCAAAATTATCAATATTATAAAATATGAATTAAATATAAACAAATTATATATTAAATATAAATTATATTTTACTTATTTTATTTATTTTGCTAAATAGGTTATATCATGATTATAAATACATTTTGTAATTTTTTGAAAATTCAGCTTGAGTTTAATAATATATTAGATCGATCATCAATATTTTTTCAATATTTTTAAAAATATTAAATTAATAAAGGATTGAAAGATTGAAGGAAAAATTAATATTTCAATCCTTTTGAGACTAATAGAATAATAGATTTTCAAAGATTATATATTGTTATATATAATAATTATAATACAATCTTTGTAAAATTATAATATATATATAAAACTATTATTATATTCTAATATTATATTACATTTATGTATAACTATATCACATGTAAATGTTATTTATCATATTTATAATTTTCGTTATATAATGAATACCATTATTTTTAAAATTACTAAATTATTTATGCAAAGAAACTAATTATATTTATCTTTATTTATGTAAATAAAATTTTACATGTGCATATATTCCAATAGAATGATTCAATTATCGATAAATATATATATTAAATATATATATTAATAATAATATACTAATGTTAAATATAAATCACATTACATATTATTATTATATAAATTATATTTTTTAATTAAATATATTAATTAATTGAATTAATTAAATATAATTTTACTTTTTATACTTAGTTCAATATAATTGTAATGATGTTCAATATAATTGCAAGGATGAAGAAATTTTAGAAAACGATGAAGAAAAGTTCAGAATAATAAAATGTTAAGAGAAAGATGACAAAAATGAATTCAATAAGAAATAACAAAAATAATGAGTAAAATATTTATTTTTTCAAATTTTAATAAAGGAATAAAATATAAAATATAAAATATACTGATAACATCGTATAATGTGAATGTTTTTGATATGATCTCTAAAAATAAATTAATTTTTATTGATAAATGTTATCAATTTAATAATTAATATAATGTATTGTAAATTATTATAATACAATACACATATTAAATAGTAATTGTTATTTAATATTTTTTGACATTTAATATTACATTTAATATTTAATATGTAATTGTTATTGTTATTGTTAATAATTATTGTATTGTATTATATATTAATATATTTATATGTTTAATTTTATATATTAGAAAAATTTTCAAAACATAATTATATATATTTTATATATTTTTCATATTCATTTTCATTTTCATTGTATATCATGTGATTTTTATATTATTTATTTTGCAACATCAGCAGTATAATTATCTTATCATAAATTAAAAATTCAATTGAAATTTCTAATCGAAAACAATTTGTTATTTTGAAGCATTTGATTGACGTTCTGAAAATATTTTTTTTAAATTCGATAAAATAAAGCAATTCAATCGATTTATTTTATTTTATTATGATAGAATAAATTTTCAGTGATATAGAAATAAAATATTGAATATAAAATATTTTCAATCGTAAAAATCTCAATACTCTTTTGAGAAGATTCTGCATTAATTATCAATTCAGGTATAATTTTCATTAAAAAAGAATAGTTTATTATGAATTTTTAATAAACATTAAATAACCATTTAATATTAATTCGAATCTTTCACAAATAATAAATTAATAAATGTATAATATGTAAGTTATAAATTTATATCAATTAAATTAATAACAAATTGATAATTGTTTAGACCAAATTTATCTCTGGTTTCATTTATATAGAGACTTTTAAAGTGGTATAACTAGGAAATTCGACTGCATAAGGAGGTTGATTATTTTCGATAACGAATATTGCGCCATTCGCCCCCTGCTCGATTAATTGGATAATGGCACTTGCTACGTGTTCCGGCCTGTTAACAAATATTATTATATTTAAATAAAATTAGTAATTTATTAACATTTATGAATTATTAATTGATATATATTATTAGAAATTTATTGCGAACATTAATTCAATATGCAATTTTTAATATTAATATCTTTGAATTATAATATTTTTTATTTTTTTTTTTTTACATTTCAATTATTTTGAAAATATGATTATATATATAATATAATTATCATATTTTAAATGAAATTGTAATTAATAATTAACATAAATACATTTTAATATTTTTTTTTTTAAATTTCGTTTTTTAATTCTAATGGAAAAATTTATTTACGGTTGTTTTTGCATAGTGACCATCGCCATAGCCGCTGTTTCTTCGTCGAGAAGATCCATAGCATGTTCTTTGGTGGACATGAATCTGGCAGCCATAGCTGTGGTTGTCAATCCAGGACATATCGTCAACATGCGGATGCCAGTTTTTTCATAATAATGCTTTGGTTTTTTTTTAAAAAAAAAAACTATTTTAATATTTCAAGGTAAAAATTTTAAATTTATATAAAGTACTTTAAAAATAGATAGCTAAAATTTAATGTCATGTTTTTTTTTCTCTGAAAAATATTTATATCTTAAAAAAATATTTATTTTTTTTTATTTTTTTCAAGATTAAATTTTAATTATTTAATTCTGAAAATATTTTTCCATTCTATTAAGAAAATATCTAAAATTTTAGTGTCTACAGAAATTTGTATTTTTTAAATATTTTTTCTTAATTTTTATATAATTATATTTCTAAGATAAATTGGATATATTAAATTCTTATTGTCTTAATTTAAAACTCAAAATTTTAATTTTTCTCAAGAATTGTTTTCATACAAAGTTTATATATACGCG
This sequence comes from Apis laboriosa, assembly GCF_014066325.1. Lineage (NCBI taxonomy): Eukaryota > Metazoa > Arthropoda > Insecta > Hymenoptera > Apidae > Apis > Apis laboriosa. Next base: position 356,102 of record NW_025220849.1, on the reverse strand, counting down.
AATTTTCAAAAATTTATTTTGATACGAATAGATAGAATTTTCATTCCATTTTTTACCTTCAATGATTGAGTGAATCCAACAATGGCGTACTGTGTTCCGCCATAAATAGGCGCTATAGGGATACCTTCGAGACCAGCTACAGAAGACATGTTCACGATAATACCACCATTGCCACCCTTATATTTTCCCATTGTGTGCAACCCTAAGATAGTTCCATAAACGATACCTTTCTACCAATAGAAAACAATTGGTACATTTTTCACATTTTTTTGAATAAATAATATAATAATTTTGAATAATGTAAAGTACAATAATGATAGGTTTACTATTCTAAAATATTAATGTGTAATGAGTCATATTATTACAAATTCATAAATTGACAGTTTTTTGATTTTTCTCGGTAAAAATAAAGAATTCGTAATTTTTTTAAGATTTACAATAATTTTTAATTGATGTATAAAAATTTATAATGATTTATAAAAACATGCAATTCTTTAATATTATTTATTTTCATTTTTGTTTTAACTATTTCGATACAGGTATCTTATATTTATATTTTATTATAATATTATTATAATATTATGATAAAGAAATATGGGATTACTTACGTAGTTAATATCGACCATAATTTCCCAATCTGCATCATCCATAATACCCGCGATATTTACAAGAATGTTTAAAGTTTCATACGTGTCAATAACCTTCTTGAACGATTCTGTATACAATATTTTTATTATACGTATCATTATAGTTGATATTTAATTAAATAATATTAAATTAATTAATTAATTAATTAATTAAATTATTTGAAATAATAAAATAAAAATAGTTATTAAAGCGTTAGGAGATAAATACAAGTTGATATTTGATTAGTACAATTTTCAAACATTAGATATAATACTTAAAAAAATATTAATTATATAATATTATTATTATATTTTGAAAAAACATAAAATAAACATTTTTAAATATTTGTTATGTAACAAACAAATATTCCATATATAATACACAATATACAGTATGCAATAAAATATTGTAATATATATATATATATATTTTTATTATATAGCATATAGCAATATGTATTTTAACATAAACATTATATTAAACAAAAAAGATAAGAAAATTTGTTGATCAATCTATATATATAAAATATAATATATAAATTATATAAAGTAAAAATTAAACAAGAATAATATTTATGATATATGAACATGAGATAATAGTGATATGAAATAATATGACAAATGAAATATTACTATCATTTGAGTAAGATGAACAAGAAAAACAAATTAGAAGGATATTAACTTATAAATAATTTATCATAATTTATAAATAATTTATTTAATCAAACTAAATTATTTTATGCTGCTGTAATATGATGCAAACAAATAGATCGTTGTATAAATAAAAAATAATAATACATACTAAAAGAAAAAAAGAAAAAAAAGAAAATTGATCCAAAGTAGGAATGAAATAAAGTATCATTAATAAAAAATAATTTTTAATGGCTTAAACTGTTTAAAACATTATGTTATAGATCCAAGAAGATATCAAAATTTAATTTTTATAAAAAATTTTTATTTTAATTATAATTTAGCTATTTTAGTTTAGCTTACATTAATAGAAATTAAAATATTTGTCAAAAAATCTAGTATATTTAGAATATTAAAACAATAGAAAAATAAAAAAGATTTATTACAATAATTTAAGTCAAAACTTTCAGCCAATATTATCTATTTGCATTTATCTTAAATAAATAAATCTTTTTTCTTCTCTCTTTAATTGATACAAAAAGATCAATAGATCAAGAAAACATTATACATAACGCGATCTTTTCATATTTTCATTTATTTATTTAATAATCTTTAATTACCTTGAAATTGCTCGTTCTTTGATACATCACAGGCAATAAAAATGGCTCTGTCCTTTCCAAATTCGTTGTTTAAATCTGCAGCTGCGCTCTCACCACCAGAATCGCTTAAATCCAACAGAGCCACCGCCTGAATCACATAAATGAAAGAAGAAGATAGAGATATATATATAATAATTGGATAGCAAAGGATACATTGAGAAAAATATTTATTCAACTATACAATATTTTTCTATCACAACAAATAATCATAAATGCTTATATTTCATCCAACTTTGAGATGAACATAAAATATTTTTTCTTATTACAAAGAATTATCACATGAAATTCGTAATGTTAGATTTGAAATGAATATGAATATACGAATCCAGCACAAGATCAAAATTTAATATTCAAATTAATATTCCAAATTTGTACCTTCGCCCCATTTCGAAGTAGCTTACGAGCGGTGCAGAAGCCGATTCCGTTCGCTCCACCGGTTACGATCGCGATCTTACCCTCGATGCTCATTATCGATCGCAGAAAAAGAAATGGACGGCGGCCCTGTTTTTATTTCTTTCAGCTGGATAACAACGGTGGTTTTCGTGGCGTGCACGCGCGAAGCCTCGCCTTGCGAATATATCCCACGACCGAGGGCCTCCACGGCGACACGGAGGCGAAGGTGAAACACGAGAAATCGGGAATCAATCGTACGAGATTGAATGTCTCCCGAGGATAATCCGATGGGATAACGTGACCGCCGTAAACAGGATCGAATTTACGCCGATCGATGGAAAGTTGGGCGCGAGGTGGCACGGTATCGTGGTATTGATGTTTATATGGATTTATTGAGTTACCGTGCAACGTTTCAGATCTCTGCTGTCCACATGGCGATAGACAATAATTTTATATGGTTGGAACAAAGATGAAAGAACGGAGGAGGATGGAGGCGAGAGGAATGGAATTGCAAAGGAAACGGGTTGATCGTTGATTTAATTAACACGTTAGTTGTGTCGGGTATATTGTAGAAATGATAATTTTTTGTATCGTGACTCGAAATATTATACTCATCATCTTTTCGTTCTTTTTACGATTTAGATGAACATTTTTAAAATAGGGAGTATTTTAAATGGATTAACAATTTATATATAATAATTCGTATTTGAATATCTATACAGATTGCAAAAATTAAATGTAAAATTAAAAAAAAAAATGTAAAATATCATTTAAAATTTTAGTTATAAAATGTTTAGTTTATGAAACTAAATTTAGTTTAAACTAAATTTAGTTAGTTAGTTTATGAAACTAATTATAAAAATTTCATAAAACTAGTTTATGAAATCTTTATAATTAATATTGCTATTTATAACATAAATATCTAATAAGTTACTTTATTATATACATTTAATTACATTTAAGAATTTAATAGTCATGCTTACTATGTATCTATTAAACGATTTCATCATTTCTACTATTTTTACTATGATAGTTTTATGATAATTGATATTTTAATATATACATATTATCGCGATTATTTGTTTACTATTTATGAAAATATATAACTAATCGGTGGAAATTACAAAAAATTAATCTTTTATCTAAAAGATTGGAAATAAATCCGAAATGGGATAGAAATAAAAAATGATAGAATGTTTAGAAATAAAAAAAAAAATGTTGAAATTATTTCATTATATTCAGAAAATAGTTATCTTTATTATACAAAAAAATTTTATAAAATTTATGTAAAAATTATGCTAAAATTAATTTGAAATTTTTAAATTGATATGATCAATCAAATTTGATGCAAATTTGAAAGTTTAAAAGATAATTGATCTATTTTTATATTTTGTGATAAAGATATATTATAATTTGTGATAAAGATTGAAAAACCAGCGCCATCTTTAAAATGCCTTAAATGAAACCAATAGTAAAAGAAAAATACGAACTGATTATTAGCGCCATCTCTTAAGTATTTTTAAAAACATATTTGGTATTAAAGATGATTATTTATTCTTTCTTTTATCCTTTTCTAATTATTTACTTTCCTTATTTTTATTTCTTTAAGTATTCCAGAGATGGCGCTAGTTGTTCAATTTTTATTTATTTTTCTTATATTTATTTCTTTAAGCATTCCAGAGATGGCGCTAGTTGTTCAATTTTTATTTATTTTCCTTATATTTATTTCTTTAAGTATTCCAGAGATGGCGCTAGTTGTACAATTTTTACTTATTTTCATTATATTTATTTCTTTAAGCATTCTAGAGATGGCGCTACTTGTTCAATTTTTATTTATTTTCATTATATTTATTTCTTTAAGTATTCCAGAGATGGCGCTAGTTGTACAATTTTTATTTATTTTTCTTATATTTATTTCTTTAGGCATTCCAGAGATGGCGCTAGTTGTTCAATTTTTATCGAATTTCTGTCCTTTACTCACTATTTGCTCTCTTTGTCTCTATTTAATTTTGATACACAACAATAGATAAATATAATATAAACTGAATAATATGACATTTAACATTTAACACATTTAAATAATATAATATATCTCTTTTTACGTTAAAAAATTAATATTTCATTAAATTTCTAAATAATTGAATATATATTATTTATTCCTTTTTATTTCTATTGAAGTATTTACAATTATAAACATATACATGTATGATTATAGAATGTTGACAAAAAATATTTTTATACATACATTTATATATAAAAATATTTATATATAAAACGTTATAATATATCATTATAATTAACAAGACATGTTTGATTTCTGCAATTGATTTGATAAATTAACAAATTACATAATTCTACGTTGTAAAAAAAAGGATGATTCATTTCTTTTCTTTCTTTTTCTTTTTTTTTTTATCGTTTTTTTCTTTCTTTATGCACATTTCTTCTTTCGTAGGTGTACATACTTTAGCTTTGGCACAGGGTGGATCAATCTTCACAGTACAATACTAAAATTGTTATAAAAATTCTTTTATATTATTTTCATAATTTTTTATATTTCCTTAAATAAGAAAAATACTAGTCAATATTTTAAATTTGATTAAAAATTCTTTTTTGTTGATTAAAATCATGATAATAATATTATATGATATATTTAAAACAAATATTTTGGCAATATATGTATATGTATAAAATGTTTTTTAAAAAAACTAACACTTTATACTTTATAAGATCTAAATCTATTAATTTTCTAATCTATTAATTTTACTTGTGTTTCGTAGACTTTGGGGTCAACTTGTTCGCCTTCCTTCTCCGGAAAATGAAGTAATTGAGGAATTTGATTGACGCTGATTGCAGGTTCGACCAACCACGCACTTCCGTTCTTTGCCCACGCTAATAAATGATTTAAAGCTGTTCCTATGTGATATTTCCTGCACACAGATACAAGTTAAGTTAATTTAATTTTCTTTCCTATTTTAAAGGTTAAGAATCATAAAATAAGTTAAATTTTTTCAAATTGACAGAATTTTTTATTTGATTATTTAATTAATGAATTTATCATATAAATCAGCTATTTTTTCATTTTTCTTTCTCTGTTTAAACAATCATCAATAATATATTGTATATAATTATTTTTACATTTTCATTATACTTTACAATTTTTGTAAAGTATAATGATAAACATTTATTAAAAATGTTAAAAGTTTAACAATTAAATTTGCATAAATTGGATATATTATATAAAAGCTGGGTGTTTGTATAATTTTGTGACAACCATATTATTAATGCCAGTTAGTTACTTTTTCTTAAATTTATTATGTGCATAACTTATAAATATAACTTAAAAATTAAATTATAAGTTAATAAAGAATGACTTACGAATGCGGAATACAAGTTGGTAATTCACACATAGTTTTGTTTGGAAAAGGATCTGGAAAAATTGGCAATCCTATGTCGCGAAAGTGTTTATTCGTTGGACAAAGTGCCACTAAACGAACTCCAGTTGTTTCTACATTATACTTTTTCTTTATCAACGAATAAATTTTTATTATTTAATATTTAACGTTCAAATAATAATTTAATTTATACGATTAATTTAAATAATATACCGCAAAATATCGGGTGACTTCTATAGCAGGTTCTTTGTTGCAATAAATTGGGAATGGATCTTGAGGCCATCCCAAGAAACCGAAAATACTCGCACAGTTTATTATTATTCCGCCAGAACCACCATTATCCTTCCCTAAAAGTTCCAAGCCTATTCGAATCGTTTTGTGTACAGTGTTCTGTAAATTTTTATAATTAAATTATTTTATCTTTATGAAATTTGATGACAGTTTCAGCAACTAATTATCCAGAAAAAATTACATTAACATTATGATTTAATAATAATATATCATATAATTTTTTTTTATAAATAACGAATTATATTATATTATAAAAAATTTAAATATATAATATATATTAATATATAATTTGTAATTAATTATCTCATTTATTACTTCTTCGATCTTCGGATTCGATGTCTTTTCTTTATCAATATTATTAAAAATAATATGAATCACTTTGAGTTTGCAAAGAGCATCGTGTAAACTACCTAAAAATTCAATACATCAAATAGAAGCAATTTTATTATGTTTTAAATATATGAAATGAAAAACCAATAGAAAAAAAAATTTTTTTTTATTAATTTAGTACAAATCTCTATTTATTCGAACATGTTAATGTTATAAAATAATTTTATGATATTTTCTGATATTAATAATACTATTATGATAATAGTATATGTATATTCTTCGTTATCCTCTTTTTAAAGAATGTTTTTTAAAGAATTTATGATTTCAATAGATTTATTAAATTTAAATTTAATCTTTTCTTTTTTCGAGATAACAAAATAATAAAATGGAAGTGTGTTCAAATTTCGAAAATCAAATTTTATTATTTCTTTTTCTTTTAAAATTTAAAAGATTTCATCTCGAAATTTGAATACGATCATTAACTTGTTCGTATAAATCAATTTCTATTATTCTATTAACTCACTGTGACTATGACAATCACTCATTATATTATAATGAGCGTAGTATGAGCGATTTTTTCCATGAAAACTGCACAGTCTTTCGACTGCCATTTTCCCTTCTTTAGGATCATGGTCAGCTATTACAACAGTCTATATCGATCGAAAGATTATATCAATTTCTTGTTTTATATTATTAATAGAGTGCCAATATATTCGTGAGATATCTTTTTTAAAATATATATCAAAATAAAAGTTGATGTATAAAAATCTTATTTATTATTTATTGAATTATAAGCAATTTGCATTGAATGAAAAAACGGATAATTCTATCTCTGTCACATTGTTGATTTACTCTATCTTCATCTTACTTCATGTAACGCAAATTTAAATTATTTATAACTTAATAAATAAGCCAAAATTTTTATATATCAACTTTTACGTTTGGTTAGCACTCTAGAATTGATTTTTCAAAAGTGTGAATATATTAACACTCTATACATGAAACTCGTAATATTTCTTCTTCATTTATTAAATTAATTCAACTATTTAATTCATTTAAATGAATTAAATTTAATTCATTTAATTGTATTCAGTAATTTAAATTCATTCATAATTTTACCATATAATTATTTTATGTAAATAATTGTAATCAAATCATTCTAAAATAAGATAATTTATATTAACAGAAAACACCAACACGTGCTCCTTTGAGCAAGAGATGATCAGCCGCTGCAAAACCAAAGCCATCAGATCCTCCAAGCACTATAGCGTTTTTACACATAGGCTCGAGAATTGGTTTGGACAACTCAGCACTAAAATTGAAATTTAAATGAAAAAAAAATTATACAAAAGTAAGTGATACAAGTTTCGTTTATTTTTTGATCATAGTTTTAAGACGTTATAATTTTAGATAAAAAATATTTTATTCTCAATAAATAATAAATAATAAATTTAAATTGAAAATATTTTAAAAATTATACTATTATATTTTTAAAGATAATTTGAAAATGATGTTTTTATAAAAAAATATCACTTTTTTTTTAATTTAATTAATTTTAAAAATTAATATTATCTATTTAACATTAAACATTAATAATATTTTTTATCAAAAGAATAATTTATCTTTTTAATATAGAAAATATAGATTCACCAGTTGCCAGGTATTATTATCTTCGGACCATCATCACCTTTGCTTTTTTTCTTTTTCTGACGCGCCACACTAACATGAAATTGACACCGTTTGCATTTCCACAAGCTACTGAAATGACAGAACAGAACAAAACTTTTATGATTAAATGGAAAACTAATATAGAATTAAATACGTTCTTCGGAAAATAAAAAAGGATGCAACGAAAATATCATATTACCTTGGATTTTTATTGAGGAGTTTGAAGGAAAATGAGGTTAAATATCGTGATAGCATGTTGTTTGAAAATATAATATTTCCTTGTGATTAATACTATGAATTTTTGAATATAAAGTAATAAAGCATGTACATAAGAAAGAAAAAAAGTAATAGTAAACGAAAATGAACGGCAAATGCAACATTAAATGAATAAACAGGGAATTTAGAAATAATTTTGACCGAAAGTTGGATAGTTACATTTTGCATTTGTCAACGTCACGTGTTGACATTCGTTTTTCTCTCAATTCATAAAGAATATATTCGCTTGTTCATAACATTACATGCGAATTGGTTGATTTTCAATAATAATATGCTAATATTAATAAAACATGTAAATTAATAATTAAAAGCAATATTAATCCCTCTTTTACGATTATAGATTCAGATCACATTTATTAAAAAAAAAAAAAAATATATTAACATTAAAAATAAAAATCAGAGATTAAATTTATTTTAATTTCAAAATCATTTTTTATATTAATATTATATTATATTAATATATTAATATTATAACGATAATAAAATAAAAAAACATTAAATATTTAGCAAGACATTTTAATAAATAATTCAGTATCCTAATTAAAAAGATCCTTCACATGGAATGAATGAAAATGTCAAAAGAATAATATTAATTAAGGTAATACACTTTTCTTAATTTTTTTTTCTCAATTTTTTGTAAAAAAAGCTATGCATTTTATTGGCTAGGCTTGCAACATACATTCCGAGCAAATCATAACAAAACCAACAATTTCCACTAGCTATCGACCGTGCTGTCGATTAAGATTACGCAATGTTATATTCGAATGTGCGATTGTTCTTCGATTCGGAAGTTCTTTAAATCCTCTCTGTTTAGATCGTAACATTATTCGAGGAACGATTATAATCCTTCGAAAAATCTATCAACTATTACACTTAATTCACATTAAAACTAGAGACCTTTTATTTGTATCTAAATATTTCATATTGCAAAACATCGAAATTAATATAGTATGATGAAAATGGATAAATATACATATTTTTATTTAAATAAAGGCTAATAATATTCATTTAAAAATTTGCCATTTTGACTAGTTTGTTAACTCTATGAGTCTAATTATAATTTTATTAAAAGGTATCAATACCTAAGTTTATGATGTATATTTTCATCATATTATTTTAATTGTAATAAATATTAATTTACATATAATATATTGATTCATAGTTCCTATAATTCTTAATTTCTGCTCCAAAAAAGAAACAGATTTGAGAGATTAAAGAACATTCGATCGAAGAATGGACGATTAAAATGTATAATAATTATAACTCGTGCATCGAAGAGTTTTAGGCCTCGATTTCGCATATCTAAATCTATGTTTTTTTCATTTTTCTCCCATTGGTCATTCTCAAGTTTAAAAGTTCGTATAAAAATTACGATTATTACTTGTGACCTTGTGAACAAACTGTTTCGATCTTCAACTTCGATAATTCTTTTGATTTTCTTTCTTCAATCATTTTTCCTTCCTTTTTCGTTGTATATTCGATTTGAAAATGAAAGAATGTCCTTTTTTTCAGTGTCTTTACGAACGATCACGAAACAATTTGTGCATTTATATTTTGATTCATGGATGTTTCATTTGTATACGTCGAACGATGAACGAAGTCATCATAATGAATTGGATCAATTCGTTCTCGAGTAAAATACTCGTTCTCTTATGATTATCGATTTGTTTCTGTAAATATGTAGAAAACTTTTATCTTATGGATGGAATGCATTTTTTTCCAGTTTTTTTTTTTTTTTGATATATTTTCGGAACAATTAAGATATTTATTTGTTTTATTAACGGACTGAATGTCGTTTCCAAATATCTTACGCATTGATTGTATTATAGTTAAAAAAGAGTATAGAAAATTTACAAAAGTGTTTAGAGATTTAATTTTGAAATTGATATCTAATCAATATTCATTACTAATATATATGTATATATATATATATCCAAATGTATGATTGCTTGCATCCATATTGCGAATTGGACAGTCTAAGTCGAGGTAAATCTTTTTATAGATTTTAATAATCGTATAAAAAAAATCTTACGTTTTAAATCGCGTTACAAATTGTTGGATCGCTATAGAGGATTAATTATTTGCTTGGAATCTTATCATTTTTTTTTTTTTTTTTTTTTTTGTCTTATTACAACACTACAAGCCTAATTGAAGAATGCTCATACATTTTGAACGAACGCTTTCGTTAACCGAGAACTTTTTGAATTTTTCCAGAGATCAAAACCTTGTTCGATTTTCATTGAAATCCTTTCATAGATTAAATTACGTATTTTGTACACAATTTTAAACTTCATTTTTTCTATTAATGATTGATTAATAATCGTCAATAGAATACAACTGATTGATCAATTTTACAATTTTATTCGAACAAAGTTCAATCCGAAACATTCGGTGAAATTGAAAGTAAAATATCTAACGTACTAATTTTACAAATAAAAATAAAATCGTGTATTAATAAAAAAAAATTAAAAACAGGAGACCACTTTATTTCGAAGGTTCAGAAAATGCGTGAAAAATTCACCATTTTCTTCCTTATCGCTACCATTGTACAAGATCTATCTAAGCCTTCGATTTTACAATTATTTAAAAAAGATCCCTTACAAATCTGTTCCGTGCAAAATCACTTGTTATTAACAAATGTAAAGTGTAAGTGTAAGTGTCATGGAAATATTTTACACGAAGTGTCGATTCTTTCAATCCTGAAATCGAGAACGATTTTCGATTTTTTTACGATATTCCAATTATCCCAAACGATTTACGATTTTATCTCCATTGATTTTTCAACTCACCAATTTCCATCGAGTATTTTCTCTCCCTCTCTCTCTTTCACTCATTACTTAATCATATATAAGCGCCACTTATCGAGAACTCCCCTTTCGAGATCGTTTCAACCACTCGATGGAAAATAGGAACGATCGCTCCGTTAAATCCATTAATTAAATTATCATGTTATAAGAACGAGCGCTATTCTTTCTAAATCTAACACGAACGGATAACAACATACAAAGAAACGCTTTCACCATACAAACTGCCTTTCGTAATCTTTGGTAATGCGATTTATGTTCCCTTACATCTATATTCGCGTTCTTGATCCCGCATAGTTTTGCACGCCTCAGATACCGATCCATCCCTTCCTTCAAGGGCATGTTCGATGCAATTTCAAGATAAGATTTTGAAAATGATTGGAATTTTTCGAAATTCGATTAAGAAGATCGAGAAGGAGAGAGAGCGTGATCTTTCAGATTTTTATATTAATAATCTCGTTACGGCGTCGTGATTATAGTACGGTTATTCGTATTGAAGCGAGAAGAGGATCCACGCGAATGATGGCAGTTAAGGTTTTTAGATCTTTGGGAATGTGATTTCGTGAGGTGGTTGGCTTTTTTCAACCAGCCAAACGCTTCCACTTTTGTCTGTATTCAGGATTTGGATCAACGCCTTGGCCACGTGTTCCGCTCTGGAAAATTGTGAAAATGAATAATTGAAATATTCGATTGGAATATTAATATTAAATAAGAAACTTCTGTTAGAATATTTATCTCTAACACTGTGATGAAGAGTTTGAAGTTAAATAATTTTTATTTAGAGAAAAAATTTGAATATTAGAAAAGTAAAATAATGGAGATAATTATATTATTAATGAAATAGTTAATAATTTAATATATTATGCATTTAAATATACTAATAGTTGCCATAATGATAATGGAATAGTATAATTAATAATAAGTGCGAATATAAAAATTCAATTGAAGCTTATTTATTAAGTAATAAACAATTTAATTTTGTGTTAAATAAAGCGAAAAGAGATAAGATATTAAATCTTAGTAAAATTCAATTGTTTATAATTTAATAAATAAATTTTAACTGAAATTTTTATATATCAACTTTTGCATTTGCTTTTCTCGAATCCTCCATTGAAGGTGTTCCACAAATACAATTTACACCCTGTATGTATATTTTAATATTATATAAATATAACAATAGTGAATAAAATAATTTAATATCATTATGTATGAGCCTAAGAGAGTGAATATTATATCGATCGTATATATATTTATAGTCTGCAACCTCTTTATGCATAATAAATATAAACATTTAATGACACGCGATATTATCATATTTAATAATAAATAATTCAATAATTAAAATTTTGAGAAACAAGTATGAAAATTATTAAACTTCTAATCATTATCATAAAAATATTTGTTTATTTCATAAAACAACAATAATAAATTGCATATATATAGACGTATAATAAAATATTCATTTATTAAAATAATAAAAATCATATAAAAGCTTGTAATTATTATTTAAAAATTAATTTCTTACCTTTGAGGAACAGAACTAGCTGTGTCACGAAGCCAGGCGTCTACATACCGAGGTGAGAGCAACTGTTTACTGACATCTCCTAATATTTTGCTATCTGTCGCACTTGGGCACAATGCCATCACCTTTACACCGGTTAAATCCACGTGATATTGGTGCTACGATAACAATATATATATATATGATTCTATATTTAATTCTATAATTATTATTTATATAAATAACAGTCTCGAAAAATGTTTTTCAAAATTAAATTGAAGAAATGTGCATTATTAAAATTAATTAAAAAATAAAAGATGAATTAAGAAATTATCATGAAAATTATATTATGAAATACATAAGTAAATTTATAATATAATTTCTTACATTTTTTTAATACACTATTAATCTTTCTATTTATTCATTTTTTTCTTTAATATTTATAAATGAAAATGTGTGAAAGAAAATTTTATTTTAAAAAATTGATTTACCCCAAACGCTCTGGTGAAGTGGACGATTGCCGCCTTGGTGGCAGAATAAATTGGAACACTGGTGTAAGGGTTGATGCTGATGCTGCTTCCAATATTAACCACTATTCCACCCTGGCCACCCCTATCCGTTCCCATAAATCGCTGAGCGAGCATAGTTCCACGAATCACGCCATTCTGCAATAATTTCAACAAAGACCTCGTGCAGATAAAACAGAAAATTAAAAGAAAAAGTAGTAGTAAAACGGTGAAGTCATAAGGGTGTTGGATATAAATACTCACAACGTTGATGTCGACTTCTAATTCCCAAAACCGATCGTTCATGATACCAGCGTTATTAACAACGATATCGATGTGGCCAAATGTCTCAAACGTCGTTTGAAACGATTCTACGAATTAGATTATTCGTATTATTAGAGATTTAATAAAAAAATTTAAAATTAAATTATAATAAAATTTATAATTTTTGTTATGCAGATACACTATATAATATTATAAATAGAAGTAGATAAAAGGAGAGAGAATGAAGTAAAATGAAATTTTAATATGCAATATTAGATTTGTTACAAAAGAAAGTCATTATCATTTAAAAATAAAGATGTTATATTTATATTTGAAATATTTCTAAATTTTGTGCAAGAAAATTCATAATTATATATAACAATGTATTTTATTATTCATATTTATATTAATATTAAATCAGTATTTTTACCCTCGAATTGCGCATAGTCTGTGACATCACATTGACAAAAGATTACACGATCTTTTCCGTACTCCGTGGACAATGTTTCCGCTAATTTTTCACCATCTTCTGCATTTATATCGCATATAGAAACCTATTTAAAAAAATAATTGTAAAATAATTAATATTCAATCGACCATTAAACGATAGAAACGGATAGAAATCAAAATTTGATAAAATATCGTAATAAATATCTCAAATAATTTCTTCAATTTTTTTTCTAACATTACAAAAATACAAATTTACTCGATGTCTCGATACAATGATTTGTGTATGCGTTTATGTACGATAAACGAGTAGTTATTAAAATAAAATTGTTATTCCGTGGAAGTCGGTCAGAAAGCAAGATAAAACTTCTTCTTCTCGGATGGGAAGGAAATCTAAATATAAGCGAGATATTTTTGAGCAAGAGAGTCTTGGAATATTCATGGAACGATATACATACTAAGTCAAGGTTATATCCTTAAGGAGATTTTGCGAAATGCATATAAGTAAACGCCTCTTGTGGCTCTCCTTAGTGTTCTATTAATATCGGCTTTTTATAGGTACTACGTACCCATGATGGGGTAAACCCATATCAACGTCACTTTCTTTAATGAAAATAGCACTATAAAGATTTTATTGCCTCTCATATTCCTATAAATGAATATCGATGCGTTATGAAAAGTAGCATGTTTCATTTTTTTTGCTAGAAGATCAATCTATTTATTCTGACTACGAAGAACAGAACATTTCGATTTTGATCTCGAAAGTAGTATATTTTCATTCATGACCACGAAGAATAAATAGCTTCTTCGAAATGAAAGATTGCACATTGTGCTGGGAAAAAAAGAACATATTTCATGGATTGCCTAGGATTTTGTAGCAAAAATAAAAAATAAAAAATAAAAATTTTTTTAATAAAATAAACGAAACTCAATGAATTTAACTGATAATCATTATAAAATTGAATATATTCTTCCTGTATAAGATTTTTAAATATTTTTTTAAATAATAATTGAATTTTTAATGTTGATATTTAGGAATATATCATTGCAAAATTTTTATTTCAAAATTGTTTTCACTTAAATCATATTTCACGCTAATTGAATTCATTAACGATATTTTATGATTAAACAGAAGTTAAGAAAATATTCCTTTTGCAAGAGTTTTAAATTGTTCTGTGAATTGAAGATTTTCCTTTTTCTTTTTCACTTACCATCGCGCCTTCATTCAATAATTCTATGGCACATGATTTACCAATACCGGAAGCGGCACCCGTCACCAAGGCAACTCGTCCTTTTATGTCCATCTTCTTCAGTCTCTTGTCAATTATCCGTCTGTAAATGCAAAAATATGATATCGTATTATCATCATATTTATTGTATAAAAACAAATTCATTATTTAAAGTTTATTTAAAAGTTACTAAAATTTAGAATTTTAAGAATTTTATTAAAGTTTTAAGTTATTAACTATTATTATTTTAGGTTATTAACTATTTAAAGTTATTAAAATTTAGAAATATTCAGAAAATATTTATTGAATTTGAAAACAAGTTTATTTTATTTTTTTTATTTATTTGAAATATTAATGCGTGAAACAATATTAATTTTATGCTTCATAAATCCATTTTATTTCATCTTTTTTGTTTATTTGATTATTCATTTATATTTTTTTTATATAAAAATATATATAATTTTATCATAAAATTCTGAAAAAGTTTTTTTGTAAAAGCTTTTTGCAAATGGAACAATATTAAACGAGAATTTTCACTATTTCACTGT
Source organism: Apis laboriosa (assembly GCF_014066325.1). Classification (NCBI taxonomy): domain Eukaryota; kingdom Metazoa; phylum Arthropoda; class Insecta; order Hymenoptera; family Apidae; genus Apis; species Apis laboriosa. Next base: position 340,538 of record NW_025220849.1, on the reverse strand, counting down.
TTTTGGTAAATTGATAATAATTTTTTTACTAATTATTAAAATAATTTTTATTATAATATAATACATAATAATTATGTTTTTTATTAATTATTTATTTACATTTAATTCATATCAATTATTCGATTTTTACATCAAACAAAACAAAAAAAATAAATCGTTAGAAAATAAATTTTTAATATCGAATCAATTAAATGAAATTTTTTTCCAAATTTTCTTCTCCTCAAAAATTGATTTAAATAGAATCACTTCGACAGCTCGATATTATTTCGAATTTGTGTTTGGAAACAGTGCGCGGTGCCGCGGCGTATAAACGACTTTCGATTTGTTGTGACTCGACGCTCGACGGTCGTATAGGTGAAATCGAATTACGTCGTTATAATCATTTTGTTCTCGACTTCTCGAGCGATAGGATGCTCGAAAATTAAGGCGTGTGACTTACTGAATCCGTTTCTCGTTGTGCTGTGTCTATAAAAAATACGTGTCATTAACGAATAGGCGTATCGTATCGTTAAGAAGGTATATATTTGCATATTCAAGTGTTTAAGTTAGTTAGAATAGTTTATTTATTATATTATATTATTATATTAACAATGTAAACAATTTGGATTAATTACAATTATTAGGATTAAAATATAATTCGTTTGTAGTGTGAATGAATCGATTGAGAATTAAAAAATTGGAAATTTTTATACACAAATATGAAATACTTTAATATAAGGAAAATTATTTAAAATAAAGAATAGAGATATATAATAATATAATATAGTATAGTATAGTAATAATAGTATAATAGATTGAAGTAAATTTTATTGTCTTTACGAGATGAATTTATAATAGATAATCATTGGTTTTAATGATTCTTTTACAAATTTTAAATTTATTACAAAATTTGTTCTTTCTTTGTGAAATATAGATTTTATCTTTGTTTAATTTACATAATGGAAATACGTTTCGTTGATCATAGATTTAGTGAGGCTACGTTATGACTGTGAAACACGAAAATTCATCTTTTACGGACTGTAAAAGAACATAAAAAAAATAGCATCCATTTTTCATTGTTTTATAGCATTAATTAGAGAAAAATACTGGTTATAAGAATAAATAATATCACGTAATTTTCTATATATGCATAAATCTTGATATTTTTCTAATTTTCTGATAAAATATACATTGAAAATATCCTCATGCAACCATTTTCTTTCTGTGTCCAGAATTTTTAAATAGGGAAGAGTCGTCTAGTATCGACCAGTTCTGACTACACTTCTTTTTTCACTTCTCTCTTCAGATATTAACATTTTTTTTATAGCTACTCTCCCTTGTATAATTTTCTTATTTTTAAGTTTATAATAATTTTTAGATGTTTAATATTTTTATTCGTAATATTTTATATATTTAAAAATTAATTTTATGAAATATATTTATTTACAAAATATAATATAGAAAATTACTGATTTATTAAAATAAGATTAGTGTATAGGATTGTTTATAAAAAATTATATACAATAGAAATTGCATTACGAAAGTTATTCGATCGATAGGGACAACATAAAAATGTTATCAAATATCTACAAACAACATAAATATCGAATAAAATTTCCTCACGAAAAATTCAAGAGCTTAGCTACCTATGTCAAATAAAATATTCATCACGTCCCATAGAGTTTCAATTCTAGAGTTCAACAAAATTATTTGTTATCACATTCGATCATCTAAGATAAAATAATATACAGCGAATACAAAGTAAAACAAAAATTTCATTTTAATAAGAATTATTTAAATCAGAATTTATTTTCATTATCAGAAGCAGGACGTGTTACGATTTATTTTTAGAAAATTAGTTTTATAACTAAAAAGATAATAACATGATTCATTTTTTTCCAAATCTATTTTCAAATATACTTTTTCTCGTGAATTTTTGAAAAATTAAACGCGACAAATCTGTTCTTTTTTTTATTCTATAAAGATAAATTCCATTCATCAAAACGCGCATCGAAATAATATTTAATATCACTTTTATCCTGCAAAACCATCAAACGATTGCAACATAATAATTTTATCCAATTAATTATCTTCGCACGAAACTTTCATCCCTCCAATCCACCGACGAAAAGGAAAAGATTCGCGTAAAAAGAAATGAAAAAGAAACCTCAAGAGGAAGAGACAAAATACACAAACACACGGAAGATACCATCGATTCGTCGAAAACAGAGAACAGCGTCGAGGAATTTCACGCGTGCAGAGTGGAGGATTTGAAACGCCACCCCCAATGCCGTCTGAATCTCACCCTCACTCGCGAAACAGCATCACGCGGCTTCGTTTAATATTGCATTCACCGTGACACCGGTGTGTGTCTGGCAGCCATAGATAAACCGGCGAACACGTTTCGCCTGGTGAGCATCAGAAAGGGCCGATCTAAAAAATTCACGACGCCTCGATCGCTCGATATCAGGCACGAGGAACGCTGAAGAAGTGGTTCTGGCTGACACGCATACTTCTCTACTTTCACCTCCTCGAAAAATGCTCGACTGTCGTTAAGTCTCAATGGGTTTTCCACCATATCATTTTTTTTGTTTTTTTACTCTGAGAAAATCGAGCATTTCTTTGGAAAAGAATCGAAAAAAAGACGCAAAGAAGCCAGACTGAGGCCATCGAAAGTAGCTTTGAATATTCTTCGATTATTCGAGGATATTGTGACTGTGCAATTTCATTGGTCGAAGGGAGAGACGTCTATTGGGTTTGGGTTTCATGGGGTTGAATGGTGGACGTGAGAAGAGTTTGAAGTAGTTTCGATGTTTTCTCGGTTTGTATTTAACCCTTGTTCGAAAAAATTTGAATTGTCGAGGTGAGGATTGATTCTTGATTATCGTTGTTGATATTTCTTGGAGATGTTCTTGATTAATTTGGAGATTCTTTGAAAATTAATTATGATTTTTAATAATTAAAAAAATACATGTAATAAATGTAATTATTATATTCAATCCGTTGAAAAAGCATTGTTTCAGATTTAGGAGAGTTAAATAAAGAATTAGTTGGAAAATAGAAAAAGTTTATAAATTATTTTCGCGATGATAAGAACTAGAAAAAAGTTTGTTTAATTACATTTTATAGAATATTAAACATAATTTATAGAATATTAAACATAAAAATTTTGATAAACATTCCATTCGAAAGATTAACTTTTTTTTTCTACAATATGCAGTAAAGCATGAAAGATAAGATAAAGTAACAGAGAAGAGATACAAATACATTCACTTATGAAAGTATTCGTATCTACATATTGTAGAGAAAGGCCATTTTGTAAACGTAGTAATATTGGAGCATATAAATTATTAGTATTTATTAATATTTAAAAAAATTTCTAGATAATATACAGGAGAAATTAAAATTATCATTACAATGAAATTTAATTTTTTATGAATGGTTTTATCTATGAAACAGATAATACTCCGATTTTTAACTTTCAACAAACTTTTAACTTTTCAAATCAAAAGTTTGAAAGGTTTCGAAAGAATTATATGGAAGAAAAAAAATAGAATTAACCAAGATAACACGTCTTAATTTTTCTGAAACAATGCTTTTCCGTTTCGTCACGAAACAACGTGATAACGAAATAATGTTCACGCAATTCGTTCTCTCTCTAAACACACGGTGATAAAGCTTTTAAAACTTTTACAGAAAACACACTTTCCTGAAAATTTTTACTTCATTTTTCACCACTAATTTGTCCCCAGATCTATCTACTCATCCTCTTGAGTTTTTGTATACAATGTCCATGCATAATACATAGCTTTGCCAATCTTGAATTTTTAATTCATTTAAAAATTGTATTATCCTTTAACTCAACATTTATGAATTTGGAAGAATAAGTAATGCAATAAATTATTGCATTATTCGATGGTAGAAGAAATTTTTTTTAAATAAAGAAAAAAGAAGAAGAATATTTTGAAAAAGAGAGAGGAAATCCAATAACGATACGAATTTATACGTTCTTCAGCCTTAAAATTATTGCGTCCTCTTATATTTTCTGTACAAGAAGAGCAAGAAAAAAGAAAAAGATTTACCACCATCAAAAACAAATCGAAATCAATGATATAATTCACTTCAACAAAGATCATTCTTCTTCTCCCTTTAAAATTCTTAATATCCTTCAATTTTTTCTACGCAAGAAGAACAAAAAAGAAATCCTGCACTTATTCATTTACAAATAACCAAAGAAAAACTACTTCACTTCAAGAGATCCTTCTTCAAAATTCATCCCTTCTTTCATCCAGTATAACTTCATTCATTCCCTTCCAATATAACTTTCTTCGCGAGAAAGCAAGCAACGATAACAACAACAAATTACACCTACCCAACAACACCACCCAAAAATAAAAAGAAAAAAAGAAAATAAAAAGATATCCTTAAACAAAACTTTTTCTCATAAAACTGGTGCGTGATTTCTCTCGCGTCTCTTAAACCCTCCTAAATACAATTCCTCCCCCTCGTAAGCAAGTAAGAAAGCCAGAGAACAAAGAAAATAACCATTCCTACACACAATGCTCCACTGTCGTACCTTGCACTTGGAATCCTTGTTCCCTCGGCGAGTCAGCCGTCCCGCAACAGGCAGACCGCGTCGAAAGCGAAACGACCGGTCGAACTACGGCGACGGGGGTGCGTGTCGAGGGTGTTTGTGAGAGTGCGCGCGCGCGTTCTCCTCTCTCTGAACCCGACAAGGTGTGGTTGACGGCCGCGAACGCACTGGCTCGCGCTGCTTCGCCGCCTTTCACTGCCTCCCCGTCAACGCACACACCCCACATCGCCCCGATATTGATTGGCGGCGGTCGCGTGCCACGTGACTTTTACGTAGGCCACGACCACGCACGTACTCACGCCTGTCTTCGTTTTACTATATGCTATATGCGTGCTATATCGTGGTCGTGGATGCGTGGGTGCGCGCGCGCGTGTGTGTGTGTATGTATGTGCGGGACGATACGATTTCGCGGGTAACGATGAGCGCGCGCCCTCGCCCTCGCAAGCCCTTAACCTTCGACCGTGGCTTTTTGTTTTCGAGGCCACGATGCTGGCCCGATACGCTTTCGATCGGCAACGACCCCGCCCTGTCGCGCCACCAAATCCACCAGATCCGGGGGATGCTCTTTTTCTATTTTTTCTCTTTGGCTTTCGTTTCGGTAGTTGATTAAGCTTGGAGGGTGCAGCGGGTGTGTTTAGGCTTTGTGCTTTCGAGTGTTTTGGTTGGAGGGGACACGTATCGGTCGGTGTTTGGAAATTTTCGAGGGGAGGTGGTCGATGCTTTAGGTTTTTTTTTTTAAGGAGATTGATTTTTGGAAAGGGGGGATTGATGTTGGAAAGGATGGAAAATTATTTTTTTGGTATACGAGGGATGATTTGATGATTCGAGGATTTGGAAAATGATGCTATTTTAGAGATTTTTTGTCTTTTGATCATAAGATATTAAAGCTTATTGCAACATTTTTCTAACGATGCATCGAGAAATCGGTGTGAATTCGTAACGTTACTTTACTCGTCTTCTTGGGGGTGTAGTAATTGTGGTGAAGTGCTTTGAAATTACTATACGAGGATGTGTGTAATATACTGTTTTATATTCGTATTCTACGATTCTCGTTTAGGGTGCGCTGCATGTGATAGCAGTAAGGGGTTGATTAAGCGTTTGGAGTTGTATTTGGTGTTTTCATAGGGGGATTTTTGTTTCAGGGATGCAACGATGTTGGAAAAAATTACATCGTTAAAGACATATTGGTTCGTTGTATGAATATGATTTAAATATTTTATTTTTTATTCATTTATTTTTTCTTTATTTTCTTTCGTGTTATATATAATTTTAATTTTTCTTATGTTCTAAATATTTTATAATTTAAATATTTAATTTTTTATATAGTATAATCGATCTTATTATGAAATAATGCATTTTTTGTTGGAGAGTTAGCCTTATCATTCTTGTATCACAAGCGACATTATCAATCGAGAATAAAATGAGATAACAGCGCTACTGGGATCAAAGGAATTATAATTAACTGTAACTAAATATAATTTTAATATAAAAACACAGATTACAGATATAAAATAGATCTCCGATGATTTTCATTATTCAATGCATATTTGTGTCGCGTAATTCGAGAACTTGTCATTATTCTTGTGTCGCATGCGATATTATCGATTCAGAATGGAATGAGACATCATTTATCTAAAGAATAAATAACATTACAATGTATGCTTCTCAAATCATTCAATTTTTATGTGAAACATTTCTTAATATTATCAAAAATAATATATATCTTTAGAATTAACTTCAAAAATCTACGATATAATAAATATAAAATAATACAACTAGAAGAAAATACATATAATATCCATATAAAAATACATAAATGAAACGTAAATACATACAATATAAAAACGTACAATTTAAATTATATATGAAACGTATACATATTCCTACGATATGTGAAAAATTACACGCAAAGTGTAAATCATTAAATAAATAATTCGAACATGTTCGTTCCTTTGAAACTCGAAGCTTCCATATTTGAAACTCCGAAGCACAATTGAAATTGTCCTCGAATCGACGCCACGACTCGATCTCGATCGCGTTCACCATTCAGTTGAAATTCACGGCCTTCCTCTGTCATGGCCGCGACTCTCCGGTGTGCCGGGGCTCGCATCGCTAACCATAACGAATACACAGCGGAGGACGAAGAAGAGGAACGTATCGCGGAACGCGGTGGAAAGGTCGGGGCACATGGTGGCCAGCGACGCGGGTATCGCGTGGCTCGTCCGCGAGGCAATGGACGGCCGCGGAAGGATCAAGCTTAGGAAGCTTTCACGCAGCCGTATGTCGCGGGCCGCCGTTTCCGCTACCAAGCTGAAGCAGTGCGTCAGAAAACAGCCGGCTAAAATAAGGAAATGCATGTGCCTGCCATCCAATTACGCCCTCGTTGAATTCCCCTTGGTCTGGTCCGAGCTTAGGTCTGTAGGATCTCCCTCTTCATCACTGACCCTCTCCTATTACACTCTTTCGTTCGTGGATAGGATGTTTTAATCGAGTTACGCGAAAGCTAGAATGGATCGGCTTTGTCGAAGATATAATCGATCGATTTGAGACGATAAATTTTACAGTTTTTGGGAGGGACGTTAAGAATTTTTCAAGGTGTAGTAGTGTTGAGCAACGCCGTTGAGATTGATCGTTTGATTAATTGAGAATCAACATAGCCTCCACACTGAGGCTAATTAATAATAATACTTTGAAACTAAAATTAAACATTTCTCAAATACTCGAATTGATCAATTTGATGGTTTAAATTATGTCAAATTTAATTTAAATTCAAATTGATCGAATCGAATGTATGATAAAGACAAAAGAGAGAATAAAATAAATTTAATAAATTTAAAGAAATCGTACGAATTAATAAAATAATACTCGTATTTGTAATAATACGTACGTTCAATTTCAATTTCTTTCATTTCTTCTCTTAATATATTATATATATATTATATATAATATTATATATATTATATAGTTCTCTTAATATATTATATATATATATAATATATATATTTCTCTAATATATTATAATATTAATATTTTAGAGCAAACCAACAACTGTGCGATGGTGCAATAAGGTGTGCCACAGGCCACGTTTTCCCGGTGCATCGCGCTATTTTATCCGCGGTCAGCCCATATTTCAAGGCTCTCTTCACCAACAGCCTGAAAGGCGGGAAGACGGAAACCACGGAGGTCGCGATTGATTCGGTCCCCGGGAAAATTTTCAGCCTGATCCTCGATTATGCTTACACTGGCACATGCAACGTGAACGCCGACAATGTCGAACAACTTTTACCCCTCGCCGATCAATTCGAGGTCCTGGGTGTCGTTCAGCTCTGCTGCCAGTTTCTTTTGCAGGAGCTTCGCCCGGAAAATTGCTTAGGTAATAAACCATTTTAATTAAATTTCTAATTTTTATCTCGCAAGAAAGAAGCATAATAAGAAATTACATTTTATGAATCTTGGAGACGAGCAATTATCGTATTAAAATAAGATATAATATCTTCTTTTGAGAGATGCGCATAAAATTGGAAAGTTAAGTAAAATTTAAGTTTCAATGAAAAAAATCTTTATCCTTTTGTAGTATTTATTTTATTTTTAGAAAAACAACTATTCGTATAATGAAAATTAATTTATATACATATATACATATAACAACAAATAAATTTATCTCCGAAAATAATAATTTCCAAGAATTTTTAACTATTTTTATGCAATTAAAAATTTTTATTAGCGAAGTTTTTACCAACAAATATCCTTTTAAAATCATCAACTTTATTTTTTTCTATATTATTTCATTATTACATTCCTTATAAAAAATATTCGCTTTAAATATTTTAATATGAATCTTTTTTACTACATTTCACGGTAATTTACAGAAATTTTTATCGGTTTTTTATTTAGGAATCTTCAAATTCGCTCGTCACTATTTCTGCCGCGACCTAGAAGAGAAGGGCCGGAAATACATTCGCCATCATTTTAAGCGGATACTGCAAGAGAGCCCGGAATTCAAAGAGCTGACGAGCAAGGAACTTGAGGCGATTCTACGTGACGACGAGTTGAACGTTAAAAACGAAGAAATAGTTTTCGAGGCCGTTAAAACCTGGCTCGAGCATAACGTCGATGAAAGAAGGCCTTATTTACCCAGGCTCTTGAAATGTGTGCGCTACGGTTTGATGAGCTACAACTTCTTCACGAACAATGTTCTCACGTGGAAGATTATCGAGGAGGATGAAGTGAGTCTTTCTTACGATCGATTATTTACATACTATAAATAAAATTAGAATCATAAGATTTTTATATAATTTTATTAATTTTACTACACTCTACTCTTAAAAAGTTACTTACATTTATCATAAAATTGAAAAAATATATATAACTAAAATAAGTGTAATATATCCACAAAGGGATGATTTGTCAAGTCGAAATAAAAATTAAAATGAATAATAATAATAAAAACAAATCATTTTATATAATTATATTAAGTTATAAATAAAAAATTGGAATTTTCATATAAATACAAACTCAAGAAATAGAGAAAATTATGCCATTCAAATCATTTTTCGTTTCATTCCAATATCTCAATTAGTTATTGAAATATAAGGATTCAAAGTATATAATGTTTAGAACACGATAAAGAAGTTTTGAATGGGCCCGTGATCTATATTTTTTCCATGAAATGTGTACGTTCTTCCAAAAATAGTAAAACTGCTTACTCGCTTCTATCATTGACCAGCCTCACTCGTCTAGAGCTTGGAATTGGTCAGTGACGAAGTGCGAGTGAGAGATCCGAGTCAACGACAAGGAAGGAGATAATAAACGATTAAAAATTATCTTTTTCTTTACACGACGATATCTCGGAAACTGGAAATTGTATCGAGATAAATGAAAAAGCATTTTAAAGGGAAAGATTCATTGCTTCTAATGATCTTTTATTTATCGATTAAAAGTCACTATCTTCGGAGTTATAGCGACTTAAAGTTTTCCGAATTTTAGTAAGATTTAAGCAAGTTTTAAAGTAAATTACGTGATATATATGGTTGCAATAAGAAATACAGTTAATGATATATGGAGAAAAAGAAGATTACGATATCAAAGACTGCGATTTTAAAATAATTGGTTCCCTTTGGTCGAGTTACATTAACTGATGTAATTTTCATTTTATTTTAGCTTGAAGAATCATCCCTTAAATTTTTGGATATTTATTGAATATTCTTAATGTTTTTAAGTTTTTAAATGTATATACACAAAATTTTTTTTTTAAATTTATCCTAAGATATTTATTAATATTTTTCTACGTTTAAATTATTTTTTTATTTCTATTTTTTTATTTTTATTTTTTTTATTATGTTATTATCATATACATATCAAAAAACAAAATATTTTTTCTTTAAATTAAATTATTAATTTATCAAACAACAAATCAATTACAGCAATTAATATCACGATTAATGAATTGTAAAATTTGTTTTCTTGTTTCGAAGTCATGCCAGCAAGTACTAGCTCCCGCAAACCAATACCTAAAAGAGCAGGAAGCGAAACAAGGGAGCGGCGAAATCGATTTGAACAATCCCCTGGCTAAACCTCGTATCCCTTACGAGATCCTGTTCGCGATCGGTGGCTGGAGTGCCGGTTCCCCGACGAATTTTGTGGAAACCTACGACACGAGGTGCTCGATACCTTCCTCAAACCGCAAACACGGTTTCCGCTAATAGAAACAGTAGAATTCCATTTATTAGAATTAAATTCTATTTAATTTTAATTAAATTCATCTTGACGAATAATATTCAAAATAAATTATAATATTTGATGATTTTGATACTTCCAATATTATATATTAATAGTTTCTAATCAATAGATCGCGATTCATAAGAAGAACAGTAAAGTATCTTTTAAATCACTGCTGTCATTTTTAATTAATGACTTTTAGCATTTAATATTCTTCTTAATAATGTAGCTAATCATTCATGATAGAAATTACGTTTTATTTTTTTTAAATTTAATAAAATTATTTTATATATCTTATATATTTCATCTTACGAAAATTCAAATAAGACTTTTCTATCTTATTGATTCTTTGTATTCTTTCCTGATGAATTCAAACGGATGGAGTTCTACCGTTCTATCACACAGTTAACAATTAAAAGATAAATTGATTTTTTTTCTCATTTTCTCAATCGATCGCCGCGATGTTGATTTCTCGCGTCGAATAATCGTGATCGGTTGATAGAGATTCGCACAGGTAATGTGTGTAATGTGAACTCCAGAGCTGACAGATGGTTTCTATCAGTGAGCACGGACGCAACACCGAGGGCCTACCACGGCCTGTGCACGTTGAACAATTTGATCTACATGATCGGCGGGTTCGACGGCAACCAGCACTTCAACACGGTCAGATGCTTTGATCCAGTGACGAGGGAGTGGCGTGAACGGGCGTGCATGTATCACGCGAGGTGTTACGTCAGCGTTTGCACCCACGGTTAGTGGCCTTTTTTTTTTTCTTTTTAACCCTAGGACGATGAACTTATAGTATAGAACTTATATATATACGTGTAACCGCGTATAAAACATTCTGGTTCTACGTTTCTAGAATTATAAGGAGTGTTTTATCCGAATATTTAAGTGTATCATCCAAAATTCGAACGATAGATTGTTATAAAATATTTTTTAAATAAACTTTGTTTTGAGGAGGATATAATCGTTAGAGTTTAAAGTTATATATCTTTTATGAAGCAATGTTTTTTTTTCCAAAAAGACATTAATTGTCAAGCATTTCTTTGTAAATAGATAATTTGTATAATTTTAAAACTCGATTAATCGATTTTGATAAATTTTGTATAATCGAATAAATACATCAATTATCGTACTGTAAAATTAGAAAAAAATGAAATATCAAATTTCATCGTTTCATCAAGAATTCAATGCTCTCTAATCAAAGAAAAAGATTTCGTGTTACAATTGATTTTAATGTTTCTATCAAGGAACGCAGCGTTTAAACCTAAATGTACAAATCTCAAATGTTCCTCCGATTAATAAAATTGTTTCAATCCCCAATCATTGCTTGAAGTAAGTACGCGACAAAAGATAAATTGTGGCACGAACAAAAGATAAATACTTTAATACGAGAATCACTTCATACGTGACTCATTGACCATTAGGAGGAAAGATATACGCGCTTGGCGGGTACAATGGCCGCACCAGAATGAGCTCAGGGGAAAGATACGAACCGCAAAGGAACCAATGGGAGATGATACCGCCGATGCACAGGCAGAGATCGGACGCGAGCGCTGCCGCCTTGCAGGACAAGATTTACATCGTCGGCGGTTTCAGCGGTCGTGAAGTTCTGAATTCCGCGGAGGTATTCGACGTGGAGACCAATCAGTGGACCTACATCCATCCTATGATCAATCCGCGGTCTGGCGTCTCTTTGGTCGCGTTTCGAGACAGCCTTTATGCGTTGGGTGGCTTCAACGGCTTCATCAGGCTTAGCTCTGGTAATCACGATTATTTAATTTATATTTGGAAAAGTTTCCAGATTTTCGATGATGTTGAAATAAACAATTACGTTTGTAAATTTTTCGATGCTTTTAATAACACAGGTCTCGAATATTCAATCTAATTAAAAGTGTCTTATTAAAAAAGTGTCTAATTAAAAAATTAATCTTTCTCGAAATTTTTGAAATTTTATTTTTTAATAAAAATTCTCTTATTAAAAATTTCTGAAAATATTTCGATAATAGTGTAAAAACATTTTGAAATTTGTCCAAATATTGGAGTATTCCATAGAAATTTTGGCGCAGAAATCTGACGCCCCATAGAAATTAATGTTCCCAGCTACAATATCGACTCTATGATCTCGCAGGGGAGCGTTACAATCCGAATCATTCGGAGGATTGGCACGCGGTTCCAGAGATGTTCAGCCCCCGCAGCAATTTCGCCACGGTCATTCTGGACGATATGATATTCGTCGTTGGTGGATTCAATGGTAACGCAAACTGGATATTAATTGGGAATACTATTAATATATATACATAATCAATGAATAGAGATTTGGAATGTTTCTGTAAAATTCGAATCACTGGAATCTTAAAAATTTTAGAAAATCTTGAGAGTTAGCCTTTTAATCATAATGCAATAATTCTTCGAAAGTTTCGATTTTCAGAATTTTCAACAACACTTTAACAAAAAGTGTTAAAGACTTAAGAATCTTGTCTAATTTATGTTATAAATTATGTGATATATGAGAAAAGTTTCATAAATATGAAAATAAAAATTTGTTTAAAATAAATTTAATTTCGTAATAAATAATTAAATTTTATGTTTCATTCAAAAGGCTCGACAACGATTGCATACGCGGAATGTTACGATGCGGACAGCAATGAATGGTACGATGCATCACCGATGAATTTGAATCGTAGTGCCTTGAGTGCATGCGTAATCTCTGGTCTCGCGAATGCACGTGAATATTCTTATCACGGCAAAGCACGAGATCTTGGTCAAGGTTAGTGATCGTTGAGTAAATAATAATAACAAAAATAAAAAAAAAAGAAATTAATATTCCAAAAGTTCCATATTACGATATTGAAATTCGTTTTTTATAAGTTTATTTTTTTAAATCTTAACTCTTATCAAATTTGTTTAACTTTTGACTAAATTAAATAATGTTTATGTTTATGCTTATGTTTAATCATTAAGAGAAGTTTGTAATAACTTGTAAGTGCTTAATGCACTTTTTATTTATCTATTTTATAGTTTTGTAATGTGAAGATACTTTCCATTAAATTAAGTGTTCTTTCTATAAGATTTAATTAAAATATTAAAAAATATATTATTATTAACATAAATATAAATAATTTAGGTCAAGCTTCGTCAGAGAATCAACAGAAAACCATCCAGGGTGGAGAGGGTGCAGTGGAAACGAATGCCAATATTTCCACCGAAGAAGAGGAGACGGTGAACTTCGATGAACACGTTCAAAGGGAGGTGATCCCCATGAACGAGATGGCTGAAAGTGTCGGCAATTATTTAGGATAATCCTACGACACTGTTCAGCGCGCGAGATAGAATTTTCAAAATTTTAAAATATAAAAAAAAAACAAACATTATTTCGGAAGATGATTGTTTCACGAATACGCAAGATTTTTCTATCGCTATTTATTTATTAAAAACACTATGAAAATGGCAGAAAAATTCAATTATAATGTTTAACATGGTGTGTAAAATAAATAATCCGATGTATCTTCTAAATAATAATTTCAGTTGAAAAATATTTCGGATGAAAGTTATATACCTTTCAAGAAGATGTGAGTATTTTCTTATGAATCGATGTATAGAGTATACACGATGATTAAACTATTTTTTTTTTTTTAAATTTAAAAAAATACATCATTGCGCCATCTCCTTGAAATCGTTCAACTTTTATCAGAATATTTTTCATCGATAATTATTATTTAAAGGGAAAAATCAAGATATAGATCGACAAATTGAACTGGATATTAAAACTTTCTGCTTGAAGAAATAATCATATGGCGATGTAAAATTCTCAAATATTCGTGAAACAAAAAAAAGAAAAAAAAAAGAAAAAAAAAAGTTTGAAAGAAATAAATTTATAGGGATAATTAAAGGAAAAAAAAGTTAATAGACAGGACCAGAGGCTTAGGAAATAAAAACATGGTAGGTATACAGAATTTATCAAGTTAACCATTTTTTTTATATTTAGTTTTACGATAAAAATTTGTCGCGTAAAGCCTTTACGCGGGTTTTAACGAAAATTAGGTCTTTCAATTTTTAATCGAAAATCGCAATTTTGTAAGTGATATTATTTTTCTGTTAAGCTATTATTTATCTTTTTTTTTTTTTTTTCATTTTTTTTTTTTGTCTTCTTTTTATGGAGGACTTGCGCCTCGTGAAATTTTTTTCAAGGTTTTCCCATCCACGAGGATCATGGATTTTATCGATTTTCGTATTAGCGAATAACTTATGAATTTTATTGTGGCTTTGACAAATTTTTTTTTTTTTTCCTCTCGTTAAGACGTTTTTTTCCCCTAACCAAGAAGTGCGATTCGAAATAAAGATACACATGCACGGTTGTTTCAATTCTGGCGTCCCAGAATTTTTTTGTTTCCCCCCTTTTTTTTTCCTCTTTCTTTTTGATTAATAATTAGTCGAGTCTAAATTGTTATTTTTTGATGTATACGTTTTTCTTGCCCCTGCACGTGTATCTCATATAGCACGATTATTCTTTTTTGGACGAGATCCTGTGCCTTGGTCTGTTATTTTAATCGAATAAAATTTATACAGATTAAGAACATGCTTATCTTTTGATTTTTGGACAATAATTTTTATCAAGATTAATCATTATATTTTAAATTAAAGATACAATTTGATTTAATTTCTTGAAAAAAATTTATATCGACGATGTGGCAATTACCATGTTAAGTTCATAATTATCAATTGAAATGATTTATGTATCTATATTATTCAAGAACCATATCACTTTTTTTCAGATATTTAATTTTTAGATATTTGTACGTGAATCCTTCGTAAATATTAATTTATTATCCTATCAAAATTTATCATCGATGCAAGTGTTAGAAAAACAGTGAAATAAAAAGAATACATCGAGAAAAAAAAACAGAGAATTTTCATCTGATTTTTTCGAAAATATTTTTCTTAAATCTCTACATCAGTAAAAATTATATCATATAAATTTTAAATTATTTCTCTTCATGTAAATAAAATTGATTCCATTCTTAAAAAAAAAAAAGAAAAAAATCATAACAGCACAATGAAATTAATGAACAATTATGCAAAAAAAGAAATTTAAAACAACATATGAAATCAAAAGGATAAACAATGGAGACAATGATATTAAAGATTCCACTTTTTTTTTTTTTTATTAATCTATCTCATTTATGTATACGTAGATTTATTCACTTTTCATATGCATCCATATATTTATGTATAATGTATACATTGTTGTTACTTGTTGTTCATTGATGGTTGCATTCTCCGCAACTACAAACGATTCTCCATCGATTTAATTCCCCTCATTCTCTCAATCTTCATATTCCTTCATATCTCCCCGCAAACAACGTAACCACCGTTCGATCGACGATCGTTTCATACACCAACGACACTCGAGTTTATCGACTCTCGATTACGATTGCGCTGTTTACGATTGTCGAGCGAATAACAGGGGCGAGATCTATCGAAACGTTGCAACGATCGTGCAATATCCGAGAGAAGAGGAGGAAACGCGATCGAAAACGTTGGAAAATATCGTTCTTTCCATCCATATCGTCGCGTATTTCTTCCTTCTCGCTCGTTCTTCTTCCTTCTTTCCATTCTTTTTCTCCATCCGGCTTAACGAACGCTCGCGTTTCGTCTCTTTGCTTCGAAAGAACAATTCGTTCTCTCGTTCCTGTTCGGCCGAAATCACGTCACAAAAGATTGTACAAAAGGACGACAAATGGCACGTTGGCCATCGAGGAAAATAAGGGCAAACGCCTCTCTTCAGGGGATGAAGAAAAGGCTTCCTAATGTCTCGTGAACACTGGTGTCTCGTTTTTCGATTCTCTTCTGATCACGCTCACGCGAATGTTAACGATATTGTGTTGATTAGAATTAACGAAACTTTTAACTTGATAACTTTTTCTTTTTTTTTTTTTTTTTTTTTGAAGATATAATTAGGCACAAAGTTAGCCATATTTGATATTTGGTACATTTTGTGAAGTGTTATATAATATCGATAGAGAAAAATACGATTTTAAATATATAATTAATATGTAGGATAAGTTTGCAAATTGTTGGTAATCGATTATTATATTTATATTATAATAATTTATAATTATTTATTTGATACAAAAAGATGTCTCAATCTAAATTCGCGTCAGCGTGAATCATTTATAAGTCCATATTCGAGTCTCTTGCACATTTATAATTTTAAGTAGTAATATTATTAGTTACAAATATTAATGAGTTAAAAATTGCAAATTGTATAGATGTTTTAGTAAAATTTTACGTGAAATATCCGTTAAATTGTAATTTGTAAATTTATTTATAGAAATTTTATAAGAAAATCTGTTTGGTTAACAAATTTTTTTACTTTTATGTAATTGATATTATTTCAATTGTGCAAGAGGATCTTTCCAACATCGTATATCAATCTTCACAATGATCAAGCTAAAAATCACCTTAGAGCAATAAAATTTATAAAGGGAACATTTTCTATAAGTAAAATATAATGATTTGTATATAATTTTCTTTGAAATAAAAATAAAAAAAGCTTGCAGTTTTATTAACAGAAAAATGAATAAATTTAATAAAAAAAGAATTCGTCAAAAATCTAAATTGATTAGTTTCAAATTTTTTATTTTTACAATTACATAAAAATATATAGATACTTTTAACAAAATTGATATTAATTTCTATCCAACTAAGAAAGAAGAATTATTTTTATAATATCACTTAAATTCTTCTAACTAATGTGTTACAAACTGCATAATTAATATAAAATCCTTAAATGAAAAATAAGTCAAACAACAATGTTCCCTCTATATATTTCTTTTATTTAACTCCAAGGTTTTAAAAAACATTGATTAACATTACAAGGGATGAGGGAATAAGAGTAAAAAATCGACACCCGGCTACAATCGCGTATTAATCATACAATTAGACGCGACGACATACAATTGAGCAAACAATAGGACAGCAATGAAAGTTTTTTCGATCCAAATCCATTCGAACCCTTTGTTTCTTTTTAATCCCATCGAGTTTCTCTTCCACCCCCTTTTTCGCTCTCTTTCCATCGATCGACAATAGGAGATAAAACAAGATTCACGTTCCACGATTATTTTTTTTCTTCCTCTTATTTTCTCTCTTATTTTTTTTTCTTCCGCGTGAAACGTGAGAATTCGAGTGAGACCATTTATACAGAAAACGACGACGTCGAAGAAAATGCGTCACGAGGACGCTGGAACGAGATCATTCGTGCGATTGATACGATCATTCGAGATATTACAAATAGATTAGAAAAAGGGTATACGTGCGAGTGTGCGACGAACGACGGCTTGATATTTAATTAATGGAGAGTGGAGGAGAAGCGAAGGGAGAGGGATAAGTTTGATGAAGTTCGTTTTTTTTTTCTGAAGATCGATCTTTTAGGTTTGGCTTTCAATAATGAAAGAATGAGAATGGTTTTTTTTAAAATTATAATTATCCTGATTGATTAATTAAAAAGAGATAAAATCAATTTTTAAATGAATTATTTTAATAAAGTAAAAAGGATAATGTAACTTCGTAAAATTAAATACATTATATGAAGATAATATGAAAGTTAAGGTAATTTATTTAGGTAATATAGAAAAGTTTTTAAAGTAGTAATATTAATAATGATTAAAACTGTAACAAGTGAAAAAATTTTTAATATCAGAAAACTGTGGATAAAATTACATTATAATAAAAAAAGATCTAATAGTTTTTCAACATTCTTGGAGTCTTTTTTTTTTTTTTAGAGAGTAAATATATTCAAGAATAAACAGCAATAAATCGACAATAATTTTCACTCTCAATGAAACATCCATTAGTGAAATGAATAACTCTTTAGAATATTTTTTGACAGTTTTAATCTCAAATTAAATTTCGAATTTATTTGGGAGTAAAACTATTGAGAGTTACTTTTGAGAATATTTTTTCACAAATGAAAATTGCATTGAGAATGGTTCTCTGTAGAGTAATTTTCAAATGCATTCGAATGCTTCCATTTGATAACACGAAGAAAAGACCATTCTCAGAATATTTGAACAACATTTTCTCCTCGCTTCCAATCCACTCGATAGTCCAACGATCGTAAATAGCGACAGAGCCTAAAGATATTAGAAAAAAAAAAAAAAAAAACAATTGAAACGATGCGATCTTACAGCTGAACAGGAAAAATCCCAAAGACTGTTTTCTTTTTTTTTTTTTTTGTGCTTGACAATTACGAGTGTGAAATTCAGACGAACGAGAACGAGTACGAGATATTTATTGTGGTCCTGAATGAAACTGTACTCGTTTTTCTTAGAATTAGAGATGAATCGTGTATAACCGATTCGAATATGTGCGTAACGTTTTCATTTTCGTCACGGTGTTAAAAGGCTTACACGACGACGATTTCATAGGTAAACGTTTAGATTGGGCGCAGTGGATTTTACAATTAACGATATTGCGCGAGAATCACCGTACGACATTGCAATTTTCGTTTATTGAAAAATGAAATAAAGATGACGTTTCGTTAAATATATTTTTTAAATATATATATTCCATTTCGATGATTCGTTATTCAAGTTAATGTTCAGACACACGAAATAATTATTTGAAATATTTATTATCTGATAAGTTTAATACAATGTTTGTTAATTACAATTCTTTTTGTAATATTTGAATCCTTTCTTTCTTTCAAAGTAAAAAAACAAAATTAAAATTGTTTTATTGCTATAGAATAAATACTAGAAGCATTATAAGTTAAACAATGAGAGAATTATATTTCTGTAAAATATAATAATTATAAATAAATTAAATAACTAATAAATTTAAAAATTCAAATATTTTAAGAATGGAATATTTAAAAATCGGTATGTAGTGTCTGAATACTAACATATGTTTTTTAACAGAATTATTATATTATCTATTAAATATAATTATTAATTATTATTAACTATAATATATTTCAACTTAAAACAATAATGATTTGCAAATTTTCATTTAATAAAATAATGAATATTTAATAAAGTGATTAATTACATAATTCTTATAAAAATAATTATTTATAAAATAAAATAATAAATGTTTAATTAATAAGAAAACAAAATTCTTAAAATCACAAATCAAATATCATCAATATATATATAATATAACTTTATATAACTTATATAACTTTTTTTTTTAAATCTTATGAAATAATAAATTGCCATAATCGTACAGCGTATCTCGTCGCTTCATGCCCTCTCCTCTTTCCCTCTAGAAAACGTCGAAATTACACACGTACCTCTCTCTCTCCCATACTTTCGATGACATTCACGATTAGCAATTTATCAGACGCGAAATTTAACCACGCGTCTTCGTTGCTTCGATTTACGATTAAATGTATAACATTTGTTTTTTTTTTTATTATATTTTTTTTTATTTCCTTTTTTTTTTTTTTTTAATTAGATTGTTCTGAGCAATTGAGATCTAGTATTGGAGGGATTTCATATACCTGAAAATATTTAGTCACTTGACTCGTCTCTCTTTCTATTCTCCTCCTCGTCTTGCTCCTGTTCGTCGATTTCTCACCATTTTCAATTTTTCACTTTCACCATTCGAACTCAAAACACCATTTAAAAATCTTCAATCTTCTCCATTTTTTATCTCGATTCTTTTGTGTCCTCTTCTTATCACAATCTCGATGATTCCTTGTCATATCTCTTCACTTTTCTTCTTTCTCTTCTTTAAAACGTTA
Organism: Apis laboriosa; assembly: GCF_014066325.1. Taxonomy (NCBI): domain Eukaryota; kingdom Metazoa; phylum Arthropoda; class Insecta; order Hymenoptera; family Apidae; genus Apis; species Apis laboriosa. Next base: position 320,496 of record NW_025220849.1, on the reverse strand, counting down.
CGTTGCCATTTTATTTTATTCTTTTTTTTTTCTTTATTTGTGTGTTTCGTTTCTTTTTTTAAATTAGAATACTCTCTCTCTCTCTCTCTTTCTCTCTCCCTTTCATACATTACGCGTCTCATCCATCCTCCGCACACCGCACGCACTCACACTTATCTGAGAGTAACAATTGACATGCGTTTCGTAACTTTCCTAGCGTCTAGACAATGTATCCCTGCATTGTCTTTTAAATCCTTTTTCTTTTTTTTATTATTTTTTCAAATACAACGTACTTCGTACGATATTTTTCTCTTTTTTTTTTCTTCCACGTAGATTTTTTTCATTTTTTTTTTTTTCTTCTTCTTTTGTTCTGACACCAGGCTACGATAAAGGAAGCCACGGTGAAATCCGTCAAGCGATGCGCAACGTCGCTGCGTTCTCTCGAGTCTTAAAGAGAAACGGGGGAAAAAAAGGCGAGTATAAGTTTTTTCTTCTCTCTTTCTCGTTTCGTTATTGATGTGATCGAACGAGATCCTTCGTTTCTTTTTTTTTTTTCGATGAATGAATTATTAAACGGATTTTTTCTGTAATCGAAATCAATGTCGATGACAACGATGATGGATGGTGACGAGAATCGTTCGATCGATCCTTATCCCTATTTCATTTCTGAACGATGACTGATTCGACTAATTCTTCTTTTATTTTTCTTGCCACGGATTTCGTAATAGGCCGAAAACTCGAATCGGGCGAGATGATGCGTTTGGGATGGTTTGATGTTGTTTGTTTACCTATACATAACAATTATCGATATTTTCTATTGATTATTTTGAAATATCATCGCGTTACTTTCTAATTTTGAAAATATTGTAAATTTATATCGAACAGATAAATGAAAATAAAATTAAAAAAATATCTTAATTATCAATCAATTGAATAGGATACTTGTTACATAAGGAGGTCGATTTTATCTCGATAAAAAAATAAATGATGTAGATATTTATAATATCGTGACAAGATGGAATATATAGATAAAAATAAAACGGAGCATTACATTATTACATTTTATCATCACCGCAAAAGAGGTTTCAATTCCAGTTCTCGCTAGGATATTATATCATCAATTCCCATTCAATTCAAGTTTCAAATCACTGACTTTTCAATTCGTATTCCCGATTCTTACAATCGACAAGAGTAATTTAACACATATATAAATTCCGTTAAAACGAAATATATCCACAATTTCTTGATTTCGTCAAATACAATAAACAACAATTCACAGTCATTGCTAATATAAAATTTAATAAATTTTTCAAGAAAAACACCACAAAGATATATAAATAATTTTTCTTTTAATTACGAGACTATGTAATCAAATGCTAAATACTATCATCAATTTCCACCACAGTTCTAACTATATTCTCAAGAAAACAACACGCTTTCTTCCAAACGCTATTTCCTCTAAAAGCATTCTCGCATCGAACAACGACAAAAGCATGAAACAATCATCAAACCACCCATTACGAAACCAATTCTTGACCGACACATTCCCACTTTTGCTCTCATTCAAGTTGAAAGCCAGTTGCCGGGAAACAACAATGCAAGTAGGCCCGTAGTTCTTCTTGCGCTCAATATATATATATATAGGTCCATTTTCTTTACGTTAGAATCGTTCATTTTTGGCTGGATGAATCGCGAATGAAGGGGACGCACTCGATTTCGTTGGCTCATCTTCGATGGCCGCCAACGCTTCGATGGAATGACACTTAGGAACCTAACGAGAGAAACCGATCGACGACGTTCATATCTAAAACACGTTGTTCCGAACGATGCGGCCGTACTTTTTTTTCTTTTTTTTTTTTTTTTCTTTTTTTTTTTTTTATCGTGTAAAAACGTCGAATTGCCCCGCTCCCGATCGATCTAACGATCAGTGCGGATCGTTGGAAGAAGAGAAACGGAGCGAAGCGTCGCGGAGGAGGATCGATTAAATCGGTTCAAGATTGGAGAAGCGGGGCAATTGTCGAGCAGGACGAGGGTTAATTTAATCCTAATGCGATCGAAGACGACACGGAGAGTTACGAGAATCCGCTCTCGATATTTTATTTTATTTTATTTTATCTATTTATTATTTTCTTTCTCCTTCTTTTTCTTCTTCTTCTTCTTCTTTTTCTTCATCTCTCCCTGCTGCTAATAATTCGCTATTATTAGACTAGGTTTTTTTTTTATTTTCTCTCTTCCTTGACTATCTTCTTCTTTTTTTCTTCTTTGTTTTCATTTTTCTATTTAACGATTCACTCTTTTGCGTTGCTAGGCAGTCCATTCCTTATCTGAAGTACTTCAGACCGGCGACCAGCAGGAACTTCTCGATGAAAAGCTCGGAATCGAGGACGGCGATGTGCGCGGCTCGGCCAATCAGCGCGTTAGCCGTAGCCGGCAACGCATGGTGCACGTCGTATCTGACCAGACTCACCCCCGAGGAGGACATCACTGGATAGAGGATGTTGTGCACCATTTCACGATATGCTGCGCCTGTAAAAAGGGTGAAAATTAATCATTTTTTGTTTGTTTGTTTTTTGTGTGTTTTGTCGAAATATAAAATGTGGATCGATATTGATACTTTTAGCATCTTAAAGAATGATAAAAAAACAGATAAATAATGATATAATTTTGAATGATTATTGTAGAAAAATGACAAGATATTTAGATATTTTTATATTTGTATCGATAAATTAAAAATGTTGGAATAATCATGATGAAAATATGATGAAAATAAGGACGAGGAAAAATATTTTTCAATTTGCTACAGTTATATAAAAATTTTATTATTTAATAAATATCGTTTAACGATGAATTTAATTATTTGAGTATCTTTAAAGGATCAAACCTACATACATACTTTACATTACAAAATTTAAATTGAGATATTATACAATAACAAATAATTTTTGCATAAAAATCTATCGATTTCCTATTAATCAAAATATAAAAATAAATTAGATAAAAAAATTTCTTCAAATTAAATAATAATCTCCAAGGAATTAATCCCATCTCGAAAATAAATTTCATCCTCGCGAATGATATCTACAAAATATGAGAAGAAATATAAGTAGTCGCAATTCGGTTTCTCGACGTAAAGGTCCAATACGTTTCTTCCTTTTCACAGAAGAATTTCTTTGATAAAAAAAGAGAGAGAGAGAGAGAGAAGACGAATAGGAATCTACGTAAGATTTCTCGATGGGAGCTTCTTTTATCCAACGATGTTCACTCGGGATTGACCGTTCAATAAAATCGTATTATCGGGACATAAATGAAAAATAAACGTCGATTACCTTGATCGGTCGAATCCCGCACAGCGGCTTTGCACAGCTCTATACGAGCGGAATGAAGGGGCACGTATCGATCCTGCGCGCTACCGCACAGGAGGACGTGTTTGAACTTTTCGAGATTGCTCTTCTGGCTGAGGCGGAACATGAACGATCGTCTGACATCCGACGCGTCTTTCATGGCCAATTGTAACAACGAGCCGGATTTCTTCAGTTTCTGCATGAACCACATACCTGGACAGGATTTCATTACGAGCGTTTGAAAATATATCTGTGGTTTATGGATTTATTGATGATATACAACTTTCTATTCAAAGTATTCCTCTAAGTAATTTTATCATTTAAATTGTGATCAAGCGAGATCAAAATTATAATTATAATAAAAATTATAAGTTTGAAATGGAACAAGTTTTACAGTTTTAATAATAATATGTTTTTTTATTATCGGTGTTACAATTGATATTCTATAAGAATTTTTAAATTTAATTTTTAAAGATCGATAAAAATTTGTAATACTAATATTAATATTTTGATTTTTTTTCGTAGGTTGAAAAAAGGAAGGAAAGAGAAGAGAAAAGAAAGGAAAAAGAAGAATAAGAGTGTTTCATCTACAATCTATTATACTAAAAGATTCGTAAGTAGGAAAATAATTTTGATAGCAAGTATCATTATATATTATATTCTTAATACACGTACGATCATTTTGATTTTAAAAAATGCTATAAAATTCTTTAAAAAATAAGAAACGATTCAAGATTTTAGATAATGCAGCTTACCTGCATTAACTAATCCACTGGTGTTATACAGTGTACCCAAGTGTGGACCGCTTAGGCTGAGAAAGGTATGTAAACGTGGAAGAAGCGGTCGTAATTGAGGCCGCGTCAGAGCGCTTCTTATGATGATGGTCCCTAAAGAATGTCCGATAAAGCTCACTTTCGTTGGATTCAGGCCCGATGTCTCGATGTGATGGAGAATCTCGGCTACCAATCGATCGGTCATCGTATCAAAATCCGAGAAAGTATCACCCTTTTCAACAAACATAAAAATAATATATAATAATTTATTCTGGTTCGCTTTCTCTTGAAAAAAAACGTCGCTTGTTCTGTGCAATCTTTCTATGCAAAAAAGGCACAAGTCTAATATCCTTTCCAAGTCTTTCTTTCAAAAGAATATAATAAAAAGCTTTCGATTTGCCATCCCCCCCTTTTGCTTCAATTGTTACCTCGACGAAAATCCTTTAAACGCGTGTAAAAGGACGAATAAACCGGAAATGAAAGGGATTCATTTTGAAAATCTTCACCTGATTTCTCTCGGACATTAAAAAATCTAGATGCGCCCCGGGAAGACTGAGTTCCAAGTACGTCTTGACCAAACGAAGATCAGCTGGATTGCCGTCGAGACCATGGACACAGATGATGAGGTGGGCACCTTCCGGCGAGAAGAGCCGATACTCGTTGCTGATGTGGAAGTACGGCATGGTCGAGGCCAGGGTCGGATAATCACTAAGAGGCACATTCGATCTTAGAGGTTTTACCGACGACGGGGTCAGGAAGTCACCGTATCCAAAGGAATGGGCACGTTTATGGAAACGCAACTGCGCTTCCTTTCGTTCTCTAGAGAGGATAGGTAGACAAAGAGAAACTTAACTACGAAAAAACACAAATAGACAGACGAAAGCTATCGTCGAAACTCAAAGAAAGCGGGTCGAGTACAGCCTTGTGGATGTTTGCGAACAAAAGAGGAAGGAAACAGCGAAAATAATAATAATTGCACGATACTACTTGACAATTCTCTCGAAGGGTGAAAACGACAGGTGTTGGGAACGAAGGAGCTATTCAGAGGCCATAGGATTTTGACTGGTTGTAAATCTTTTCATATTTTTCCTAGCAAGTTGCAAGTGACTAATATTTGGGCAACGATGCGCGCTACTAAGTTCTCAGCAAAATTAATTGTAATACTGGTGAAGCATCAGGATATTCTATTCTAGAAAACACAAGTCGTTCTAAACTTTCTGAAATTAGATTTCGCATTGCATTTAATTCCTTCTTCTTATCTTATCGATACACCACGAATAAATTAGCAATTTGAAAAATTCGCAGCCTGCCAACAATCAATGCATACAATCTTCAATATATTTTAAAAAATCTGTTTCCTCAACGATTCCGTCCAATAAGACTTCTCCAATATTAAAAACACACGGAATGAAATATTTTATTTTAAACAAGTTAATTATATACCGCAAACTGCAAACTTTTCAAAATACAAACGCACTCGCACTCAACGAAATAACACTCAACGAAGTCCCACCCAAAACGTCTGAAACCACCGATCAACAACGCACCTGTATATCTTCCCCGAGAAACTCATCTGCCTTTTGAACTCCTCCTTGCACTTCTTGAAATTAATCGCCTCGTCCTGTGTCGATTGCAACATCTCCTTCCCCTCCTGATAACAATCCAGACAAATATCCCTGGCTCCGTACGGAGGATCCCTGCTCTCCCTCTCCCTCTCCCTCTCCCTATTCTTCTGAGGGCTGCAGGGGGCGGTTTTCGTCTGTTTCGGGCTCCTGACCGGTTTCACCGTTTCGTAAACGTGGTAAAGAGGATTGTCGATGATGGCAGGGGGGTCGCGGAATTCCTCGGGGGGCGGTGGCTCGTCCTGGAACATCTTCGGCGGAGGGAGGCGCACCTCCTCGTACGAGTGCTCCTCCACGCTCTCCTTGGTCGGGGGTGGCCTCTCCTTCCTCGGCACGATCCTCGATAATTTCTGGCGAAGCTGCTCGCTCGACAGCTTCGCGTTCCTGCGCTGCTCCGAGCTCGACGTGTCTCCGCTGCTCACCCAACCGGAACACTCGGACGTCAGGTTGCTGGAGCTGGAGCTGGTTGTCGGGCTGCTTGGTCTGCTGGACGGCGGGCTGAGCGGGTTCGGAATGACGGGAAGATTGTTGCTAAGGCTGTCCTTGCTGTCGCGTATAGGCATGCAAGGCAATGAAACAGCGCTCCGTGGCACTACCACCTTGTTCTGCGCCACGGGCACGCTGGCGCATCTCAGTCTTTTCACGCTCGGCGCCGGGGCGCCGGCGCTCGATGTGTCGGAAGGCGTCGTGCCGTTCGTAGCCGGCGTCTCCATGGGAGATTTGATGGGCTCCACCTGTGGAAATGAACAGGATGATCAAGAAAATTACAGCTTAAATTTCGAGAGCAGGTATCTTTTCCTCCTTGATGATTTTTGTGCGAATCTATTTATGATACCTCGATTCGGAAAATTCGTTTCTCTGCCACTTATAGATTGATTTTATAGATTTTATCGAGGTGTTTAAAATGATCGACGTGGAAATCTTTATAAGAATTGATATATAGAAATGGTTTTAGAATTTAATATATCTCTTTAGAGGATGAAAAAATTTGGAATTCGAATTTTTCGAATTGGTAATCGTACCTTCAAAATAATCTTATTATTATTCTCCACCTCCAGAACGTTCGTGGTAGGTACAGGAGGTGGGGGGCGATACTTGGGCAAAGGAGCGACAGCGGGGTCCTGATAAGCCGGAGGCGGTGGTGCCGGTTTCCTATTTCGATGGCTGCACTTCCTGCTCTCCTCAGTCGGATGATCTATGTCCAGCACAGGAGCTGAATGCGGCCTTCGACCGTGCTTATCCTTCCTCTTCTCAGTCACTCGATGCTGCTCCTTCTTCGGCTCCGACATCGCGGTCATCACCTTGTAGAACATCTCATTGGTCAATTCCTGCATTTTATTTTCCTCGTTCTGCTGCCTCCTGTGCTTCTCCTCTCCGACATAACACGGTGTCACGCCGTTTCGAGGCGACTTGACAGCGGCCCTTTCTTCTCTTCTCCTCGGCCTTTCCCTCCGGAAGTCGCAGTACTCGTTACGATCGACGTCGTCCACCAATCTCTCCGTGCTCTTCGGTCTTCTGGGCCTCTCTGCCTCCCCGTGTGTCCGTCCGCTGGTGCCGTTGGTGCGATAGAAGAACGAATCCGTGGTAGTCGACGTGTAATTCGACCTTTTGTACAGAGGATCGACCATCATCGAGTGACTGCTAGGCAATCCATTTCCGCCATTCATCGACTCCTGGATCTCTCGATTTCGTTGATTCAATCCTGAGCCGGTCTTCCCGATCGTGTGGTATCTACGAGACTCCAGTCCGTTCGTTTGACTGTATTTGCCGCCCGTTTGATGAGTCTGTTTGCGTGAATTGCCACGATACGTCACCCTGTCCAGGGTAGCCGTGTGAAGAGGCTGTTGCTCTGGAAAGAAGGTGTCGCCATTGACGCTTGCCTTGTTAGAGAGGAAGTTGGTTTGATCGTTGGTAGTCGTGGATAATGGTTGGCGTGATGCTAGTCGATGGCTGCGTGGCTCTAGGCGAATTCTTCTTGTGTCCAAGGAGTGATAATCTGTAAGAATGAAAGAATGTGGTCATCGTTGGTTTTATTTATTTATCGAGTCTTGAGAATTATATTTCAGTAAAATAAGTAATTTGAAAGAAAAATCATAATGATGTTATACTTTAAAATTAATTTAAAGTTTTCTAAAAGTTCTTTAAAATTTGTTAGAAGAAAAAACGTAGAGAAAAAAGAACTGTTAAGCTGAAGTGTGATAAAAAAATACAAATTTTTTAAATGCACGTAAAAATTAACCAAATAGATGCAAGTGTAAATATAGTAATGTAAGGAATGAGTTCTTTTAAAGATGAACCGTGTGTAGTAATCAAGAGTTCAGAAGGAATTTTTAACGTAAACTCAGAGAAAATATACAAGAGAAGAGAAAGAATGCAAGGAATATGGAGGATTATAGAGAATCTACAACATATTAAAGGAACAGTATTTTTTTTGTTACATAGTATGTCAATATGCACACATAAATATTAATATAAAACATTGCAAACGCAAAGTATTTTCTCGTGCAATATAAATGATTTCTTAGCTGACAATGGAATAATATTGTGTAAGATGATTTAATATTTCATTTAACATGAGCATTATATTATATGGTTATATTATATAAAGAATTTCGAATAATGCATCGATATAAATTATTATGACAATATATTATATAATAAATCTTTGGAAGTCATAAAAATCAATTATTCTATAATACATTCATTTTTGCATTAAACCATTACATCATTACTTGGAAATATTAATTGATACGAGTAAAAAAATTAAAGAAAAAGAAAGAGAAAAGAAGAAATATGAAAAAAAGATGTACAAAAGAGATCGAAATATTGATGAAATTTCTTAAAATTCTCTGAAAAAACGATCATCCTACCTTCAGCAACGTTGGGAGACTTATTCTCGTTCCAGCAGTCTGTCATCTGGCCATGGTCCATCGTTCCCAAACACGTGGGCACGGTGAGCGTTTGTTCGCACGATTTGTTCGACGGTCTGTAACCGGGCAACTGTCCACCAGGTGGCAGTTCGGGAAACATGGCCGCAAGGAGCGACGTGATCGAGGTGTTCTGAGGATCGGCCTGTTGCCCAGGTAGCACCAACATCTGAGTGGATTTGGCACGTGGCAAGGGGACGACCGGTGTCGATCCAAGGGATGGATTTGGCGCGGAGCAGGCTTGCTGGCCTGAAGGAGGGAAAAGCGTGCTACTGGACGGCGCTGTCGACCTTTGCCTTCCTCTCGAAGGAACTGTCGCTGGCGGTGTGACGTTTCGGTTTCCGCCTCTTTGTCTCGGGAACAATTGCGTGGACACCGATCGAGGAAGAGTCTTTGGCGAGGTTCTTGGTTGAACTGGTTGGGCGATATCCGGACCGAGTTGGTCCAAGGATTTGCTATGCCTGGCAGGAAGCGTGGAAGGCGTGAGCATCAGCCGGCCTTGAACAGATCCGATGTCCTGGGCTGCACCTTCGCTCCTTGGCGACCAGATGCCCATGGATCGAGACTCGAGAATCGCTGCGATTCCGCAGCTGCAGTCGTCTATACCGGGAACTGGAAAGATGTTTCGATTCGTGATTAATAATTGAAGACTAACGGTAGGTAAAAGGTAGGTAAAGTTTAGGTATTGTGCAATGTAGGTTTTTAAAGATTTTTTTGATCGCGAATATTTGAATCGTGATTCAAAGAAATGTCAAGTGTTTCTTAAAGATTGGAAATGATATTTTATATTTTATTTATTAACATATAATAATAATAGATAATAATAGATTCAAAATCACACATTTTTAGTGCCATTTTTAGTTACCAGTCATTTCTTACAATTGTCAAAAAGTCGAAGAGAAGACTTTTTCTTTATTTTTATGAATAAATAATATTTGCAAAATAGCAATAGAAAATCTTAAGTTCAATTGATAAAAGATTTATTATTATTAGCATTATGAATAATTTACGAATTCTTTGTACAGAAAGATTGTGGCCATTTCTGGCACAATCAGATATCGAGCTCATCTCTTTTCTCCGCACACACTTACCGCTGTTTCTGTGCCTCTGTTTCATATCCACGTACTGATCCTCGAAGATCAAAGGCAGGGAATGAAGATCTCCGTCCAATTCCGGACAATGCACTGGCAATGGAGGCAAAGAGGCGAGATATCGCGATCTTCGTGCAGCCTCGCTCACTGCCTGATACGACTGATAATTCGCGTCGTAACAACCCCACGCAGATGTCCTGGGATTCTCCAACACGAAGAAACCTTCCGCGAAACGTTTCACCTATTTGAATTTATTGAAAACAATAATTTAAATACTTTTTCTTTGAAGAGATTTAATATCTCTTCAAAATCATCAATGTGACTTAATCGAAAAAAAAAAAAAAATGTTTCAAATATTTTTGGAATATTTTCACACGAAATTATTTTTATCGCGCTTATAAAATCAAAAGAGATCGGAAAATTAAGAAAAATAATATAGAAGAATCGTGTTGTACCCTCAATTGATGATGGATCCTCGCAAGGTGCTGATGAACGGCTTCACGCCCTGAGAACACCTCCAAAAAGTGTTGCCAGAGAACGATATTTTGTGCGCAGAGTTGAGCGATATCGGTTTCCTCCGTGTCCATCATCTGCAACTATATACGCGCAAATTTTTACCAAAGAAAGAATTCGAAAAGGGACGAGAAAAAGATGGTTCCCTATCTTCCGATATCGGAGAACCGACCTTGGTAATTTCTTTGTGCGTGTTCTGAGCGAGCTCGAGCGCCCTTTGCTGGCAAGAAGGTAGCAACCGCGCTAAATCGGCCAAGTCGTTGAGCAAAGATTCCCTTGCGGCCAAAAGTAACCTGATTACTTCCTGTTGAACCAGTTTCGCGTGTTGGATTCTCGTGGCCGAGCCGACGCATCTCGTCGTCGTTTCCTATAACGATTATGAATTTCTCGTTCGATATATTTTTTTCTTTTTTTTCTCCCTCTCACGAGTGTGTGTCACGACGAGTGAAATCGATTGGGATAGGTTGAATGAAGCCAAGCTCGTGTAAACTCACGATATTTCCTAACTGGGCATTGTTGTCTCCGTTCGCTGCAGACTGTTTAAATTGCAGCCACGGCTTCCCTCCACGCGGCGCGCTGCAAGCATATTAGCCAGTTAATTATCTACCCGCGATGTTAATTGAAACACAATCGAACCAATGGCCAGTCGGGCGGAATGGAATTTTTCGATTAAAGCGATTAAAGGATTGGACGTGATTTAGATTTCGTAATTCGGTTTTAACTTTTCGATCCTGGATTTTTTTTTAACAAATTTGATTTTCAATCGAGTTGAAAAAAAAAAGTAATTGTGGAATTAAGTATCATCTTGGTATGGGATCGAATGGAATTGAATGGAATGGGAATATAAAGTTTTTCCACGCATTCTTTTCTTTGTAATTATCATTACACAGAATATAATTCAATTTAGATTATAAATTTGGTAATTTATTAGGATGTAAGTTTATCTTTTATTATTTTAAAAAATAATTAATTTATTATTATCTTTAATAATTTGACACGCGTATTAAAACTTGAGTCATCGCACAGAAATCAAATTGAAACCAATTCCGTCATACATTTCGACGATTTCAAAATTTAAAATTTCTCAAAAAGTTAGATTTCTGAGTGGTATAAAAATGTAAGAATTTAAAAAATCGAGGGAAAAAATGATTTAAAATTTCCCATATAATCGACAATCTCATCGATATTTTCGTTATAAGATATATGCGCATATTACAAACTTACCAGCTCTGCACATAATGAAGTATGCTCTTCCTACGCATAACACAGAAACACGATCAAACGAGCATATAGACAGAGAGAGAAAAAAAAATTTCCATAATTAACAAACGTGTAAACAAGAAGCGGAAGAAGATTTCAACTTGATACCGACTTGATGTAGGGTTGATGAAGGGCCACGAGACAGGCATGGATCGTGATGGAGACTGCGGCAAGATGAAAGTAATCGAAGAGCACCGGCAAATGATAGTGAAGTCCCTTCGTGGGCGCGAAGTTCAGCTGCAACGCCCTACAAAGCGAAAAGCAAACGAAACTTCGTCAAATCTTCAAGATGGAACACGAAAGGCCAAGGTTATCGATCTATTATTAAACTTGTGAGAAAAATCTGAGCGAATATTTTACCTTTTCCTAATGAGAATGATATTTGGAATCATCTTATCTTTGTTACAATTTAATGGTAACGTAATTGTGATAATTGGAAATGAATATGGATTTATTAGAATTCAAAAGGAAAAGAGAAAAATAAAGAGAAGAGCACATTCAGAATCATCAAAGTTTTCCTAGAGCCTTAGATACGAAGATAATATACAGAAATATACAGAATAATTAAACCAAGCCAGGACAGAGGCTATTTTCAAAATAATCGTAATCCTCTGTTGGAACAAAAAGTTATAATATTTTGACATCAATATAAACATTAATATTTCACTTATAATACTCCAAAATAATAATAAAGAAGAATTTTACATCGAAAGAATGGTTTCTGGATGTTAAAAATTATTTTCAAAAGCTAAAAAAAATTCCAAGCCATCGATTATCAAGTGATGACACGTAGATGACACGTATCTCTCCTATCTTTCCCTTTATTTCCCCTCCAATTCTTACGTTACAAACTAAAAAACTCTCTCTCACGGTTCTTCCATAACGCTTGCAGTAATCTCCCTTCCAGAAACCGCAATCTGTTTCCCAAGCCTCACGCTCGGCCGATCGCCGCGTTTCTATGGGGCCAAGACGTTGCCTCACCTAGAGGACACGCAGGCCATGTTCCCAGGCTGCGTTGGCTCGCTGAACCATAGCTCGACGCCGAGATTGAAGTGGGTTCGGGAAAGCACCTCCTCGATCTTGTGACTGTGCACGAGCACGTGAGCACGGAATAGGACCGAGGTGCCGAGTGTCACCTCCTCGTTTCTGTAGAGGATCTGAAAACGCTTGCTCGTCCCTGGCGCCTCCAACGAGTCTGGGAACAATAAAATTTGATATCTTCACAAATATGTTATCATTCAAAAAAAAAAAAAAAAAAAATTATCGTGCGCGATTTATGAATTTTCTCACTTATACAATTGAAATCGTCTTATGATTATCGCGAATTTGAAAGTGGATTTATAAATTGGATGGAGATCTCGTACCACTTTTTAGATCACATATCTCGACGTGCTTCTTTTTTAGAACAATAATAAGCGTCTCGAGGAACGTGAGAATGTTGAAGTCTCGTCCAAAGAATTTTTCATTTCTTTCGAGTAAGATTTTTAATACGAATGCGTGAACATTCGGGCTTTTGGTTTTGGTCTCATTCGTACGTCTCTAGAAACGGTCTGAGTGTATGGTGTACAATGAAGCGCGATACAAACGATCGAGAGAACTTTCTAACGCTATCAAGTGTGGCTCGGTTTGAACTAGTTCGAAATTCTCGTTGTCTAACTCTCGGCGGGGCGAATTCAACCGAGTTTTCTGGAACCGCCGGTGACGCGAAAGTTTCCACCTCCGGGGGCGGATGTGAGAAAGTCCTTTGAATCGGTGGACACGCGTCGCCACCGGGAAAGGGGTGGTAATTTGTGGAAACTCGGTTACCATTGATTGTTTGATTCTTATGAGCGGGAAGGGGAGGTGAAACGATGATTGTTGGTTTTTGGGAAATATGGGCGCGTGGGTGGTGTTAATGGAGCGTAGTTTATTTGAATGAAATGTTCTAAAATTGGAGAGGAAGTTTTTTTTTTTTTTAATCGATCGTGTTTGAACAATCTTCTTGATTAAAAATTGCAAATATTTTTTTGAAATAAAATAACGTTTGAATAATATTGTAATGAAAATTGCGGGTACTTCTTTTTTTATGCATATATAAAACTGAGAATGAAAGAGACGTCATCGAAGAATAATTTCTTGCCTGAATGAATTTTTATTCGTGCGAGTTACGAATGTGTGCTATCTCGAAAAAGAATTCTCTTTATCTCATGAATGTAAAGCAGTGCCATTTATCTTTGAGACTTATTCGTTGCAGAGTTTCTTCCAATAACGAATAACACTTCTATATTCATTCGCGAGGGTATTTTTTTAAGAGTATTTCTTTTTTATTTTTATCATTCGAAACATTATATTTTTTCACTGAAAAAACCAGATCCGTTTTTATTCCAAAATAAAAATAAAAATAAAAATAGCTATTTTCTCTATTACTTTTTTCAAAACCCTCTAATATTTCATGAATAAAAAAAAGAAATACCCTTAAAAATTATTCAGAACGATAAACATTTATCGTTTCCTCCCCCCCAATAAAATTTAAGAAAAAATTACATTAGAGAATCTATCTACGGTAAAATCTCTAAATTATTTCACCTCTCATCCTTATCTCAAACCACGTTATCTCCTTCCTCCCCTTTCGATGGAACAGAAAATTCAAAAGAGGGTGTACTCACGATTCCGCAGCTGGTTAACCTCCACCTTGACAGGCAGTTTCGGCGACACTCTGAGGGCGGTTCGTATCTGGTAATACCTGCGAAATTGGGAAATCGTCGATAATCCTGGGGGAGGGTATAAGCCGTTGCAATTACGCGATCCAGCCGGCTATACGAAAATCACCGTCTCCCCCTCTCTCTCCCTCCCTCGGAGAAAAGGGGAAAGGGAGGAGGAGAAGGAGGAGGAGGATCCGCTTACCCACGCTGGAACAGGTCGACATTGTAGAACTTGCAAAGCTCGAGGGAGAACTCGAGTGTGGCCTGTAGATCGCTCATCTCGATCACGCCGCTCGCGACGCCACCCCTCTCCACCCTTCGTCCTTCCAATCCTCCCCTTTAATCGAACGAAGACCAGCTCCGCACGTCGCGACGATTCACGAGGGATGAACACTGTCGTTCAGGATCTGGCCGAGGTTCCCGGCTCCTTCCTGCCATCCTGTCCCCACCTTTCAACGTCCGAGGCAACCTGTCAAAGAAAGGAAAAGATCGGGATCTTTCCGAGTTCTTTCTTTCCCATCAGTGGATCGATCCCTCGATGCTTCTTACGACACGTTGAATCGCGTCCAAAAGATGCTCGAATCGTTATCACAGTGGATAAAAATGTACGTGGAAATTCTGAGTGGGGGTTAGTTGTTTTTTCATCGCCCCTTTTTGTCGGCAAATACGTGTACATATCGTTGGGATTGTGATACGAAGCTTTCGTTCAATGTATTCTTAATTAAAATTCTTGGAAGATTTTGTGATGATTGGTATAAGTGTTCGAATATTTGAGTATAGATTTATTGATTATTGATAATTCAATGTACTTAGTTTAAGTATATTGGGTATTAATAATCATGTGGAACCAGTAGTCGCAATATTAATAAAACTTTGATTTGTTTTATGAAAATGATTATATGAAAGTTATATGAAAAATTTTAATTGTTATTTGTCGTTAAAATTATCAATAGAAATAACTTAAGACTTTTAAACGGTTACATATTGAACACTATTTAAAAAATTTATATGATCAAATTATGCATATTAATTACAAAAATATTTGAACATTGAGATTTTTATAAAAAAATATATAAAAAATAGGTATAAAGAATAGAAAAATCTAAAGAATAGAAATAAAATATTGAAAATTAATATACATACATAAAAATCTAACCATTTCTCCTTCTTCAGTTTCTCCAAATACTTTACCATTCATGAGAAGAATACAAGTAATATTTGAACATTTGAATGTATAAGGTTTCTTTATTATTCCATCTACTCAGAAATCATCGAGTTTCGTAACTATGCCTCGAAAACACGAGAGAACTTTCGTGTTTCTTCGCGGGGAACGAAAAGAGAGGAGAAAAGGAAAGACAAAAAGAGAGAGAGAGAGAGGAAATTCCACTGTTTGCTCTGGTTCCTCGGCTAGAAATGCCAACAGGAGGAACTTTGGCCCCGAAATTCGCAACGCTTTGCGATCGAGTCTTCCGGAAAAGAGGTTGTCCGGCCTTCGAGTGACTTCTAACTGTTGCGATGGCTAAACGATTCGGGTTAAAGTGGATTTAATTAGAGACGAGTTCGAGAGTCAAGTGGAAATTAACGTCCATTTCGTTCCAAGTTCCCCAAAGTGATTTAACGTTGTTGTTCCTTTCTAACTTTTTGCCATTCCTGCATCCTACATTGTGACTTCGTTACGTAAATTTGAAATCTTTTGAAACTATTGTGAAATATATTTTGAAACTGGCAATGGAAATTTGGAATTTTGGAATGAATTTCGAATGGAGAAAAAGGACAATACGATTGATTTCAATTTCAGTCGAAAGAAAGATAATAAAAATACAGCGAAAAAAAATATATATAGATATAGTAGATACATAGAATATTACATGCAGATAATGGAATACCTTTTTCATTATCTTTGATTATGCAGATATATCGTATAAGGTTAATATCAGATACGTGAAATTATATCCGGACGAATTATACAAAATTTAAGTTGAATAATGAAATAATTCACATCGAATGTTAAATAAATATTGAAAATTCGTAAAATAGATTGAAAATCCATGAATAATATTTTGTTATCCTCTAATGAAGAAGCAATATACATATTACTTGGTTTAATTTAAAATCGAGACATATCTTGTCGAAAAATAATAAAAATTTTTTCATTTCAAGATAGATACATAAATACATAAATGTATCATTTAAAATTGCAATTAATTTCTCGATGTATTTACAATTCGATATAATAGAATAATTCAAACCATCGATTTATTTCGAAGCAACCATTCCAATAAATCCTCATCCACATCCTGTAGTATGTATATACGTAATTATATAATATCCATTAACAAAATTATCGAAACAAATGATGAAATTATTCAAACTATGTGTAAATATTATAAAACTATTATTATAATAATTCATTGTACTTTTTAATTTCATTTCATTCGATGAAAAACTCGTTCGGTTTTCGAAAGGCATAATTTTCTCAATCTAATACATTTTATTTCTTTTTCAGGTACGTAGTAATAGAACGAGAGTATCGAAGCCTGAAATAAACCTGGAAATACCCGAGTGCAAGGCAATTAAATCGTTTCCTCGATTCGCAGTAAGGGATTAACCGGTAATCGCGTTTAAAAGCCAAACAAATGAAACGTGGGTCTTTTCATCGTGCAATAATTAAAGGGTTGTTCATTTTGGCGACACCAAAGAGTCCGGAGTTGCAAAGAGAGCTAAATCCTGCATACAAACGTGCATCTGGTTCGGGGTGCGTCGACGCCGGGAACACTTTGTCCAATTTCTCTTTCACGCTTCAACGTGATGCATATGACAACGTGTCTTAAACGTTTGTGCATTTGTGCGCACGTGTGTAATTTACATTTGAGGAGAAGGAAGGGAGACAAGGGCATGTTATGCAATTTCCGAAACTGCTGTCGAGATGGGTGATCAAAGTTTAAACCCGATACGACGCTCGTTTGACGGGTGGCTAGCTTGGTTGATGGTTTAAGCAGCGATAACCGATCCATATTGATCGAACGTCCATTTTATCTTAAGTGCTTCGATGCCTCGTGGATTGAAGAGAGTTTAGGTACAACTTAAAATGATTTATCGAACGTCGAAGGAAAGGGAGTTTCCCCGCTATCCGATTAAATAACGTAAGAAGCTTCTGGACTAGAGGCTCTAGTGGATGAAGCTTTTCTGAAGATTTCGTTTCTTTCTTTTTTTTTTTTTGTTTTTTATCAACACTTGAAAACTTCGTGGAGATTTATTTCAGTTCATATTTACGTATGCATTATTTTTGTTAGTAATAGACAATAAGATTTCAAAAAAAGGATATGAAAATAATTAAAATATCCTTAATGGAAAAATATTTTGAGGATTTGGATTTATTGGTATTTGATAAAAATATTTTACATATATTCTTTTAAGGTAAGTTCTTTCGAATTAATTATTTTTTCTTTAGTTGTATGAAAAAGAAATTTTCATCATTTGCGTTTTACTGGTCTGAGAATTCATGAATAAATAAATATATGAATTCATGAATAATAAATATAAAGGATGAATATTTATGTGGATTGAATGTAGATTGGAAATGATCTTTTGGTTATTTAAAAATTTTGTAGAAATTAAAGTAAATAGTGTAAGCAATGGAACAAACGTGAATCTAGAAATACATTTATATGCCAACTACAATGATCTATTGATCATTTGGTATGTCAAAAACTTAGATAAGAGCCTTAATGGGTTATCAATCATTCTGGTATTTCATGGTGAAATTGAATCTAATCATGATTTACTTTATGACGTATACTATCTCAAAAGTTTGTAGATTTGTGAAGATCTTCTAACTGATTGTTATCACTTAAATATTCAAATATAAAATAAAAAGAATTAATTAGACAAAATCAATTTATAATTACAAAGAAATTTTCTTTATAATTATAAATCTTCCTCTTTTTAAATTATACATTTCCAATAATTATTTCATCAAATTAGTCAAATTATCATTGAAACTTTCGAATAATTAAAAAAACAAGGAGAAAATTAATCGTCAAAACAACTTTGCAATTTCTACGAAACTCCAAAAGGATCACAATTCAAATCTCTCAAGCGATCAGAATTATCAATGGCCTACAATCAGTGGCAAAAAAAGAAATTTACTCGCGAATTTCTTGAGTCACAAGGATGAAAAAGATATCGAAATGAAAATCGCTCAAGCTGCCCTCGATTGGCTCGTGCACTCCACTGTCAAGGACGCGAAGGCCGCGTGCACGCTTCCTCGAAGCGAAGATCAACGACCTGGCATACGCACTGGGTGAGAGGGTGGAACGGCCGAAAGCGGAAAAAGTGACGGCACGCCGTGACAGACGGCAATGACTGCTCTTCTTGACTACTCGCACGAATTAACCTATCTTTCCTTAATTCCATTTCGTCAATGTCAGCCGAAAGATGAACACGCGCGAATCGATAAATTATTCCGTTCCAAAATCAATTCTCGTCGAGTTGAGGTTTATGGGAAGAACTGTCTCTCTTGGATATTGAAAATATTTTTTATTTAACAAAATGACAGTGTATATATTTAAATTTTTCACCTTTATATTACGATAATATAAAATATATAGAAGAAGAACATTGAAATTATATTGAATCTGTAAAAAGTAAGAATCGGTTTCATCGAAGTGATATTTTTTTAAAAATTGTTTTATACGTGTGTAAACAACACAGAGAACACAGAGTTTATTATTCGTTTTGATGACGAATTATTAATTGAGACACATAAGATCTATAAAGATTTCTGCGAAGAAAAGGGGTAATAAAGAAGAGCCTTTTCGATTCATTTTTGCATATATATAATCATCCATTCGTATCATCCGTTCTTGAATAACCCTATATACATTGTATTTTTCAGTTTTCCGCTCGATGTCATCAAAGTTGTTGATTGTAAGAGTAAGCTGATGGTTTTACAAGGGTGAAATTGATGGTGTTACGTCGTCGAGGGTACGTGAAGTTTGGAAAATTTCAGAAGGGCGTTTTGTTATTGTAGGGTGTAACGCAGAAGAGAGTAATGCTTTTGCCTCTTCCGGTTGAACGTGTGGGGTGAATGTTGATAGATTTATCACGCATAAGGGAATTGCTCTTTGCGTAGAAACGATATATTTTTACCTTGCCTGGGGAGATTATTTTCGTTTTGATGACATTGTACACGAGAAATTGTATTTTTAAGGAGAAGGGGTGTGAAAGATACTAGAGGGAAAGTATTATTGTTGAAGAGTTGTAATTGCAGCTTCGAGGTGATTTTAATAATAATAGAAAAGGTAGGTAATAAATAGAAAAATTATTTTAGAAATAATTAGTATAATTAGTGCAAAAAAAAATACATTTTGCCATATTAAATCCTTCAATGGATTTCAAAATTCATTAAAAATTCACTCTAATTAGTTTTTTCCTACAATTTACATACGTGCAACTTCTTAATTAACATAGTTAAATAATTTCTGAACTGAAAATTGTCATTTTAATTCTAACTATCCGAATTGAAATTAAATTAAAATTAAACTTTAAATTATGTAATCAAAATTTTTACTTTTATTTTTACTAAATTTACTAAATTTTTATTTTTGGCATTCTTTCTTCAATCATTTCGAACAACGATTCTCAAATAATATTGGCTGTTTTGGTTATTGAAAGAAATAATTCAAGAAAATTTAAATCCTTTTCCCCATTGAGTTCTCATTTTTATACGACGACAAGAAGAAAACTGAATCGGAGAGATAGAATTATAAAAGCGTGGCAAGGTATTCCGATCTGGACCAACTTTTCTATTATATTGTGTGTTCCTTCAGTCCCAGAAGGGTTGAAGGTACAAGTCAGATGGCGGAAGTTTTCGAGAGAGTTCGAAAGCTTACCCGGATATGTCTTCTCCCATTCATTTTTTTCTCCGGTAAACGCAATTCGAAGTTTCGAAGAACAAACGTAAGGGTAGAGAAAGGGGGAAGAAAGTTTCAGCGATACTTTACACTGGTACTTCCTCGCGACAGTTCTTGAGCCGTAAAAATTTATTTAATCTCGTTTCTGTCCTAGAACATTGAAAATTTTATCGACTGTGATATTATTAGAACGATCCAAATTCACTTCACGAATTTAGATCGCTGCTCTTTTCTTTTATTTTTTTTAATTTTCTTACACTTTAGAGATATAATTGGAAAGAAACATTTTGATATTTAAAATATTGGAAGACTTCCTGAAACATCTTCCTAATTTCGTGGTGAAATTAACAAGATGAATTGTATTATATAATAATTTTAATGGGAATTTTAATGGGGATTTTTAAAAAAGAATATAATGATTCTGAAAAAAATTTCAATATTTAAATTGTAGAATTGCTTTAAAAATCGTATTTCAGATATGTTTACTCGAGTAACGAGAACATTAATTACAAATTCGATTATTTCATATTAATGAAAATATGATAAATGATTGCCATCGATTTAATTATTAAATCATTGTTATTACATCATCAATTTATTTAATGTTTTTAAATATAATAGAAACGTATAATAATTCATCGATTCTGATATTAGTTACCAGAAACTAATATTTATTTTTCTGGCATAAGTTATATTTCAATTTATTATCAAGCTTAAAATTATCTTTTAAATATCTCGTGATCATTTCTCGGAAATGAGACCGCGAGATTACGTTTTGCAAAAATTTCTGAAGTTAGAAATTATCATTTTTAAATCTCTTATTTAATAAATTTTCAAATTGAAATCAAAATTTATGTACGTTTCTATTAAACAATTTATATATACTTGTGCGGATATTAAAATTATAATAAAATTATCAGCAACCTTTGTATTGAATTCTACATAGGAAAATCTGAATTTACTTTTACAATTCATTATCAAAAAATTTTTTTATCCAAACAACAAATACAACAAATATATTTACAACAAATAAATTTATATTATTATTATTTAAATTAATTATTATTCAAATATTATTTACACATTGGATCGTTTAATTTCAAATTTTACATTTTATATTTGTGAAACATATCGATCATTTCTCGAATTAATTGAACAAAATTTAACAAAGATCCATATTTACGTTTCTCAGAATTAAAAATTAACGTTCATCCTGCATGGTCTGCATTTTATTTAAAGAAAAAAAAAACGAGCACAAAGTGTACTCGAGAATTAATTAACCTATCCAATTTGAAACTCTTGTACGGAAGATAAACTTGATATTGATCACCACTCCGGAACACGTGATACCAACTTGGGGCGGAGACCTTTGCCCCGAGAAACTTAGCATCCTTGTACATTTTTTGTACAAGGTATCGAGGATAGAGAGTTGTTTCGCGAATTTCAGAATGGCTGGCCCTGAGTAATTTTAATCGGGAATGCTTTTTGCTCGTTTTGAACGATCGGCAATGGTATTTCTAGACGCGAGGCCGACGCACTGTGGCCCAGTTTAGAGGTGCTCGTCGTCTCTGGCCTACATCGGCCTTCTTGTATTTACGCGCGATACGATTCGAGGCCGTGAAAATTTTCTCCGCACGCGAACGATTTCGTGTATATAAAAAAAAAAAAAAGAAAAAAAATTGAAAATAATTGGAGAGATTAAACGATACGAGATATTATAAAAATCGTATACATAAAATTCTTGATTATTCGATCCAGATTGTTTATGAAAGAGGGAATATATATAATCGTCTAATAAATTTTTAATTGGCCATTCTTAATTGTCAAAAATATAATGTGGAAAAGAGAATTTTTAAGATTTATTTATTGATCAAACGTTTTGTATTCCATTTAGATTATTATAAATATCCTTAAAATATTTCAGACTGTTTCTTAGATTCTAAAATCAATAGTTTTAGTTTAAAATATAATATTGTATTTGCTTGTAAGGATTCTTAATGGGCTTTATCTACTCGGTCAAATAATTTAGTTGTCTCAATGTTAAATGGAAAATGTACGTGTATATATTATGAGAGACACACTCCACTCAGTTGTTTCATACTTTGCACTGTAAATGAAAGATAAATACGTGAAATATAAATGTAAATAAAATTAAATTTCGTTTAAAAGAAAAAAATTAAAATTATCATACATTATGTGTAATTTATAAATATAATATAAATAAAATGGAAAAGAATAAATCTATTTTTTTCACAGACAGAATTCCATTCATCTCAATTACTTCAGTATTTTATGCGTTTCTTTAAAAACTGTTCACAATTATGTTTCTCTTTATTTTTTTTCATGAAATTCATTTTATTTCATATTATTTTCTATTTCCATTTCACTTCACTTCTTTCACGTCATTTTCCATAATTTCATATTCATTTCATCTCTGTTTCATTTCATTCCATACATTCATACTCCATAATCCATCTATCTGCATACAGACATATTAAAGTTTTGATACAAAAGAGTACATATAAAAAATAAAAGGAAATATTTCATGTATTTTTATTTTAAAAAAAATATTCCTTCGTTGTAATATATTATAACGAAAGATCGTACGATTCGTATTTTCATAAAAATTTTGAATTTCGTATCAAAGTTGAAACGGAATTGGATCTAAATTCAGATTATACAATGATTTATTGCGAGATAAGAATGCGAGATTTACGGTTAATAAAACTGTGTAAAAATGGCATGAAATGTATTGCAATTTTAGACGAGGTTATTCCCAATTGTACGTCTAAAAGTATGTCGTAAAGGAACATTAATTATTCCCTCCCTATCTGACCCATTTTCATAGTCAAAATCCAAAGGCAGAGTCAAATAAATTATCGACAGTTTCTCATTAACATTTCAATATATTTTACATCTATTTCATTTTTACGTGTTAATAAAATCAATCAATTATAGTTGAACTTTGTATAAAATACTTTAACAAGAATAATTCGGAAAAAAAAAATATTGTGTTAATAAACTTTATTTCAAATGCTTGCAGCAATTCACTTTTTTTTTTTGAAAATTAAAAAATTTCAATAACACCGAAATAAAAACGCATAAATAACAAATAATATTAATAAAAAGAATAATATATAAAGAATAAATAGTCAGAAAAATAAATATTGGATACAATAGAAGGTATCTATTAAAATAACGTGAAAATAAATATTCCGAAAAATTGCGATGCATTTAAAAAGCACACATGTTTCATGTAGCAAAAAATGTGGTAAACTATAAATAAAACGAATAAATATCTCGAAAAAAAAGATATTAAACACGATAATGAAAATATATTATAAAAATGTTATAATATTATACGTGCAAATATTGGATCAATATGAAATTTTAAAAATAAAAAAACAAAATTATTCCAAAAAAAATTGCGTCTCCTTATAACATGATAAAAGAACCCATGATAATAATAAAAGAAAGGCACGATCAATAATCAAGCAAAACAAGGCAAAACTTTTGAAAACATCATATATAAATATCACGCTAACATAAAACAAAAAATTCAAGAAGATAAATCACAATTACCCTTTATTTCAAAGGAAAACATGTTTAATATAATAAGATGGATGATCAATAATACAAATAAAACAAGTAAATATTCAAAACAAGATACACTAGTACCAGTGAAATAAAAATATTTAAAAATATTATAAGAAAATATAGGAAAATTATATTAGAAAAATAAATAGTACTATTTTATTTCTAAAAATAAAATAAATATACGTTTATAATATAAAAAAGAAAAAAATACAAAAGAAAATAATCAAACTACAGTAATGATTTAATTTCAGGATCTTCCTGGATCTCAGTGGCTCTCGAAGCATGCACAGCTATCGATGCACAAGGCACAATGGGGCTTGGAATAGCCACGATAACGGATTTCTACGATCTTTTTTATCGGCTCGGACGTTTTCCCTGCAGCAGGAGGCCGAGTTAAATTAAGTATGAACGGCTATAAATAAATCTCACACGGTATTTTTCGATGCATCCGCTCTAGCGTGTGTTATGGGCGCAGTCGAGCTGTTTTATGCACGTGCAACGTGTTTGTCGCGCGTTGAGAACCGTGAATACTGCGCCACTACAACTTCGAGGTTCTTGGCCCCTTGTCTACTCGAATTTTCTTGAAACTTGAAAGAGGCATACCGTCTCTATAACGAATATAAGAATGTGCAGACTCGTGGTATATATATATATAGGCTTCCAATCTTTAGAGATTTATTGCGATCAATGGAACAAGTGTGCGTCTGGCGATGGCGAAGGAATATTAGAAGCGAAAGGAAAGAAGTAGTGGTTTTAATATTGCAAGTTGCTCGTTGAATATCCAATCTCTGTCGTATAAAAAGATTGCAAAATATCGGTTTTTGGTTAACTAGAGCTGGTATTCGCAGAAGTAATCCGAGGAATGCGGGTATATCTAGAGATATATAGAGCTTTATTCGATAGATATATCGAGTAAATTTCTTATCTTAAATGGAGAAGTGCTGAATTATAAATTTTATGATAGAAATTTTGTTTACGATGCCACTGGATGTTGGATTTTTATGCAAATTTAATTTTAGTGAATGTAAATCTACTATCGATTTTAGATTAAGGTAAGTCAGATCATTATTTTTAACGTATCTCCTTTCGAATATTTAGCATATTTCTTCTACAATATTTATTTTCTAATTTTTTAATTCATCCATTATTATCAGAATATTATTAAAAAAATAGAAAAACGGTAATAATTAATATAAAAACAAATAGATTTTTATTTACAGCTTCTTATTCACCAAAATTTATCGATAAGCTTATTATAAATCATTACTAGCATCGAAGAATGAAATATCTTACAAACTATCATCTCAAAATTCGTCCAAAAAGAAAAAAAAAAAAATAAAAGAATTAAGAAAATCGTCACTAAAAATCACTCCGACAAATCAATTCCGGACATCCATCTATTTGATCCGTAGTCAGCAATGGCATCCGGTCGTCCAACTAGGGGGATGACAATCGAACACAGTGGAACGGAAGTGTGGCGAACAGAGAAAGGGGGAAGACGCGTCCAAACAGGGAAGATTGAAATTTCGTATCGATTAGCTTTTCGTTCCGGGGTGAATTTTCGTCTTGGATGAGGTCGTCGAGCTCCAACGACGCTCTTCGTTTCTATTCAGGAGCCAGTCGTACGAGTTCTTGAAATATTTGCAATTCTGTGTCAAGCTAAGATCGGTCAGAACATTTGCTGCATACCTTCTTCCTTAGTTTTATCCGCATATTTAGAATTTCATTTCGCCCAAATGAACAAAGATTTTATTATTTTCATATAACGTTTGCCTTCTAACACATATTCGATAATTTATTGAATAGATTTGAAAAATTATTAGATTAATTGGTTCAATTCTTTATTTGCATTTCTTATTTTTCAACGAAGAATATTTTTATTGATTTTTATATCTTATTAGCATTAAATACAATGATGTTATTTTTTTTACCTATTGTACGTTTTCTAAATTTTTTTCTTTCGTTTCAATTTGTTTTATCGTACGTAAATAAATATCTGTATAGATTATACAATTTCAAAAAATTAAATTCTGCTAACAAGCAAAACAATGAATATTAAAACATTTTAAATAAATAATTTCTTCAATTGCTTCTATTTAAATACCTTAATAATTTACAAAACAATTCCAAGAAGAAAGGAAGGAAAATATCTCTATTGTCCGGTATAAATACCAATAATCTCTGCCATAAATGAATTTTCCTCCTTGAACCACGTCCTCAACATCCTATTTCATATTCTTTTCGCTTAAAAAAAAAAAAAAAAAACTCTCAATTCGATCGAGAAACGCGAGATAACAGCCGATGATTAATTTAATACTCAACGTCTGTTCGCGGTTAAGAGGTTCCAATCAACCGAGGGTGAAAATACGATAATACATTTCCTATAATTTTCGCAATTTCACGAGTAACGGTTCTATCATCCGGTCTCTCCCCCAACTATCCCTCTTCCTAGACGGTTAATAATGTAGAGAATATTTATGACCGAGCTCCGCACGGTTTACGATTGCATCGCCAGCTTTCAGAGCTTTTCTACCCATCTGCAATTCAACTTACGTAGTTCTATTTAAATATAGCACCCAACGGAATATCCGTCGCAAGCTCGATAATTCACGTTATCGATTCCTTTATTATTTGATTAATCGTCTTTTTCTTTCTTTCCGTTGTATTTCAAGATAATATCGTTTATTTGATATTTTAAAGGAAGACTTGAGGAAAATTTGAAATAAAGTAACATTTCCATATCGATATCGATATGGTATTAGTCTTGGTAAGAAGAAGTTCTTGTGAGAAAGAAAAAGAGAAAAAAAGGAAGAAAGAAAAGATTTTTGAAATAGAATAAATATCTTTATATATTTTTCCAATGATACAGGATTTTGCAAATAAACTTTTCTTTGAAGTGATATTTACGTAAAGAAATAATATTTGAAATATACGTATATTAATATTAATTCGTACAAATATTATTTTAAGATAAGTTTCTTAAATAAGATACGACCCAAGATACGATTTTTTAATAAATAAGATAAATGTTGAAACATACATTCGAATTATTTTAAATAATTATTATTAATTAAAGAAATCAAATGTTTATTTGTGATTACCTTCAAAAATCTATTTTTCATGGCCATGTTCAAAAGTGAAACGATACGTAAAATTTCACAGATCTTTTCACAAGCAAAAAAGAACGTGCAGTGTTTGATGTTTGATTGCAGTTTGAAGAAGACTTCATTTACGTGCGTTTGTGCCCCTGTTATTTATACTCGTGGGTGGATGCTTCAAGGGATATACGGTTTTATAAAAAATTCTTTTTAACAGTCAATTTTCCCTTTACGAATCTTGTTATTGATGCGAAATTCTCGTTTCAGGTATTCTGTTTGTCATCGTTTCCGAACCCGTGGGAAGTGAAATTACGTGGGAAAAGACACGTTAATCAGTATTATCGAGGAATTCGAGATCTCTAAAATGATCTCTTCCAACTATTTATATCTTTTATTTTTAGAAAGTTTAAATTATTTGTCATTTTATTTCAGGAAATTTTTTCAACGGTATCTCCTTTTACATTATTTATTATTTATTAGCTTTAAAATATATTATTTTATAAGAAGTTTTGATTTTATCAAAATTGAATGATAGATATGTCATAATCTTATTATTAATGTTATTTTAGGAATTCCAATAATACCATATTTTTCCATCAAAATAATCAACAATTTCAACGAAACACTCTGCCATAATTTTTCAGTATTCAACCTCCCCTATTTTTTCATCCTTTCCCGATAAACTATTCCGAAAACAATCTAAGGATCAAAGCAATCTTACTTTAAACAAAACGAACGTGGATAATATCGGAGGGAAAAGTGCTGCAACCTCGTGCGTGGTTCGAAGCAAAAATAAAACGATCCGATATCGGAGAAACGTGCAACACGACACATCGAGGGATAGGATGGTGTAAAATTAACTACTTTCGACAACACGGAGGCGTCGATGTGCGGTCGTTCGCAGAAACGTTGTCGATTGCATATCGGTAAAAAGAAAATCACTAAATACGTAACAGAACTCTAAAGACTTTATAATTTTTGTTCAACAGATCCTCCTTTCTCAGATCATTACGTAATTTAAATGCTTCTTCAACCGGAATCAATTTTATTTTTTTTTAGTAATAACTTGTCTCGAGCCTCGTCGAGTCCAACGATTAAATTTAGATTGGATTAATAAAATTACTAGAAATCGAATAGCGCGAACGATAATAATTGGTGGTTATAAATTCTAACGATATATTTCTGTGTTCTAAAAATAAAGTATTTTTCAAAAAATAGAATGAACTGATCGGTTTGGCTCAATTACAAATAACTTGTAAATGTGATTGCTCGAATTATATCTAATTTAAAGCGATAATAATTAAATGAATACTTGTATGGTATCAGATAAACAAAGAAATTTCGAGACATGGTACAATGCCGTTCGATGCTGAACGTCTTTGACCCTTCCGCGGGTCGTTTGCCCGAACTTTTAACCTCTGACCTTTGCCGGAAGAAGAACGCTCTCCCATTTAATCAGACACGCGGCCGCGTTCCGCCATTTTTTTCTTCTTCAACCATACCTCTCGGGATGGTAACGTTTCGAAAACTCCCCTTTTCAAACGATGAATGTTCGGTTAGTCGAAAAAATTTTACTCTGAAACCTTTCTTTCGTTTCTTCTTCTTCTTCTTTTATTTTCTTTCCTTTTCCTTTTCCTTCCACATCTTTCGGTTTCAATTTTACCCCTTAAAGGGTGCATTCTAATAACCGTGCACCACCCTTTTCGCACATCAACTTACCATTCACCGTGGTGAATTCACTTGCCCAAAGAAGGGATATAGGCGAACGTCTAAATTACCTTCGTTAGAAACACCGACACGTGTCCACGTTTTAATAGCGAGCTCGTGGTCGTCGACTCGAGATTCGAGTAATTAATTCTAAGGTGGAAACGATGCGAGGATTTCGTGCCGCGACGAACCTTTTGATAAATCTCTCCGTGTTTTTCTTTCTTTTTTTTTTTTTTTTTCCTCCTCTTAATTCTCCTTCTGCCAACTTATTAAAGTGACATTGCGTTTAAAAATTACACAGTGTGTAACGATTCTACTCGCCACATATAGCGGTATATATTTTTTTTTTTTTTTTTTTTTTTTGCTTGTTGGAAAAGAATTCGTTGGAAAAGAAATTGTTCGTGAAAGAAAACGATTGAATTGTTTGCCTCTCCGAAAGAATCTCTTTTTCGAGTTGGCAACAATCACTTTGTATATCTTCCTCTTTTTTTTCTTTCTTTCTTTTTTTTTCTTCCTCCGTTTTTCTCCGCGATTCATCGATCCAGCTTGTAATCATTGTTCAAACTGCCTCGCGAATGTTGCCAACAGCCTGTTTCATGAAACTTGTTTACATTCTGAGAGCATTAATATGGATCCATCTCGTCTCGTAGGGTATGAGAAGATTCCGATGAACGATTCAATCTACATTCTGAGAGATTGTGTATACGAGATCCCCTCCCACCCCTTTCCTCGGTGTCGTGGTAACAACGTGGCCTCGTTGGAGATATGTGATTAAGGGATGGATGTGGGATAATCGAGGGAAAATTCAATTTAAATTTCATTTAAATGGGACTCAGGCTTTGAATAATAGCATCGTTAATTGCCTATATATCCGGAGCACCTCTTTGTATCAATTTATCGATGATTAGCAACACTTGCGACGCTCTTCCGACTTTCAGAGACAATAATTAAACCTCAATTATAGAAGTCTAGGCTCGAGGCCTTGAACGAGTATTTGCTTTTCTTGGGGATTCGTTTCATTTCTTTATAATTTAATGCAAGAGAAGTTTGTATATTATTTAGAAGATTTATTACGATGATTGAGCTTGATTCGTAATTTTTATACAATAATTTTTATAATTAATCTTTTAAATAATTATAAGATAGAATAATTATTAAACTGCGAATATTTATGCATTTATGGAATATGATAGAGGGACAAAAGAAGATATAATAAATCAAAGAAGGAAATTATTTAAGTCTCGTTTTCCAATTATCATTAACAATCAAAATCGACACGTTCTCCACGCAATCTGCATACATAATATCCCAATTTCATTATATGTTCATCAATTTTGAACAATTTTGAATAAAATTCTTCGTATTCAAGAGCAAAAAAGCAACATTATTACACTTCTTATTTTTTTTATATCGCACAAAATTAACAGAGTTGAAATTCCACGTGCAGAAGCAGCCAATGCACACTGCCAAAAAATTGGACATTCCAAGTGCGAAGGGGCCAAACTGTAATCAACAAACATCCACGTTGGCCAAGCTTTCTCCAAATAGAGGAAAAAACGTGTGCGGTTCATCAAACTAGCCCGAATTATCTTTTAAGCGGCTCATCACTGTGTCCGCCTGGCTGCCGGTTTCGACTCTTGGCAGGAGAAACGCGCGTATTTGGTCAGACGTCTAGACACTTCTATCCGGCGGAGGGGCGTCTGCACCGAGCGCATCTCCTCGAACGAAGGGAAAAGTTTATTTCTTATCTCAGGGGCAGGCGCCTAGATCTCTCGCGTCGAATCTCTCTCGTGACTGATTCCAATTCGTCGACTGCGCGACTCTCGATAAAAAAGAAGAAGAAGAAGAAGAAGAAGAAGAAGAAGGAAATTCCACGCTCGATGGGGTATGTTACCAGAAGAGGAATATTATTCGGGGAATATGAGGCACTTTTTGGGAATTATAGGAGATTCGATGTATTCGGAGAATATAGGGCGAACAGGTTCGGGTATTGTGGGTGGGTGGTCGTGAATTATTGATGGGACCGAGATGGAATCGTGTATGAGTTTCGAATTGTAGAAAAATTTTGTAGAAGAAAAAATATCGCGGGAAACTTTACTGTGCCGTGATTAATTAATTTTCCTTTTTTTTATTCGGTGATCTTTTAGAATATATTTCTTTTGTTTGATAGAAATATTCGATAAAATTTCAATAGAAAACGTTTATAACAAGAGTGATCGAGAGAAAATTGTAATATATTGCTATGTTAAAAAATATAAGGTATTGAGATAATAACTTAAATTAATAAAGTTCACGTGTATCAGGTATAATGTAAATTTAAAGCGTGATTGAATCTCATATTATAAAATTACGTACCATCAGTGGAGTATTATAATTGCTGATCTTTGAAAGTAATCATTACACTGTCATATAATTAAATCCAAAAGGACTAATTTATATTCAGGCCAGAAACAAGATGATTATTTTTTCTTTAAGAAAACAATATAGACGAAGATAATATGGAATAAATATACAGAACCACGACGAAACGACCCCAAAGAATCAAAATCGAGATTTCCACTCCCTCCCAATCGAACGTTCTCCGATTGCCGGTGCCAAGAACGACCCACTTCCACCCCCATCCCCTGCTCGATCAGCGTTTTCCGAATGTCACACTCAGAATTGCATCATCCCTCACACCCTTCCAATCCCAGAATGTCGCATTTTTTCACTCCCATTCCCCACAATTCCCACCCCAGCAATCCCTCTCACGCGCCACCCCCTAATTCCCAATACCGATTTCGTGGAAACCGTAAAAAGGGGGAAAAAAAAAAATTCGTGGCGATGCAAATTTCCAAACGACACGTGTATGTATGTACAATCCGTGAAAATTCGTACGTCACTCGCACATACGTATATATATATATATATATATACATACACATACACATATATTTTCTATCGCACAGACGCGTGCAATGAACCTGCGTGTACGGTTCAACAAACCACGTGAGAGAGAGAGAGCGTGAGCGTGAGCGCGGCCCGAGAAATTTCAAGCGTGATAAAGTGTTGTTTATTGCGACGCTTGTGCACATTGCACACCACCTACTTACGTTGTTTTCACTACGAGCAGGAAGTGTATCGAGGCTATTGATAGTGATAACGGCGTACCACGCGTTAGGATACGTACGTAGAGAGGCTGGCCGAGCTTTTCGTTTTTCCGAAGCGATTGGCGGCCACGATAAAAGGGGGATTGCGAGCTTGAACGTTGGCGTTCTTTTTATCGGGGGTTAGATTATCTCGTTATTAATTATGGCAACGAACGTAAAATACGATAATTTGAGAATCTATTTGAAGTTAAAAATAGTAATTGCGGAGTTTCTTTTTTTTAACATAAGTTGTAGATCATCACCAGAAATAATTATTTAAACAATAAGATTTTTATTTTGTTTTTTATTTAACGATAAAATAAAGCGTATAAATGGAAGATAAATTATATTGATTAATTTTATTTAATATTTAGAGGTACGTGTTATGTTGATATCATTAGAAAAAGTGTTTTTTTTTTTAGAAATTTTTATTTCCAGAGAATCAAAACATTTTTTTGATTAAATTTTAAATAAAAGGATGAATATGATATATATATGTTATTATATATTATAATAAGATAAGTAAAAGTGTAATTTTTGATCACTTAATGATTGAATTTTCTCTCAAAATACGATGTAAAGTCGGTGTTTAGATTTTATTCGACTACAGTGAATGATTATGAATGTTTTGGAAACATGGCTGTGCCTGTTTCTAGTTAGCCTAAGTCCGAGGTGTTGAGATATACGCATTAGAGTTGTAAGAGAACAGGTATGAAAGAAGCAGCGAGGTCAGGGTTTTGTGGGAGTGCCTTACAAGAGCTTTAGCGTGTTGCGAGTTTCCAGCTTAATTATTATGAGTCGAAGAGTAGAGAAAGAGTGTATTTAATAAACAGATTTTTATACGTTGAAACTCGAGCAAGGGTAACATTCTGTAAAGTGAGATTTTTATAATTACGACTACTTATTTAATATAATGTTTTTAGTAGTAAATGTTAATTGTTCGAGAATTTTTTCAGAAATAATGAAAATAAAAAAGTATAAGAGAATTAAAAATAATTATAGATGACGAATCGTAATTTAATTTATCTAATATAGTAAATTTATATATTTATTTGAAGGAACATTAAACGTGTTTGTTTCTATTTTTATAATCATATGGTTGTGCAAAATTTTTTCCAAATTAATGCATATTAATTTATTTGGTGAAATTTTAAATTGAGATTGTTTGTTTGATATATATTAATACATTTAATATGATTTAATCCGATAGACTAGAATTTTCTCAAATTCAAAAATAATACTATAGTTATTACATATATCAGCAATTATTTGAAAAATCTATCGATACGATATATAATTCTTTTTTTTTTTTTTTTGTTTTCTTTTATTATATTTATTATTTATTATTGTATTCGGATTTTATTTCGACCCCTGCATTTCCATTATTTTCCATATTTATTTTTGGAATCTCTGTGAAATCATATTTATACTCTCGTATGAAATTTTTCAACAGAATTTAATTTTCCTAAAATTTTTCGATAATTATTTCGATGGAAATTTTTAAAATGATAAAAATACCGATCGTAAAGAATGCACTTTGGCAAAGGATAATAATATATTTGATAAAAGAAGATATAACGAATATAACGAATGAAAAAGAACAGGTGAAAATTAACCATAAATATATTGTCGTAAAAAGATCCAATTCTAAAAGAGACGTTATTTAATGCCACAAGTGATCCCATTTCCTCTGCATACGGTGACAAATACTTCCGGTGTTCGAGGGTTAAATAAGCACTGCATGGAACATCAATCATTTGCGAATTCGTGTTGGCCTAATCTCGAACACAGGCTGTACCATAAATTATGCAGAGGATTTTCAGGGTGGAATTAACGATATCAAAACAGTTGTTGGCAAATACAAGTATCACGAGAATTGGTATTCACAAATGAATGATATATGATGATAATTATTAAAAAACAGATATTTCGAACGACTTATCTGAATTGTACTACTTTCATTACACGTCCTATCGGGTCCTAATCTCTTCTCATATTGCTCCCCTATGAAAGGGGAAATCTGGGTTCAGATATTAAATTGATAGCAGAAGATACTCTAATCCCAGTCATAAAGTTCAGAATCGATTACACGCCTGATAACGATCGATCACTGCCCCTATTGTAAAATTATAAAGTTTTTATTATTTTCGTTTTTATTATTCATCAAGAACATACACAGAAATAGAATTTTAGATCTGAATCTGCATATCAAACGTGACATTAAATTTAATAACAACTTCAGTTTATACCGTCGCCTTTCGCATTACGTAATCGAATTTTGTTCCCAATTTTCGATATTATATGATATATTGATCGTGCAGCAAAGTTGAAACAACGTAATGTGCAACAAACAGATGTAATCTAACTTTTTGATCATAACGCGTTGATTCAAATCGATAAATACTTCTCTTGCATTAACAAACACTCCATGCCTCCATTTCATATAGTTGTACACTTATACAATTTGTACAATATATTTTTCATATTTATTCAAGTAACAAAATACCTTTTTATTTGAAATATAAATTTAATTTTTCTTCACACGTTCAATATTTTATGTTAAATGAATAATAACAATAATAATAATACTAACACAAATAAAAATGTTTGATTTCAGATGAGAACCACACTGTGGACGCTCCAAGAGTTTTGCATCCCTCTGTAACCACACCGTTCCATTCCATCAGCCCCTTAATCTCGAGCCAGCGAATACCACGTGGACGACAGCCACGATTTCGATCGACGTTGTAGCGCGCGTGTTGCTGGCTCGTTCCAAGAGGAATCGAGGCGGCCGATCGAGGCAAGCATCCGAGGCACTCGTTGTCGCCTAATCAACGGGATGCGACAAGCCAAGAATTGATCACGCATCTCTGGCTGGCACCGGTTGTATCCCCCGATCGGCCGACATCCGTTTTGGATTATTCATCGAGATACATCGGGGACAACCTTCGATCGGGACACGTCACGCGGTGGCATGGCAACATTTATTTTCTGGTGTATATCGGCGACAAGTTCACTGACCACTCGATCGAAGTGGAAAACGACCGTAGCCGCCTTCGATCTGCCCGCTAAGGTTTCAATTTGGATAAGAGGCGAGAGAAGACACGGCAGGATTTGTATTATATTGCATCGTGAAACGAGAATCCCGTGTAACGGATCGGGAGGAAATCGACACGCAATTATGGGTTAAGTCGTGTTGATGGATAAAGGCTCGTTTCAAAGAGAGGGGGGGGGGAGGGCAATAAAATTCGAGCGAGAGATTTGAGAGAAGTTGAAGAGTGGAAATGAGATTTTTTTGAGTTGGGAAGAAGGAATAGTATTAATAGATTAATTTAAATAATTCGAAGTTGAATAAAGATTATGATTTAGAAGATAGAAATATTTTAGAGACGAGATGAGAAATAGTTATTAAAGTAAGAAATGATTTAAATAATCCAAAGTTGTATAAAAGTATCAATTCAAAGATATAGAAATTATTGCTAAGAATGGAGCAATAATATAAGTGGAGCCAAAAAGAGTAGGAATTTTTTATATCCTAATATAAAAGCAAGTTTATTATTAATAATTACGCAATTATGGGTTAAGTCGTGTTAATGGATAAAAGCCATAAAGGTTTCAAAAAGAGAAGAGCAACAAAATTTCGAGCGAGAGATTTGAAAGAAGTTGAAGAATGGAAATGAGATTTTTTTGAATTGAAAGAAGGAATAGTATTAATAGATTAATTTAAATAGTTCGAAATTGAATAAAGATTATGATTTAGAAGATAGAAATATTTTAGAGACGAGATGAGAAATAGTTATTAAAGTAAGAAATGATTTAAATAATCCAAAGTTGTATAAAATTATCGATTCAAAGATATTATAGAAATTATTGCTAAAAAAGTTGGAGCCAAAAGGAGGAGGAATTTTTTATATCCTAATATAAAAGCAAGTTTATTATTAATAACTACACGCTCCTAGAAGAAGAATTCTAAAAAAATTAAAAGTCTATGAATATTCACTATTTAATAATATTGCACTTTTGATGTAATTTTAGAAACAGTTTGCACGATATCCTAATTAACCCATTCGAAGCCAGTAGACTGTTCAGTGCTTATCTAATCTAAACTATGACGCACCATATGCATCATGCAAAAACATTTGCATTCTAACAAAAAGATAGCAAATCTTTAGGGATTAACTTGTCTTTTAATTAATCCTGCTATCAAATGATACTGTTCTTTTGTAATTGAAAAAATTTTCAATTTATGCAAAATGTCAAAAATCGTTATAAATATTTAAAATGCAATGATTCGAATTAATATTCAGACATCAGATTTGGAAGGGATTATTACTCTTCTTCCAAACGAAATTATTATTCAGCCAAAATGAGATTTTGAAACTCGTATATAATTGAATAAAGAAGAAAAGTAAGTAAAATAAAATATATACATAATATGTTTTTTCGAATCGATGTAGTCTCGTGTATAATCTCATGCATCATTTAATCGCATTATCAATCATTTTATTTCGATATCATTAAGCAAATTCTCGTATCGAGCATTCTGCAATGTTTTTATTCGCAAAAAAAAAAAAAATGATTGATTATGATTCATAATTATAATTCAAAATATTAATATTATATTAATTTTATAATTTAGAATATTTTAATTTTTATCGAAAATTATTGATTTAAAAATTAATAATGATTAGTAAAATTATATATTGCTGTAACTAAAAGAAATTATTCATCGATAGATACGAGAAAAATAAACAAAGGAAAAATCACGTATATGCCAACGATCAAACTCGTGGCTTAATTCCTTAAGCATAACACTACAATGTAAACAATACAATGTAAACAGAGACGGAGCTCGCTCTGAGTTTCTCCGAGACCACGAATCTGCGACATTGTTCGACGCACGATCGCGAGGTACGTATCTCCAATTCTATTAACAAATATATAATATTTTATTCTTTGTTAAATATTAACAAGTAAAAAGACTTCAGTATCACGAAATTAGTTTATCTAGTGGTTGTTATTAATATATTAATTTTATTTTATATTATTTTAGTTTACTTTTCTTTTTTGTTCAATTATATACGAGTTTCGAATTCACAGGATTATAAATTTTCACGATGATTTAATCCAGTATTGAAATAACATCAAATTCATGCAATTTGGTTCTAACAAAGAAAATCGAAATTGTGAAATCAGGAAACAGAATTGTTCGATATATAATTCATTTAAGGTAAGCAATTTCTTCCATTTCTGTATTATATTTTTATATACTTATACTCTATTTTTAATATTTTCGAGTAAAAACTTTGTATCGTATGGAAATTGGTCAAAATTGTCATTCATAGCATTAATTTATTCGTTTTTTTGCGTTACAGATTATTTTTTTTTTATTATTATAATCACGTATTATAATGATTATTATAATCATTATTTCTACATATAATTTTTCTAATGAAATAGGTTTATCTTATATTATATGAATAATGAAACAAAAAATATCGAACAATTAAAATCCAAAAATCCAAAAATTATAGCAAAATTAGAAATCTCGAATTAATATGATATCTGGATTAATATTCTCACTCACGTTCTATGTTCTTGTAAATGTTCGATGTAAATGCAGTTTTATGCAACGAGTACAGTAGAATACGATCGTGTTGTGTCAGACGTTCGATCGGTGACAGTTTCGTTCTACTCGTCCACGTTTGAATCGGTTTTTGGTTAGAAATTGGAGGATTGTCGAAGTTGTTAATGGAAAGTTTTAGAGAATTACTATAATAAATTGTAACGAGAGATGTATTTGTATAGATGTACACTACGAAAATTCATGCGATAAATTCTAAACTTTGGAACGAGAGTCATTAAGTGATATGGTTCTAACCTTTGTTTTCGTTAAAATTTCAATAATTTCGATAATACATATGAATTATCTAAGTGGAGCAATCGTAATGTGATAAAGTGGAATTATGTTATGGATAAGAATTTTTGGTGTCGTACATAAATAATGGAAAAAACTTATTATAAAGTAGATGTGTGATTAGTGATTGTTTTATTGTTCTTTGTAAAAATACCTTTTATGTTGAACAAATGCATGGATTGATCAGTTTTTTTCGTAATTGTTATAATTTTATGCTCCTTCTTTGTTTGAAAGATTAAGTGGATCATTAAGAGTATATAAAGTTTATTGAGATTCACGAATTTTGCTGAAAAAATTTTAAAGTTTTGGAATCAGGAATTGTGAGTTAAAGAAATATTTCTTTTTTTTAGAATTTCTTTTAGATAAGCATTTTTTATACAATATCTAATTATTGTATATTAATGTTTATAGATGTTAGAATTGTTATTCAGAATATTATTAAAATAGTATCATTTTTTATTAAAATACAAAGATAAATAAGATATTGAATGATAATTATTGATAATAATGATATAATTAAAAATAGAATTTATGTGAAAATAATTTCTGATTATTCAATTCAATTTGAAATTGTTTTAATTTATCTATATGGCTTTTTTATCAAAGAAGCCATATCAAAATGATTAATAAAAAAGATTTATTATAAAAAAATAAATTATAAATATAATATTCAAAAGAAAATGAGTAAAGACGATACCTGATTTCAGAGTTTTAGAATTAAAAATGAAAATCTTTTAAGTATATAAAATATTATTGGGATAATTTAATAAAAAACAAGATATTGCACAGTAGAACGAGATAGTCACCGATCAAACATGCGATCAAGCATTTCAATGCTAAAAATAAAAAACATTGAGAATCTTGCAGCCAAAAAAAAAAACCAATTTTCATCTACTTTAAATAAATTAAAAAAATTTCTTATAAAGTTATTGTTTTAACTTAATAAGAAAATACAAATATGTATACACGTATACATTTTCATAGAGTATGTAATCATTATTAATTCACTAAAATGTTAAAAAGAATGATTACATACTTCATATTGAAAATATGAAGAAAGAATATATTGATATTCTCTTTAGACAAGAAAGAAGTAACATTATTCCGTATTCGTGTTGCACAAAACAGTAACGAAGATAGTTTCAAAATCTGCATATATATAAATCGCTTGTTTTTCTTTTTTTTTTTTTCCAATTTTCTCAAAAACTTGCAAACGATGTATTACTTTAAATATTTTACACGTGATAACAAAAATTCCAACTATATATCACGTGTAATTGTTTCGAAACGAGGAAACAATTTTGTTATCGATAAATTAACGAATAATCTGAACTACATTTGGCATTGGAAAACAACCTTGAAACGCGACATAAGACATGAAATTCAATTCTATACGTAATGCCGGGGACTCGATATTACGAGTCGGGAAACGACCTGGCCCTGATCCAATCATCTCGTTTCAAAAACCATTTCATCCTCAAAAAACCATTCGATCCTCGACCGCGTTAGATCAATCGAAAAACGTTCTACCCTGATGACCGCCTAATTAATTTCATCGAGCCAGCGAGCACGACGCTTCCGTCGTTGCTAATTCGATGAAGCGAGCTTTCCCGTTCCAGGCCGTCGATTTCGCGCCTGTCAAACTCACCCTTATGCGAAAAAAAAAGATTGTATACAGGGTGTTTCAGATTCTGGACGCAAAAAAAATCGAAAAAAAAGGAATAAAATTTGCTCGCTCGAAACTTTGTTCCTAAATAAAACAAGATCGAAATATTTTCAAGTGCAAGTTGGTTAATTCCCCAATTTGAATATCCGATTATTCCTTGATGTTTTTTAGAATAGGTTTAAATAACAAAATTTTAATCTACTTTTTATTTTTTTTTTCACATACGAGGTACATAGAATAATTTATGCACAGATTCTAGACAGTGCTGGAAATATTTTATTGATCAGTGTAGATTTATAATTTAATTGAATCTGTTCAACAAAATCGCATCTATTTTACTTTTTTACTTTTCGAATATTCGAATTATTTATATTTTTCTACAGAAAATTCGAAATCTGATCGAAAATTTTCTTGAAGCATATATTGTTTATTTATCATCAAATCAATCCTCTTTATTCATATTTAATCAAAAATTAACCAAATTCACTCACTGCTCGAGCATTCTTCAAGCTCGATTTACACGAAAAACGAAGTTTTGAGCAAAAAAAATTGTATTCTTTATTTCCAATTCAATTTTTCATGCAGAATCCATCTTGTACCACTCGTATCTGAGACACCCTGTATATTATAACCAAGGCTTTCTTTCTCTTCTCTCTCTCTCTCTCTCTCTCTCTCTCTCTCTCCCGCTGTTCCCACGAGAACGCTCGATCTGTCCGCTCAAAAGTTGCTCCACATTCGGTGACCTTTTCCAGGGACGAGCGTAGAAAATGTCAGGGTGGCGCGTTTTACGAGAACCCCTTCTCCCTCTCTCCCTCTCTCTCTCCTTCCCTCCCTCTCCCTCTCCCTCTATCAGCGAAATGCAATCTCGACGATCGACGATCGTTTAATCCGCGAAGAGAAGAAATTACCGGGACTCGCGGCGCTCGCGGCCATTGAATTCGCGAGCTGACGACGATTTTCAACCCCTACCAGTCGCGCCACCAACCACCACCACCGGAACAGCTATTCATCCCGTGGAAACGAGACGCTAATAAAGCATCATCGGGAAAGAAATAAAGAACCGGCGGACAAATGGATAGAGGAGAGATACTAAGGCTCGATAATGGATTCCTCTCTGGCCGCCCAAGCGTTCCCCGATATTTCCGTGATATTCATCCCGTCATATTGTCACGAATGGCCGCTCAGCGAGTTGTCTAGTAATGAATCGTGGCTGTGACGTGGCGAGGTTTCGTTTTCTTTCTTTTCCTTTTTTTCTTCTTTTTTTTTTCTTTCTTTCTTTCTTTCTTTCTTTCTTTCTTTCTTATTTTCACGTTGTGTATATACGCTGTAAGATACTTTTCCATTCCTTAATGAGAAAACAGCCGGCGCATGGATGGATGGGGTTCGGGTCAAAAGGGAACACACAGGGTTTACATTAAAACGTAACTTAAACAGGGTAGGGGGTTGGAATCCGTGAATTGTGTTCCGGGCAAACGAGAAACCGGGGAAATGCTCGGAAACGCAAAACCGTTGGTTCGTTTTCTCTTTCTCTCTCTCTCTCTCTCTCTCTCTCTCTCTCTCTCTCTCTCTCTCTCTCTCTCTGACTGGATTGAAAAACCGGGGTAATGGGAAATATTTACTTCCTTGAAGAGTGCATGAAACGTTCTCTTTTGGTTGATACAAGAGAGCTTGTGGAATCTAGTATTCTCTCTTTTTAAACGTGATGCGATTCATTGATGGTATAAATTATGCTCGTAACGTAACGAGTTAAATATGTGATATGGATTATTATTTAATCTTATCACACACAGCAAATATATTAGTAATGATTGTAAAATTAGGAGATATTATAATTTGTGGTTCGTCAGAATTGAAAAGATTAAAATAAGGAACGAAGAGGATGTTTCACTTGTAAAAAGATGGAAATTCTGATAGATTATTAAAAATTATGAAAAATAAAGCACTAATAGGAAAGAACTCGTTGCCTCTAAAAGCTGCAAGATTTAAAGATACGTTATGTCATGCAAAAAGCATATTGAGGGGAATGAGAAGTGACTTTATAATGGATTGAAAGTAAAAAAGAATTGATATCGTATACACGATGTAAAATTTTATTTCATTATATTTTTGCAAAATCCGTTGCCAATTATCATTACATATATTTCTAAAGAAATATTTTGGTAAATTTTTTTGTTTAAATTATCCAAATTTTTATGAGAAATTCTCCATAAGAGATTACATTCTCTAAAGAGTTTATTTATTATCTTATTATTTTATAATAAATAAACATCTTTAGTATTTTTCCACAATTATACAAAATAAATATCGTTATATAATTTTCTTTCTCTAGTATATAATGACAATCAGAAAATGTATAAATCTATTTTGAAACAATTATCATCAATTATTCTTGTTAAAAAGCATTTCGTAACAGAATAATTTATGATAGATCAAGAAGTTTCGATCCAATAATTTCAAGTCTTACTCGCAACAAAGTCTATTCTCTAACTATTCTCTAACTTTATGTAGGCTCTGCAAATAGAAGATTATCACATACAAATTACGTGTAATATCTCAATATTACAATTCCTGATATAATAACGAACACCTTTTATTAAACTGCCCATTAAAGAAATCGTAAGGTAAAAGAACGTTTATTTAAACATATTCAATAATTTTCTACTTTAAATCCAAAGTTTTCGTGCAATGCCCATTCATTAAATCACTTTTAAATCTAAACCTCGACTAATTCAATCATAAATTCAACGATAACCAATCTGCTCTTAAATCATTCTCAACACGTTAAACGTCAGCTTTTCGTGTTCTTTACCAGTCAAAGATCCCGATCAAACGAACTTTTATTTCTTATGCATTAACGAGACCATTTGCATTGCAAATACGGCTATATTTAACAAACGTTCAACGAATAAGAAACAAAACATACATATATATATATATTTTAGTAACGTTAATATTACATATCTACGCAATTAATGCGAAATTTCCAAAGGAAATCCCTCTCAATTTGTACCCCATTTTCAATTATTCGTTATCACCCGATAACGAGACAAGTACACGTACAACGTCATCACGCAATATCATCCACGATTTAATCTTATCTGGTCTTGACTCCGGAATATGCGGGATAACAAGTAAACTTAACTATCAACGAGCACAAGAGGTCGGAAATATCGTCGTTAGTATGACTGTCCCGTGGTTGACTCCAACCCGGAATCGAAGAGATCGATCATTCTTGCGAAACCGTCCGCGTGTTATCGGCAGTTCCTCCGTAACCTTGCGAAATTATTGAACGAGCGTGAGTTAGGAGGCACGTTGCCCGATGGAGAACGACCTCGGCCACGATCATTCCCTCTTGGCCGGGCATATTTACTCGTCGCGTAAATCGGAGGGCACGTTGCATCGTTGGGGATTAAATCAACGCGCTCCGCTTCGTTGATGGGGATGAAGTGAAACGAGATGGATGGTCGGAAAAGGATAGAGTGATGCTGGTCGAGCGATAGGATGAGGATGGGAAAAAGAGAGAAAGAGAGAGAGAGAGGAAAAAGCTGGAATAGGTGGAGTAAAAGCAAGAGGAAGTAGGGGACACAAGAGGAGGAAGAGGAGGAAGAGCAACTATGGTGGGGGATCAATTTAGAAGCCGTGACTCAC
This sequence comes from Apis laboriosa, assembly GCF_014066325.1. Classification (NCBI taxonomy): domain Eukaryota; kingdom Metazoa; phylum Arthropoda; class Insecta; order Hymenoptera; family Apidae; genus Apis; species Apis laboriosa. The sequence goes on along the minus strand of NW_025220849.1, from coordinate 277,633 downwards.
TCGACACGGTGACGTCGTTAGCGCACCCCTTCCGTTCTCCCCTCTATGCTACCCTTAAAAAAGAGAAAAAGGAGGAAGGAAGAAAGACAGAGAGAGAGAGAGAGAGAGAGAGAGAGAGGTAGATAGAGAAAGGGAAAAAGAATAATCCGGTCACAATTCTTTCTCTCTCTAAGCGAAAACTAATCGAGGCCAGTGCACACTACTGGGAAAAGAACGAAACGAAGGGGGATGGGGGGATGTTCTCGACTACTCGGCCGGTCGACGAGCCTCGAGTATTATTTCTGGTATTCGTGTATACCACTGTTATCCAATGAGACGAGGGCCGCGGAGGTGGCACGCGGAAAGTGAAGCGGAAAGGGCACCGCACCAGAGTCATCGTTGTGCACGATAACACCACCGTCCCTCGTTACGTNAAAAAAAAAAAAAAAAAAAAAAAAAAAAAAATCTCGACGCACCGGTGGAGTCGAGTTTTACCTACGCCCATGTACTTCACGCGCCAGTGACTCCTGTTTACAGAACCGACTGCGAGGGCGGGGGTTGGGAAGAAGAAGAAGAACGAAAAACGCGAGCGAAGAGAAAGAAGGAGGATTGCTGCGGGAGAAAGGGGAGATGGTGTAAACGAGGAAGAGGATGCAAAAGGGGGAAGTATCCAACGCATCCTCGCTCCCCCTCGCCCACCGGAGCCAGCGTCCCCTCGCCCCAATTACCGTGCCCATCGCTCGCACCACCTCGTCCACGCTCGTAATTTGCATCCGACCTCTATTTCCTTCGTAGTCGTCGAACTAAATGTCTCTTGTGAAATTGTCGAGGGAAACTAAACAATCTTATTGATGGATATACGCGTAGTATTTATTATGACAATCACGAATGATGATGAAATTATTTTATTTAGAATTTAATTTAAATAATGGAAGAACAATCGTGGATAGAAGCGATATCTAGTCAGCTATCGAGCTATAGATATGATAAGAAATTTACACGTTGGAAAGAAATGTGTGTCCTCGAAGAAAATCATTGATACTCACGAGGCACACGATCAAGGATCAGGCTCTCGGTTAGGAGACGTCGACTCCTAGAGCGATGACCGACGAGCATCCTACACACCGATTCCTCTGTTCCACGAGTCCTGGCGTCGAGGACCCGGATGATCCTCCCGTTGTCACTCCGGCAACACCCACTTTCTCCTCTGGCCTCGTAACCTCGAGGGCCACTTTTCCTTCTCTCCCTCGCCACCGTCGTCGAACGAGGCGCAGCACTACTCTGACAGCACCACCACTACCACCACCACCACCACGATACGATTCTCGACTGCCAACGGACACCACCACGATAGGAAACCACCACTACCGCTACGACCACCACTACCACTGCCACTCGCCACCACGAGTAGCAGGCACAGCAGCTCGTCGTGTCGTCTCGATACTGACAACCAGTTTGCAAACGGAGTTACGCGGGATTTTCTTTATCTATAGAAGCTGTCGTGCGATTAAACTCCGTAAGAATTCATTGCACCATCATATTCGAACGAGTTACGATCGAGTGGCGTTGTCAAGTGTTGGCTCTGACGGTCACTATTCGCGTTGACACATCGCGTGACCATCGACGAGGAACTCTCTGAACGCGAGCAACACGCGGCGACCTATGAGCATGGGATGATTCCGTAGCTCGCTGCGGAAACTCCACCGTGAGCTGGCCTATCTACGCGCCTGTCTGCTCTCCTAAGCCTCGAATGCCGCCCCCTTTCGTCCCGCCACGGCGCCTTCTGGCCAGTCACGACATAAATGTATGCGCGATCGTGACACACGCGTGTCCGTGACACATCCCAGCATGCGCCCTTCTACGCGCGCCTCGTATCGCACGCGTCTGAATTCATTCGACTATAGTCGGTGTCGCTGCTTTCGATGCGTCGACTAGGGAATTTATCTTTTCGAGAAGAAAAAGATAAATAGGTAAAAATCAGCAAAAATACTTTTTAATTATTGATGTCAGAAATTTTTCGTATTTGGCAGGAAAGTTTTATTAAATGTATTAGAAGAAGAAAGATTTTTTATAAAATATTAATATTGATAATCATTAACATATTTTAGAATATATTATAATTTTTTTTTTTTTTTTTTGTTAAAATTATTCATATATTATTTACTATTACTTTTTTCTTCGTGTTAATAAAATATATTATGAGTATTTTTATTTAAAATTTGCCGCCAAGAATTCTATGCAAGTTACGAATTAGATATAATCTAGGGACTTTTTCGTGTAAAAAAAACTAACCTGTCATCTTTACCTGTCGCGTAAACTCGTCTATTTTTTATTTATGAAATTATACTCTGTGAAGTTTATAATGATCAGGAAAAAATTTTCATCTTGTATTCGTAATTCATCTATGAAAATTATAAGTGAATTTTGTGTGAATAAAACATTATTATTTTACAATTTCAGTCGCAGCTATAATTAAACTGTTAGTAATACATACATACAGTTGGATGTTGTGATTACTTTTCAATTAATATTCGATATTATGAGATGACATATAATATGTCCTTGTATTCGAGGTTAGAATATATTATAAATCTATAGAAGATTATTACTAGTTAAATACAATCGGTGATTGTAGAAGAATATCATCAGAGTGTCATGGCGTGACATAATGACAGAACGTACATTTCTGACCGACGAATTCGGTACTAAATTTAATATGTGGGGTGGATTTCGTTATAACAGGGGCTTCCTAATATTGTTCCTGATTCATGTTATTGCATTTCAATGTTTTATATGTAAGTATTTGTTGATATCACATAGTGTTCATTACAGCTTTTCTAACAAATCTAGTTTCCATGCATGTAAAAATGCATGACCTATATCATATGTTTCTTGTCATAATTTTTACGCATGCTCATTATAATTTATTCAAATAAATTTCTTCTATAAGTTATCTTAATTTGTTTTTTGTATTATGAATTTTCTCCTTTTTTTTCCGAACAAGCTTTATCATTCAATTAATTAGATGTATTTGAGTATTTGAAATTACTGTCTTGCAATTTTATTAAAATTATAAATTATTTATTCATTTGTTATAATTTATATTATTATAATTTTTATATTTCTGTTTCAAAGATTATCAAGAGCGTTATAAATGGCAAGAATTAAGAAACACGCTGGAGTCAATAATTGTTGAACAACGAGATATATATGGGTTAACATATAGTGTAATTAAGAGATTAGAGGGACATAATATGCTCAATGGAGGAAAACAGGATCTCACAAAGAAACCTACTATTTATGCCATCACTCCCACATTTACCAGACCTGTACAAAAAGCTGAACTAACGCGATTATCACAGACGTTTTTGCATATACCAAATTTTCATTGGATCGTTGTCGAAGATGCGGAAAGAAAGACCAATCTTGTTACACGATTTTTAGAAAATAGTGGTTTAATTTATACGCATTTATCTGCAGTAACTCCACCTAATTATAAATTAGGTCGAAACGATCCGAATTGGAAAAAGCCGCGTGGAGTCGAACAACGAAATGCGGCATTACGATGGCTTCGAGAAAATCTTAAATTGACTGACAAAGGAATAGTATATTTTGCAGATGATGACAATACGTATTCGATTAAATTATTTCACGAGGTAAGAACATTAATGATATATATCGAGCGATTATTTTAATCACGAAATCATTATATAATCTAGATATGTTCCAGATGGAAAAAATAAATAAAGTCGGCGTTTGGCCAGTGGGTTTAGTTGGTGGTTTAATGGTTGAGAAACCGATATGTGATAATATGACTAATACAATAATTGGTTTTAATGCTGCCTGGAAGCCAGATCGTCCATTCCCATTGGATATGGCAGGTTTTGCAATCAATTTGCAACTTTTATTAGAAAATAAAAATGCTGTTTTTTCATATGACGTTCAAGGTGGATATCAGGAAAGTGAAATTTTGTCTCAAATCATCACTAGAAAGGAATTGGAACCATTAGCAGATTGTTGTACAAAGGTACTTTTAACTTGTTAATTTTTAAATTCTTTATTTCTTGTGTAAATTAAGTAATTCCGTTTTTGTTTGTTAGGTGTATGTATGGCATACACGAACAGAACCGCCGCAATTAAATGTGGAACAAATGTTAATAAAGAAAGGTAAACATTCGAATATAGGGATTGAAGTGTGATAATAATATTAGATTGTAGTATATATTGCAATTAAAAGAGCCTGCAAGGTTAGATACATAAAAATATTGCAAAAGTAAATATTATTACGTTCGCTATGTTATAAAAAAAAAATAAATTTTATATACATTTTTCATTAACATTCAGCTACATATTTTTAAAATAAGAAAAAATGCAGTGCCATGACAGGTAATAGCTTATAATTACATATTCGATAAGGATATTATAGATATACATGATACCAATGAATTTTAGATAGAATATGTTTATTAATGCATGATAACATGGTGGCCTGAATGACATATTTTTAAGCTTTATTTTAATCTATAAATCGATCGCTTTTTATACTTTTAACGCGCCTATTAGTACGAGTTCCTTTTATTTTATACCACAAAATACGCGTTAATTTTTAAAAATATAAAGAAGAAATAGTGCTCGAATAAATAAAATTTTTACGTTAAAAAAAATGGAATAAAAAAAATGTTCAGACGTGAATCATTTGACCTTAAAAATGTTTTTTATCCTTTATTAGTCGAGTACGTTTCCTTGACGCGTACAGAAAAAGCATACATAAAAAATATGCCTTATACCTACGAACTTTAATAATATTTGTAATATTTTTTAAATTGGAAGATGCGCAATAATACTTTTCGAGGGAAGCTACTTGGGTTACGGATTTTGGCAACGAATTTAAAATAGCTAGATAGAAACATGTCTTTTCCTTCTCATCAAAATGCCAATTTTTGACTCAATGAGGAATTAAATACTGTATAACGATTACAATGAACAATCCTTCATTTTTTTCTTTTTTTTCGAATATATATATATTTCTCGTGTATAATGTGTACTCGTTGACTTATAAGCTAATAAGTACTATATATTTGGCAAAACTCTGTGTTTACGGTACGTAAAAAAGCTACCAATGCAGAAAGTGTGTTCGCAAGTAAGGATGATTTTTAATTTACTTTTTTTTATAGGTAAAGGTATAACTTTCTTAAATAAATATACACACGATTAATTATTTTTTGCAATTCATATTTACTAGTCTTTTTGTTTCTCTTTTGTTTTGCGAACACACCTTCCAACCTCGCATACAACATTCTAATCTTACCAAACTTTTCTAAACTTATTTCCAATATTTCTTAAAGTTTAGGAAAAACGTTTACAAGCATTTACAAAAACTTATCACATTTTAACTGCATTTTCTTGAAAAGCCATCTTACACATTAGGACAAAAATGGTATTATTTTGTTATCGAATAAAATAATATATATATATATATTTATATGGCAGCTTTCGATTGATTTTTTTTTTTTTTTTTTTTTTTTTTTTTGAATAACTTGCTCTTAACAAAAAAATCTGGATCTTTGTTACAATTAGCAAGTATTATGATTTAGTATTCAAAGCGAGAAAAGTTCAATGTATGTTTAATTTATCAAAGATATCGCTGCTTTGATTATACTATACATATATATTAGAGAGACTTAATTTGTCGAAAGATACATTTGAGGACTTATTAAAACGGTATCGCGATCGATATATCGAATGCAATATTCTTTTGAAATCTTCCTTTAATTTTCGTATTTTACAGTTTTTTAAGTATACTGTTCTCTAATTGCATCGATAATACGATCGTGATAATACACAATTTTATCGATTAGAATTCGATCACAATAGCTGCCTAGTTCTCTTAGATTACTTTCTTTCTAAAGGTAACTACATAGGATACGTAAAGTACTAATAATGGAAATGTAAAAATAGTAAAGAGATACTAGGGCTGCTCTTGCATACGACGCCTCAACGATGTAATCTTTATATTATAAAATGTACATGGTAAAAACTATCGCGATAAATTAAATCAAGGATATAAAAAGAAATATCCACGTAAAAAGTATCTCGAAATAAAAGATAAAAATATTAACTAACCGTGAATAAACGCATGGCAGATAACCAATACGTCAATCATGATTGATACGGCAAGACAATAGTATAATCATACCCAAAAACTGAGCGATAGATATTTTTGTAAAAACATTGTTTACAGCTAGAGGAAACACATACTAATAATAAATCTTGTCAAAAGATATAAACGACGAATTAAAGCGAAAATTATTTATTATTATTACTGAGTTATTTAATTCTCAATGATAACCGGTACAATTTATTTTCATGAAGTTTCGCGCTTAAACGAATCAGTCTTTGAAATTAAGTCATATATAATCACGAAATTGATAATTCGTCGTTTAAAGACAAATATAAAAAAAAAATGAAATGCTTTGCGGACCATGTAATATGACTTCTAATTAAAAAAAAACATACATGAATGGAACATGTCGAAGAAATATGATAACTTTATATATGTACACAGATCGAAGATACACCATATAAAATGATGAATCTCATTTAAAGAGAGAGAGAGAAAATCTATTCCACTCGTTCCCACTTCGTTCGCCAACTTTTTAAAATCTCGGATTTTATTTCTATTAACTATGATGTTCTATCTATTAACGTAGAAGAAACGATATGGAATAAGTCAAATGTACCTTTTTAGTTTCGTGCTGTGCACATGATAACACAGTACTACCCAGCGTACTAGACTGCAGTTATCTAGAGAGTGCCTCGAAGCAATGATCACTAATTATCGACCAACTTCTACCAATTTCGCGATTAATTTTGTACATTCTCTTTTTGTATAAGCGATTTATCTAATTTCTCCTTGCAATATTTGCTACGTTACATTACATCGATAATTTTTTCTTTTTCCCCAAACACAAAACGAATTATGTATTTTACTATAAATCGTAAACTACATATGTGTCTCTCTGTTACACTTTGATGATTACATCGGTGAGGGAAAGGGGAAAAAGAAAAAGATTTATTTTTCTTATAAATACAGAACTATCAAGACTTGTGAAAAATGTATGTGCAGATAATTTTGTATCGAGAAAAATTGATAAAGTGCAGACTTATGAATAAATGCTAAGATCGTTTTATCGTACCCTCAAGAAGAAGGGACAAGAATGTACGCGCGAATTATCGCGTCGCTCATTGGATATTCCGCGAATGAAGCAGTCGAATACGATTTTGTATTGTTCGATCGCGGTCAGATGGCGCATGGTGTCTCATTTATGAAACAGGACGAGATGTCGCTTTTAACATCTCAGTACTTTACGTCCTTGCGCAATATCCCGAATAGAATCGTGAATCAAAATTCGAATTCGTCAAAGGAGAAGATTTTTGACAAGTGCAAAATTCTGTTCCCTACGTGTATGTTTCGGGATGTACGGGCTATTTTTGTGTTATTCGAGAACACTTGGCCAGGAGTAATGTTTCCACGATGATTTACAATCTAGTACGCCGGAAGAATATCTAGACAGCTGAATCCTTTCCGACGAAACCGGTCTTTGAAACGGATCTCTTCCCGTCAAACGTGATAGATGTCTCCCGACGCAGGCCCGAGTCGATGATCGGTGTGATTTTCTTCTCTTCCTTCAGTGGCTCCTTTTCGTCTCTAAAATGTTTCAATAGAAATTCACGGTTATTAATAGAAAACGATTTGTCAAGTGCTTTTTTACGGTTACTTCTAGTATTGGGCATAAAAGAGCATGTTGAAATGCGACGCGTGGTGCAACATTGAATAATACGCATAATGCATGCCATTACTCGTTAGTATTGTGTATTTGCAATAGGGATTCCTATATTTCTTTTCATCTTGGCGTATTTTATGTAATAAGATGTGAACGAATAATTGAACTTGGGCTATGTATAAATGTTGCAGTACGAAAGAAATTTGCGTGGTAAAAAACATTCATGAAAAGGTAAGTGTGTATAATAAAATGTTCAATCATTAAAATATTTGTAGACCTTAGAGTATATTTATACTTAGATTATATTTTTAATCGAGTAAAAAATATTTCGATTTTCGTATTAACCTTTTTAACAAGGCAATGGAATTGAATTACCTACTTTCACGGTTCAAATGGAATAGGATTAGAGCGAATGGTGGTGAGTGTGCTATGTAGTTAACGAGCAATTAATATCACTTCAGAGTGTTGATCTCTCATGCAACATAGCCAAAGCATGGGCGAATAATGACGATAATTTATGCAACACGTGTAGAGGATGACAGAAAGATAAAGATAGGTAGATAGATAGAGAGATAGAGAAACAGAGAAATGGAATGCGCGCCGAAGAAAAAAAAGAGAAAAGAGAGAAAAAAGTAAGCATTAAATGAATTGAACATGGTTAATAATGTATAGTGTTCTTTTGTACGAAAAGTGGTTGGCGGCAAATTAAATTATATTAAAATAAAAAAAAAAGAAACGGGAAAAAAAGACAAAGTTTGTTTCATGCTGCAATTTTGTTTCATCGACGGGCATTGTCAATTTTGTCTTCATAGATGCTATTCTTCATTATATTCGATGTTCCAGGATTTTTATCAGCATCGAGGAATCGAGAAAAATAAAAAAATAAATAAAAATAGGAGGAATAACGTCTGTAGTAACGTTAACGTTAGGCAAATGAAAAAAAAAAAAAAAAAGAAAAAAATATCATGCGAAGTAGAAAGCCGTGTCAGAGCTCCTTCGTGAGGGGCCATGCTTCTTACTGATTTTCATTTATGTATCTCTCTTACATGGCAGTGTGTTTGACCAATTTAATGGTATTTTTTCCACTACTCGAGTCTTGGATGGCCGTGACCCCGGCGACATTGGCCATTTTTTGGTCGCAATACGGCAATGGAAACCGCCAACCGTAAAGACTACCGGTAAAGAAAAAAAAAAGAGACAGATGCGAGAGGGTCAAAGTGTCTCCTAATGGCGAGCTAGATTCTAACGAGTTAACTGGATCATTTAACCATAGAATATTTTTAGCAGGACAAATATATAACTCCGAAGATTTAATAAAAAGGCGAAAAAGAATTCTTGGTTTCGATTTGTCGAATATTCATTAAGTTAGAATTATAAAAACTCTTTCGTTTAGTTTTTTGTTTGGCATTCCCTCTGTATTAATAAAATCAAAAACACTATGGTCAAAATTTTGATAATTCAAATTTATGAATTTCAATATTATGAATTCATTTTTAGAAAAATTAATATTGATATGATATTTTGAATTAGATATATACTCTTTTAGAGTATATATTTAAGAAATAAAAACAATTTAAATATTATTTTGTAAATATTTTTGATATAGATATAGATTTTTGTTTAGATTTTTAATAAATTTATCTGAGAATGATTTACAAAATTTAAATAAATTTAAGAGTTTAACTATAAAAATTTTTAATACTTTGATAACTCTGCAACAAATCAATATTCCACGAATATTCAAATAAGCAAATTCACATTATTCTTCCAACTCGTCCAACGTCCCGTAAACTAATTTGCACGTTAGTCACGGCTCTCTCAGGAATCTCGATTCGAATCGAAAATTCGTTCGACAGGCAGGAGATAAAAGAAAAAAGATCCACGGGGTTCTTGTACGAAGTTCGATGGTGGGCGGAAAGTTCGATGACACGGTAAATATAGCGCCAAAGACTTGCCAAAGCACAATGTAAAATATATGTATAATGTATGTGTAAAATGTATATAAGGATGTCGAGTAAATCAATCTAAAAATCGTGAGTATGTCCTCGTGTGTTACGTGTCTTGTTATCGAAAGAATTTGATTGGAATGAGCCTCACCTGCCAAGTTTCGCGTCCTCTTCGTCCACTGGTTTCCGGCGGGAACGTTCGCAGACGTAGTAAATGATTCCTGTAATAAAAATATCGTGGAATTATTTATAAAAAAAAAAAAAAAAATAGTAATTAGGTCGATTATAAAAAACTTTCTCCGTGAAATATTCTTTACTTTTCTTTTCTCTTTTTTCTTTGCTCGATAAAATTTACTTCTCGAACCAGGCTAAACTTTACGTGACGATTCAGCGTAATCTAACATTGCAATTTTAGTGCGGAATCACAGTTGCACTTTCAGATAAATCTGCGTTGCAATTTGGGAACAAGTTTACGCCGCGAGTAATTCCAGATAAATTCACGCTGCTATATCAAGCAAATTAACGTTGTAATTTCATATAAATCCAGTTTGCAATTTTAGATACATTCAGAGGGGGCACAAGAGTTAATAAATTCATGCTACGCGTGCAATGTAATATCGTGACGTGATTTTAGGTAGATTTATGTTAAAATCTTGAATAAATTTGTCGTTTCGTAAATTAATTACACTTGCGATGCAATTGTTAATAAATTTATATTATACTTTTGTTTATATTGGAATTCTATTTATTATATTATAAAATTTTATGTTAATGTTCTGAATCACTGCACGGTGAAATATCCCGAATAAATTTGTCACGAAAGTATAGGGTATACTTGTGGTGAAAATTCACATCTTCGCTTGAAATTATATTTATTAAATTGCTATGTTTTGTTTGTTTTCACAGTTCCAAATCACAGTTTACATTGAATCGGTTTACGTTTTTATTAATATTATTCGGCAAAATTAAATATTATCGTTTCGTATCGGTTTAAATTTGTAATTTTAATTGCATTTGTTTCGCAACTTACGCGATTTTCATGTATTTTAATATAAAATTATAAATTTCAATTTATGTTATAATTTTATGCAAGTTGATATATATATATTTTATCAAAAAAGATTTTTAATTTTTATTAAAAAATTGCTCGATGAATTAACGAATTCGTTAAATTTATTTGAAAAAGTATTCTCACCTGTTTTGTGCGCGCAACAGCAAATCACGTCGATCACGATAATAATAATGAACAGTACCGCGATCACAATACCGATTATGGCTGCGCTCGATATCAGAGGACCTTGATGATGAACCACGGTAGTGTCTATACCTTGAAGTATAAGAATTATATATCAGATGAATATTACGTTAAAAATACATATTGTTCGTTTGCAATCCGTTAGTGCAGAAGCATTACTTAACGATGTTTGGTGATGATATGGAAAGGAAATTATTTCCCGTCAAAAATGTATTATTTAAAAATTTCAAAAGTTTGTTGTCATGTGAAAATAATTAAGAAAATAAGGTATAATATTCCTTTTCAAAATTACAATATTTTAATTTGTTTAAATTCATAGATAATTCATTTTTAAATAATAACAATAACGATAAGAAATAAAAAACAAGGCAATTTTTTAAATAACGAAAATTGAACTTTTATTACTTAAGAATGTTAGTAAATAGGATTGGATAAATATAGTACTCGAAGATAAATTGATTCATATCTGAACTAAACTTCACAAGTCTGAGAAATCGTACATGACAAGAAACCTTCTTCTAAACTTCGCTTCTCGAAATCCTCTTCACTTACATGTTTCCACGTAACCGATTGCAAGTATTCCGAAGCAATAAAAATCAATAAGGTAGACAATTCAATCTTGACCTGATACAACGTCGAACATCACCAAACACGTTACGCGAACGATTAATTTTAGTCTCCTGAAAAGAAACAAGATCGGCGGGGGGGTTCTGGGGAAGTGCCAAAAATCCGTTTTCATCAAAGCGTAGAAGACACGTAAGGAACCAAGAGAACTAAACAGACATACACCAAACCAAACCAAAGCGAATCAACGTACATACGTTATGTATATATATATATATATGTGTGTATACCAATGAAAGAATGATCGATCGACGAAGAAGCGGTAATAATAAGCGTGATTAAAAACAAATAAAAAAAAGAAAGAAATAAGAAACAAGAAGAAGAACAGAAAAAAAGGATAAAGGAAATCAGAAAAAAAAGAAAAGAAAAGAAAAGAAAAGAAAAAAAAAGAAAAGAAAAATAAAATAAGATAGCTGGTGCGCAAAGATACATTTGTGATACAAAGCTAAACGTAAGAGCGACAAAAAGGGTGCTTTGGATTCCCTTCTATTCGGACGCAGAGATATGGGTGCTGAGAAAGCTCAAGGAAGGGGGAAGAAAGCTTCATTCGCTACCTTTCTCTCCCGATGTTAGTTTCTACGCGTCTCACTAGTCTAAATGTGCTACCTCCACACACATAAAGCCATATATATATATATGTATATATATATATATTTTTTTTTAATTCATTGAGTGCCTTTTACACGCGCGCGCGCTCTCTCTCTCTCACGCTCGCTTTTTTGGCTTCAAAAAGTCAACAGAGAGGGACTACTACGATATATATGTATACTTAGCAGATGTATGATACACATTACGCCCATCGTTCAACTCTTCTGACTTCACCATATATTTACCGTTTTCTTTCTCGGCGCATCCCCTCGTGTATTTTCTTTTTCTTTTTTTCTTTCTTTTTTTTTTTTCTAGTTTCTTTTGGTTTTCTTTCGCCCTTTTTCTTGTCCTTTCTCTTTCTTTTTCTTTTTCTTTTTCGTTGAAAACAGGTGAGCGGAAAATAAACGAGACGGCCGGGAGAGAAACCATCTCAAATTGCTCTGCCCGTTTCGCTCGAGTTCTCTTTGTTGGACCTTAACCCCTTAATGCTTATGTGTTGTCGCGGTCTGATCATCGAAGTGAATGATTCAATTTACCGTGTATCGTGTCTTAGGCTATTCCGTTTGATGCTGTTAATATTTTCTGATGGACACTGATGAATGAATAAGGCTGTTCGATACACGGATGCTTCCGGTCGATCGATCGGTTTTCTTCGAACAGGCTCACTGACTTCTTCTTCTTCTTCTTCTCCTTCTTTTTCTTCTCCTCCTTCTTCTTCTTCTTCTTTGCCTCTTTTGTTTCTCTGCGTTCTTGACGAGTTTCCTTTTACTTTTTATTTTTATTTCTGGATTTAATTAATATAATTATTTAATTTTATAGTTATAGAGTTGCATAATTTTTATTTATTGAGAATCGTGAAGAGATCATAATTTTGATTGTACTGGTGGTAATAATTTTTGCAAGAAAAAATTACGAATGTCTGGAAAATATATTTAATTTTATCGATAGAATTATAGTTATTGAACAAAATGTAAGTATTCTCTTGCGTAAATTTTTGTTGTAAAGATAAAGAAATTTTTTAATTCTTTGTTAATATTAATTTTACAAAATTAATGATATAAATTATCAATGAGAAATTGTACTCTTTATTTTTGATATTTTTGATATTATTATTCTACGAATAATTAAATAATTTTATTTATTAATAAATAGTACGCTGTAGATGCAATCTTTAAATTTTAATTAATTATTAAAATTGTATCCAACTAGAGTTCGCAAATTCACAATTAATATCTTGTATATCAAGATATACACGAATATATATGTAGCATTTATATCTTATATCTCATTAGAGGAGTACGTTTCCGTTTTCATCAAGAATTTAATAAGTTTAATAATCAGACAGCTTTATTTCCTTCGAGTGCATTATTTCGCTACGAATATTCTCGTTATCATATTTCCTTCCTCACATTCCAACCGACAACAATCTCCATTTGTAATCCTCTTTAAGTAAAATATATAAAACAAATTTATAAACAATTATTCTCGAGACCAAATTCCCAATTCCCATTCCCATACAATTTGTTGCACTCGTAATGACGACTTTTGTTTGCAATCTTCTTTAAGATAAGATATCGCGAAACATACACCGTCCATTATCGTATTAGAATTTAATTTTTATAAAATAAAAATTGTCTGTCTTTAACCCGTAAAACCCGAACAATCATTGCATCAAGAGGTTAAGTCCCTCAGAATAATAATAATATTCTCGACTTCTCATTTATATCCTTGTTTTAATTCTTATTCTAATTCCCTTTTTTAATTCCAGGAACTTTTAAAGTCCACTTTATCTCCCATTACGGTCCATTACGAGAATCTCCATATAAAATCGCGACTCTCATAGGAGTGGGAACAATTTGATGGTGGCTTCTCTTCTGGCAGATTCATTTGGTATTGTATTCCTTAAACATTCACATATATATTTCCATACTCATATTTACAATAAGTGTAAGATTTTTTTTTTCCAAAGGGGAAAAAACGGTAACACGTTCAACCCCCTCGTTATAAATACGAATGTATATATATATATTATATAGTATATTAGGCACTATGCTAGCACACATAATTCTTGCACGTGTGTGTTTGTGTGTGAGAATGTTAACTCTCTCTCTCTCTCTCTTTCTCTCTTTCTCTCTCGCTCTCACTCTCTTTCTCTCTAGATTTTTTTCATATACATATAATACTTATATATACTATATATATATATACGTTTGTACATATACATGTGTATACAGATCGTAATTAATACGTACAATCGCCGGAAATTACACGTGAATACCGCGAATCCTTCATACTGTTGGATCATATTCGCGAAACAAAGTCCCTTTTTCAATCTTCTTTCCACTCGATCGAGCAAAGAGAAACAAAATGGCGCTTAAAGACAGTTCATGCACTGTTCTTTTCTTATTAGACATGTTATTTCCTTGGTTGAAATTTCATTCTCGTTTATCTCTAACGTACCAAGATGGGTTGATTGAACGTTGCTTATTAAGAAAAATCCTTCAAGAATGACATTCTTTTTATTTTTTTCTGTCGAATTGTGTAGGAGAATTGTAGTTGTGTTTAATTGTTATAGATTTTTATTTATTTTTAGCAACGGCCCATTATTGTATTGCGAGTCACTAAGTTCCATCTAAGTACGCTAGAAGTTCTTCATAAGAAAACTGGGTATAAGAACTTTCGAATTTTTATTTTCATTAAAAAAAAGTTTTTAAATATTTAATCTAATGAATGATTATGCGAGATTAATAGGAATTTTGTTAGATTAAACCCAGTTTGCTTATATACGTTAGATTTATTTCTATTATATTCCAAAAAATGGTATTTTTTTAACGGAAATTTTTATTCCTTTGCAGCGAAAAAATTAAATCATTAAATTAATCTTACATCTCATCGAATATATTTTCCTTCAACTCAACTCTAATCCCTCGAGTTTACGTATATATATCTGTCAGAACGCATCGATGAAGAAGAGATACATTTCGTAATAGAAAATAGTGGACGACCAATTCGATTTCAATCGTCGATTGAAATAAAAAAAAAGAAAAAGAAGAAAAAAAAGAGAGAGAAGATAAAAAAAAATCGTCTCTTCTCGAGTGCTGCAATTGACAGGATCGTGGTCTCGCTATTATCATTACAGACTGTTATGCCAGGTACATTTTTCCTCGGGGAAAAATATCCGATACGAAATGAACGAGAGGATTGAAAATGTAACGATGGTACTGAATAAGAGGGGAAAAAGAAGATATATAAAAAAAAAAAAAAGAAAGGAGGGGGAAAAAGATTGAAAATGTGTAGGATAACTGCGAACAGTAACGAATTTCAAGGAACGATTTTAGTACGGTAGAAATTAACGATGGAAAATTCCACCCCCGAACTGTGTCCATTTTAATTTTGCTCGTTCACGAATAATTTTTTCTCCCATTTTTACCAGTCGTCCTCATAGTTGATTTGATACAAGGGGACGAAGAGACGGGACTGGAACACACACACATATATATATACGATATATGTACGAGGAATTGCAATTTTCATGGAACAATATGATAACTTTATGACTTCCATTAATATGGGTAACTGTTCTCTTGGGACGAGCTCGAACGAAAGTGTATTTCTCGCGAATTTTTGAACAGATTCTTTGATCATAGGATCAAGGATCGAATGAAAATTTTCAACCATTTCTTTTCTGTTCCAAATTAACTTTGAATTAATACTTAAATTTAAGAAATTGAATTAAGGATAAAATAGAGATTAATAAATAATTCGTGATAATTATTTCCATTTAAAACAAAAATGAAAATTAATAAAACGGATATTCATTGTCTGGTCTATACAGAATATTAATATATTCGTAATAAACTTTTACGAAGATCGATTTTAGAGATCAAAACGAATATCAAAGTTGTTATTCAAAAATAACTATTTTAATTCTAAGAAAGAAATTCTAATTAGAATAAACGTTTAAATCATTTTTCTATTTTCGAAAAAAAAAAAAAAAGAAGAAGAAAAATAAAAGTTTTATATTTATGAAAATGTATGGGAGAAAAAATTCAACAAACTTCACTTGGAACAGAAGATACAAAAATTAACGATTAAAAAATTCAACCGTTTTCATCCGATATCTGGTTGGAATAGAGGAATTCTCTGGCCTTCGAAGAGAGGAAGTCGGTAATTCGAAAGTTCTTTAACAAGCGGCGTGCGAGAGACAGGGAGTGGTGGCAAGAATCTTTCCAGGAAGGTACCGTACTTGTCCACCACTTAAGTCACGATTGCGTTATCGTGAGTTCGCGAGGATGCACACGCGGTTGGGATATGCCATGTGCCTCCCTCGAAAATAGATTCACGGCTCTCTCGACATTGCACGCTGCACTTCATATCGCGAGTTAGGCTGCTGTTGGTAAGCTCTTTAACTTTCTCTTTTCCGCTTCTCCGTTGCATGTTGATCCTTGTTTAGTAACATGTCGCCTATTTATAACCGGCTCTCTGTTTCGGGACGAAGCGAGTTCCTCGAATGAATTTGCACGTAGATACACACTCGTTGGAGGTGAAAATATTGGCACCGTGAGATTATAATTAGAGATGTTACTTAATTCTTGGGGTATGGAATTTTTGGAATTGAATATAATAGAGTAGAATATTTAAGAAGAATTCCTGAGAATAAATAATATAAATTTTGAAGAATTTTTTTAATAGAAAGATCAGTGGAAAATTAATGATTAAAGAATAAGAAATATTACTTATGAAATTATTTAAAGATAAAGATAATAAAGAGATTTAAGATATTTACATTATTTAATCACGGAATTTTTCGAAGCAAATGAAAAATAAATAAATGAGAATAGAAGTTTATTTAAGAAAGGAGCTTTTCAGATATCTTTTCGGTCCAATATTTATTCGTGAAAGATATAACTCAAAGAAAAGATATTCATGAAGCAACTATCTCGAGAAAAAGAATCTTATTCAATGGGAAATGGAAACTTCGATTTTTAATAAATATTGAAATTACTGTTGAAAGTTACAATAGTAGTCTCTTCTCGAGAAAGATTTTAAAAAGAATCTTTTTGAGTTTCTATGAATTATCTACAAATAAATCCCATGTGTTCCTCTTTTATCATCCAATAGTATCTGAAATTTCCTCGTGTCGAAGAAACGAATGTTCGCACCAACAGTCGCTTAACCCATAACTAAAAGACTCTACGTGATATATTATTTTATGTAGTTGAAAAAATATGTCTCCTTTCTTTATATTTTTCTAAATTTTTACAATTACATAAAATCTTTATGTAACTGTAAAATATTATATAACAAATTTTGTTTCGTAAATATAAAAACAAATTTTAATTTAATATCTCTATTCAGAAATTTTATTTAATTCTTTTCTCAAAACTATACTATACATTTTAATCCAAATCTTGCTAAATCTTCAAAACAAAAGGCATGAACATTTTCTTTGCATACTTGAATGTTCAAAAAATGTAAATCTACGAAGTAAAACATATCCAAAATATTCACGTTTCACGTTCAAAACAACGTAGAAAACAATGTTTACAAATTCCTATTTAGATTTATTTAAATTCCATTCGTGGAAACAATAAAATTTCCATAATTCTAAATTTCACCAACTTTCAAATTACATTTCGTCAGTAGTTAAACAAAGAAGCTTCTGCCATTCCGTGTTTTCTTCAAGTGTCATAAACAATTTCACAACGACAACGGCTCTTTATGCCAATACTTTCACCCGGCATCTCTTTTTTCCCCCCCCTCCCCCTGCTTCGAAAGCAGAGAGCTCGGAAACACACAGAGGGCGCCTCTCTTCGCCCATTTGCATCCTCCTCGAAATTATCTCGCCTATCTTCCAACCGAGGCAATACTTCGCGGCATATTCGCGCCGTTTTAAGTTGCAAAATTGCATCCCCAAGAAAGAGGGGAAGCTGCATAGAGAAGATTCGAAGAGGAATGCTAAGGAGATAGGTGGAGAGAGAAGAAGATCGAAGAAGAGGATGCAGTTCACCAAAAGGGAGGGGGTTCTTGCGCTCTCTATTATAAGTTATACGGCCGCGGGACCAGCCTCGAGAGTTTTAATTGCGTTACAAGCGAGCCATTATCCCGAGTTTCGACGATTAATCTCGAAATCTGCCTTCTATCGGTCGAAGTTCGCTTCGTCCAGATGCCTTTGGACGCGATGCAAGCAAGGAAGTTGATAACAGACGGTGTGTATATATATATATGTATGTTAATTTGGACGAAGAAACAACGATTTTAATGGAGGAAAATGAATATCGTTGTTAATATTCAATTACGAGATCCATTTTAACTCGATTAGGAAATGTGTATTTATATAAAACTCAGGATCTTATATAAGACTAAATATTACTTATCATAGTACCATAAATACATTTCATAAAATTTCCAAGTGATTTCCAAGTAAATTATTCAATTTGTGCGAGAAAGGGGAAAGATTGACATAAACGATTTATCTCTTATTTATCCATTTTTAAAAAATTGATGAAGATAGATCCATCCAAAAAAAATTGGATAAAAGAAGAAATCGTTAAAAAAGAGATGTTTATATTGCAAAAAGTGATATCAAGGATTAATTAGAATCTACTGAATTATCTATTAAATCGAAGGATATGAATCAATCTTATACGCATATATACGCATATATACACGCGCACCAATACCAATCCATCGAGTAATTTCACGCGGTCAATTATTTCCGGGATCGGCACATAGCCATTAACGCGTCCCGAATCGTCGAGCCAGACGCGGTTTGCACAATCACAGATCCAAAAACAGAGAGATTCACGGAGAGGCGAGAAACGGGCTCGATCGGCTCGAGCTTGTCCCTAGGAGAACGAGAGACATTCCAACTCCTTGTACGCCCGTTTTCACCGGAAACACCCCCTCCTCCTCCCCCTGTAATTCCCGTGAAACGTCCCGCGAACACGTGAAAAAGGGAGAGGGATCCTCTCGCGGACCAAGCAATCTCGATGGCTGGTTCCCTCCTCCTCCTCCTCCTCCTCCTCCTCCTCCACCCTCTTCGCCCGTCTCTTCGAAAGGGATTTAACTTGGACAAAATTACATTAGGACACAGTTGAATCGAATCCCATTCTAATGGAGCCCCGTGGACGTTCGACCGTGCTACAAATTAAGAGAACCATCCCCTTCCTCCCCCTCCTCCCCCTCTTCTTTCACCCTTTCGGTTGGCACTCATTCAACAAGGGCCGTGGATCGATTCGGATAAGGGGAGAGGGAGGGAGAGAGGGAGGAAGGGAGGGGGTTTCGCGAGAACACGGCGAGCCAGAAACGATTTTCTCGCTCGTTTCCTCTCCGCCGACCTATTGTCTCCTCGTCGGCGCGCGAAACGCTTCACGCGTCGTCGAGCAACCTTCTCTCTTTCGCCCGCGATTCCTCTCGCTCAAAAGCAGCTCCAGAGATGAAAACGCTTTCTCTCTCTATCTCTCTCTTTCTCTCTCTCTCTCTCTCTCTCTATTTCTCTCTCTCTCTCTTCAGAGCGAAGTTTTTGCTTAATTTCAAACGATGCGCACTGTGTGTACCCTCTTGCGTACCGGAAGCGGATGACGTGTATCTCTAAGGGGTTCTAGAGTTGGCGAAGATGGGCAAAGTCGAGGTGAAAACTCGAGGAACGCGCGCAGAATCGCGAGATAGTGGTCGCGGATCCCGTGGTTCCGGGGAAGAAGAGGTTCCTCGAGAACTGGTCAAAGTGGGATCGCGCTGCCTCGTTATACCTACTGTTCCTTCGAGTTTCTGAGTTTTGGAAATCATCTCTCTCTCTTTCTTTCTCTCTCTCTCTCTCTCGCGCGCGCTTTCTGCATTCACGTCGATGAGTGAGTTTTATTTAGAGATTCGGGAAATGGTGTTAAGTTTTTTTTTTTTTAGGTGTGATTGTTGATGATTGATGAGGTGATTGAGGTGATCGAGCGAGGGTGGATTGTAAGAAATTGAAATGATTTATTTTGTAGAATAATCGATATATTTGTGTTTTGTATTTAATATATTTCGTGTATTTTTTTTTTTTTTTTTTTTTAGATGTATCGTTGATATGCCTTAGAGGAGTGTTTGAATGATAGATTGGAGTGAATTAAAATTGAAAGTTGAAAATGTGATGATAGTGACAATATGTTGATAATTTGTTTTGTAAAGTAATTTGATCTGAATATTATGGTTGGAGAATGTATATGGCTTAATGTAACACGTTGACTGTACACGAAAGATTCAGAAGATAGATATTTTTATAATCAATATAATTGGATTTTATTGAGCAATTTTTTAAATTATTAATTTTAATAATAATAAAATAATTACTCTCAATGGAGTGGAAATCGTTAGAGGTCTTCGTTAACAGTCAACATTGTTAACATTGATCTAAATCAACGGTGTGATGTAATTTGACATGGATATTTTTTCATCCCGACGAAGAATCGAAATAGAAAATAATTTCAGAAGCATTCATTGTACTTAATCATTGATATATTTAAAAATTTCTTCACATTGACACCATTATTTATCCTCCTTAAGGAGTTCGAAAAAAACGTTCGTGAAAAAAAAAAAATTTCGAGACCACAAAAGAAAAATAAAATATTTCCCGCTTCTCCACGGAACCACAGTGTTTCTTCTTGCATCGTTCGATTCCATATCGATGGAATCGTGGGATTCTTCGTCCATTCACACGTATAATACACGTAATGTACACACACTTCGTTCTTACATCCTCCGGCACTCGAGATTCTTAGGCCAGCCTCGGCTATTCATCGATCACGATGAAAGGGGAAATGAAAAGAAAAAGGAAAAAAAAAAAAAAAGCGAGAGAAAAACGCGATCAAGCATACACACAATCCACTAGCGCCTTTATCTTCAACGACCGAGTCGTATGCAACACGTGAAATATAACCTCGCACGATTCGTTTACATGAATCTAAAACGCGAGCTCTGGGCGAACGCTCGACGCGCGACAGTTTTAATCGCGTAACATCACTCATTCGCGTGAAACCGCGAGAGATATTCCGTTTGGTAATGAATAATATCTCCTTTTTATTCATAGAAACGTGATAGATGATGCAAGCACGATATTCCGGTGCAGGTGCTTGTTATCATTCTCAATGAGATCCGAAATGCGCGAACTTAACTCGCATTGTGTGCAAAACTCCGGTGAAACACGCTTTTTCCTCATAATTGAAAAAGATTCTTTGAATAGCGGTTATTCGGATATTCTTTTATCGTGGATAAAAGATACTTGTGCATTGATGATCATGATCGAGACTTTATAAACTTTACATCGTATAATAATAATTGTATTGAAAAATATTGACTGAAAATAAAAATTGTTAGAGATTTTTAGAGAAATTTCTATTATGTGCAAATGTGCAACGTTAAAAATATATTCATTTTGTATAATAATAAATGTTTTCATTCATCATCATCAAAAGAAAAGAAATAAATATTTCATAAAAAAGCGGTGCGTTTATTCGATCAAATAATTGTGCGTAACTCGATTTCACCAGAGATTCATCGTACTCGCACTACCATGGATAACTCTTCCTACACCCCAATCGTGTCGCTGCAATCCAATTAAAAAGAAACCACTGTCGCTGCTCAAGCATTCTCCCATTCTCGTTCTTACAATTCATCTTACACCTAAGCACACGCAAATGTGTTTACATAGAATCGCTGATCACGTGGAATCCCTCGATACGAGTACAAAGGTACGTGGTATGTTCGATGGAATGAGAGTGTCGCCAACGAAAACAGAGGTGAACGGCGCAAACTTAAACGTAACAGAACAGAATCCTCCCCCCTCAAAAAAAAAAAAAAAAAAAGAAAAAAGAAAAAAGAAAAAGAAAAAAAAGGAAAAATAACAAAAAAGAATAATCGATAAAATTAAAAAAGGAAAAAAAAAGAAATAAAAAAATGTACATAATATATCTGAAACGATATACAAGCGCATGCCATGCGATCGTAAATCTAACATCTAAAAAGAACCCAGGCAAGTGAGCAAGAACGTTAAGAGAGATCGAGGTTCAAAGACCCTGTCGCATTCGTTGAACGATGACTCGCGATCGATACACCCGTGGACAGTAAGGGGCCATTTGTATTTCAGACGCGACAGAGTCTTCTGTGTGCACCTCGAGACTCGATGCCTGGTGTGTTTGCCTCCTATGGAGAGCATCTCTCTTCTTTTTCTCCCCCCCTCCCCCATCCTGTTCTCTTTTTTCTTTCTTTCTTTCTTTCTTTCTTTCTTTCTTTCTTTGTCTCTTTGCTTCTTACTCGAACGAAAAAAAAAAAAAAAAAAAAAA
>NW_025220849.1:211103-255128 GCF_014066325.1 Apis laboriosa | reverse complement strand
GGCGAATGCGCGTGGCGACAATAAAATTTATCGTTTTTTTTTTTTCTTTTAAAACGATAATCGTGACGATTGTTGACGATAATACTAATGGTAATGACGAATACACACATGGTATACAAGATTGGTGTGAACGGTAAAACTAATTGATGAGAATATTTAATAATATCATGTAGCGACGATGATGATAATAACAATAATGATGATGATAATGATGATAATAATAAGTAATTATAGTAAATCGTAGCGGCTATGTACGCAGTGAATAATAGAATAATAATAATAATAATCATAATAATAATAACGCTAATAGCAATGATAAAATTAATGATAATAATAATATTAATAATAATAATAATAATAACCGTAATAATAATAATAACACACATCATGCGCACTAAACACGTATGGTCCAAGAGCTAGTCAAGCAGGACTAAGTCCGATGATTTGGTAAAAAAGTTAATCAATTTTCCCAGAGAGAAACAATTATTTAAAAAAAAAAAAAAAAAAAACAAAGATAAAAAAAAACAAAAATGTATTAAAAAACCATACACAAGAGGAGAGAAAAAATCGTATATGCGATTAGCTGAAAATTAACCCAGCTAAGAAAACTAATTTTTAGGCGCAATCTAAAAGTATAAATGGTTAAGAAAAAAAGGTGCTTTTTTCCCGTTTCGTGCGGATGCTGTCGGGTTTCGTTTTAGTATTTGTTTATTTATCTTTACTTATTATGTCTTTTTTTTTTTTTTCAGAACCCGTGATTATTCGTGTAACCTAATCATCGTTCGATGATCATTGTGTAACGTTGTGTGTTCAACGCGAGTTCTTTTGAGAAGTGTGGGAGTGTCAGTTTTGCGAGGAACACGCGAATCGTGATTTAAGTATCTGCAAGTGTATCCTTCTCTTTGGCTCTAAAAACGTGTAGCGTGTGGAAAACGGATATCCCTTTCTCGAGATGGACGAGAAAATTGGTAAAAAAAAAAAATAAAAAAAAATAAAAAAAAAAAAAAAATAAAAAAAATAAAAACCCCACAAACAAAGAAGAAAAAATAGTTAGCCACACACATTTGTTATATATTATATAGTTTAGCTCGGACGAAAACGGATTTTTTCGCGGACGATTCCCGATATTTTTGGAATTTTTATTTAACGGACGTGTATCTCTGTAGAGAAATGGTAACGAATTACATCGATACTTCTTATTAGTAATATATGCTGAGGTTCAGAAATCGAAACTTCGGGACAGATCGAAAAAATTCGAACAAGATCGATGAAGAGATTTCGAAATATCTCCATATCTCTTTTTCGATCGAATTCGCCCGAATTTTTCCGATCGGGACCCGAGCGTATTCAATTTCAATATTTTCGGAAAAATTCGGCCATGATCGGTCGAAATTTCGATTACTTTCGTATTATTTCGGATCGATTCGAGCGAATCGAGGTTCAGTCGTATCGAGATCTACGCCGATTTCGCCGAAATTTTTCCGAGCCGTGTCGAGCGCGTAATTTCAAAACCTCGCATATCTCTAAAATTTTTACGTATGAACAACGAATATTAAATTTTTCTTTTTGTTAATCGTTATCCTCTCCTTCTTATTATATCGAATGTTTCGTTGCAAATCGAACCGCGAGAATCGCGAAAAATTACTCTCCAAAAATATTTGTACTCTGCTAAGTGGCGAGAAACAAGAGAATATTTTTAACGAATCCGATGGATATAGTTAAAATACAATCAAAATAATACGGGCTGCCTGTTTAAAATTGGATCTTATTCCGTTTATATCGAAAAATCGTATATTTCCGATCTTGTGAACGCTCGTTGCCCGTTCGATAGTAACCATTCGTTTTCACTGATTTGCGCGTATTTCTAACACTAGAAATTTGGCAATTTAAGGCAGTACGTATATGTCAGACCCGCAAAAGCCCTTACTGTACGCTAAAATAGATTCGCAATTTATGTGCAGATGCATTGGATGCATCGGTGATCGTGGTAATATCGTATCGATAAACTATTTTTCGAGATGGAAGAGTTTCGCATTCGAGAATGGGTCAGTCGTGATTATTGCAGAATTTTCAATGCTGATTAAGCATTGAAAATTTTCATGGAATAATTTCGATCGATTTACACTTTTAATATTCTTCGTTGGCAATTCGCCAAATGAGCAATTTGTAATTTTCATTCGAACGTTGTTTTACGACCATGGAAATGTTCATTTCGTTTACCAACGCGCCAATTTCATATTTTCGAAAGCTTTGCATCGACACAATATGAAAATTTACTATCACATTCGTTAAAATCTAACATTAATTTTCACGAAATTTTTATATTGATTTGAAATGATTTCAACAATCGAACATAATTTACAGTCTTTTAATTCGTTGTTGAAAATGTTCGAGTAATAAATTATAAGATCAATATTAATAATTTCGATTTTCAAAATAATATCTTCCATTCTTTTTCGATCTCGCGCATAAAAATCATATTTCGATCAATCTTTAGTATTTCTTATTCGAATGAATATACCTCTTTCGATCACCAGATGGCAGTTCATGCGAATCCTCAAAAGAAAAGCACTTTACCTTCGCGTAATACAAAAACGTCCCGATATATATATATATTCGCTAAAAACGTCACGAACAAGTATACCCGACAAATATACCGTGAAATTCGATACAATTCGATCAAATACACCGTGAAAATCATCCAAACCATTTCACGAAGCATCGCGATCTTTCTCGTTGTTTCTCACTGCGTTTCTAAACCTTCCATCATCATCGAACAACCCCCACTTATCCGCTAACATTTCTACCTCGGAATGTTGTGCACCGGTCTAAATGATTCATTTTACATTAATCGTTAATGTATAATCTATGCATGTGTATGGTTTATGTTTGGTTTGTGTGTGTGTGTGTTTCTTTTTTCTCGTAATACAGTAGCGAAATGTTCGACTGTGTTTTGCAAAAGTCAGACACGCGTCAGAAAACCGTCGCTTGTTTATACGGGAGTGAAAAAGTGAGAATTTGTCGAACACGAAAATACGTATATAATTCCTTTTTTTTTTCTTTTTTTCTTTTCGTTTTTTCTCTTTATCTGTGTTTCTCTTTTTTTTTTCTTTTTTTTTTACCCAAAATTGTGTTCGTGTCCCTGATTGTACTCTCTCTATAGCATATAGTCATACACAGTACGTTCGTATTCGCATATCACTTTTCTTCTCTTTAAACGTGTATACACTATAAGTGGAAAGATTAGAACGTGAACAGCGACCGTTCCTGACGATGATCTTTTATATTTTTCTATATTTTTCTTTTTTTAATCGTTTATTTTTTATTTTTTTATTTTTTCCTTAGTTTTCAATCGTTTTACTTTATTCTCTTTTAAATAGCTAGGAATAGGATCGTTATTGCTGTTGCAATGGCGGTCACGGCGAGCTTGCGAGTACCTCCAGCGGAAGTATCTAAATTGTAGTCCACATTGAGGCCCGTAGATTCTGAATGATAAAAAGTGACTTGTAGAAGGATCGTTTTTTTTTTTCTTTTGTTGTGTTTTGAATATGTTTTGAAAGAAAGGGGTAAGATTAACTAATATATGCCTAAGATGCCCATATATATATATATCGAATCGCTATCGGATATTTGATCTAAGTTGCTCTTCTACAAGGGTCAAGGGGACTGAGGACTCTTCACTTGATTCGTTAAGAAAGAAAATTGATCGATTTAAGATGCATATATATGTAGAAACATATTTTCACATGAATTAAGAAAAGAAAAAAGATTTGTAGAAAAAAAAAAAAAATGCCTCAATAACCCTTTTCCCTCCTCCTTGAGTAAATAAAGAAAAAAAAAAAAAAAAAAAAAACAGAGGCGAAGTGATTGTAAAACGGTCTCTCTCGTCGGGTTAAAGTAAAAAAATAAAAAAAAGAAGGGGCATATCAATATCGGTGCAATAGCCTCGTGCACATGTAATATATAACGTAATAATAACAATTTCAAAGAGAAATTACGATTTGATAAAAGGGCACTAATTAAATGTATACCGCACGGTGATAATAATCGGTAGAAGAAGATGAAGAAAAATGGCGAAAAACGAAACGGACACGTTTCGAAGAATACGGTTAAAGATTGTGTGTAAAGAGAGAGAGAAAAAAAAAAAAACAAGACCGAGAAAAAAAAGAAGAAAAGAGATCAAAAAACATGAGGAAACTCACCCCTGGCCGTCTTAAACTTCGCTGATCCAGGCTTACTGAAACCTATCGCGTTGTGCGCCTTCAACTCGACCTTGTAGAACGTGTCCGAGTAGAGATTTCTCAACCAATGCCTCATTCTTCCCTGCGTCCTAATGTCCTCCGTTCGGCAGGTATCCTCTAACGTCTCCCATTCGCCGGAAACGTGTCTTATTTGGCAATATTTGATCTGGTACATGTCGATCGGCTCGCCGTTATCAGCCGGCGCCAGCCAGCTCAACTCGTATTGATTGCTGTACCTGGACAGATCGTACTCCACCGTCGGCATTACTATCTTTGGCTCGTTAGGAACCGTCCTTCCGGGCGTCATCTCGCGATAGAACGCCCCCCAATTACCAAGACCGACATCGTTTCTAGCTGCGAACCGGAACTCGTACATAGTCTGCGGTTTCAGACCTTCGAGTACGTAGTACGAATCTGGAAACGACGAAAGAGCCCGTGAATTCAACAAATTGAATTATACCTAACGTTGTATATACGATAATAATCGAAGAAGTCGGATGGATTTTTACGGTGAGTTAACCCTTTCGTGCTCGACGATTCTTTACGAGCGTCTAAAATGATTTTATACACTTGCTAGAAATAAAGAGAGCTAAGGAACCTATTCATAAATCAATATTACGCTCTTGTTAATTAGAGATCTAGCATAATAAAATAAAGAATTGTCGCATGAAACGCCATGGCGACTGAGAGTCGCCTCACAAGCGCAAAGGGTTAATTATTAATTATTAATCAACATGACGTCGAAATTTTGTTCCCTCCACTCACCGACAGACCACGTCTTGTTCCTAGCCTCAATCCATGTCTGCCTGTCCTCCTTATACTGCACGGTAATCGTTCTGAGAGGTTGCTCGGGATGCGTACTCGGTGGTACAAGATCGAATCTAATCGTGGTCGCGGTGATCTCCGCCATCTTCGCCTGCAACATCTCTCCCGGCTTCGTGGCCTCCCTCAACTCGATGTTCCGCTCCCGCGTCCCGTGCGCGTTCGACGCGATGCACTTGTAAGTGGTGTAATACCGCTTGTCCAGGACGATGGTGAGTATAGATCGTGGCCCGTTACCAATTTGCGTGATCATCTTGTCGTTGTCGATCTTCTGATCGCCGTACATGGTCCAACGTATGGTGGCGTTCGGTATGCTCTCGGCTATGCAGCTGATGTTCACGGGTTTCTGGTCCCACGACCAGACGCTTGTGTTCGACATAGAGGCGAAAGACGGTGGAAACTCGACGGTTAGATGGCCGATCCTACGCGCGTCACCACCGGCGTTCTGCGCGACACACTCGTACAATCCGTCGTTCGATCTGAGGGACTGGGTGATCGTCAGTGTGCCGATTGTCTCGCTGTCATCGCCACTGTTGTCGAGGATGATCCTGTCGTTGTCCAATTGGGGACCCTTAACGTACGCCTTCTCTGCGGTCAGCTTCCTGAAAGTGACTTGGGGCGGCGGCCTGCCGAACGCCTTGCACACCAGCGTGGCCTCTTTGTCCTCGACCACCGTGCTGTTCAAGAACTCGATGATCTTCGGTTTCACGATCACGTTCACCATGATGTTGGTGTTCGCGGTGCCAGCCAGATTCGTAGCCGTGCACTGGTACTCCCCTGCATCGTCCCTGTTCACGTTGGTGATCGTGAGCACACCCGTGTCCGGATCGACCGAGAAACGATCCGCGTTCGACAGATTCTGGTGGGTCAACGATTTAACCCAGGTGAATTTTGGGGGCGGCTTGCCTCGGGCATCGCAGTTTATACTCGCGTCGTTTCCTTCGATCATGTTTATGGCGTTGGGCACGTCGCTCACCGTGGGCCGTATGTGGACCTGTTAAATGAAACGCAAACCTGTTCCATCATACCTGTGGCGGCATTATACGCCTCGGATTGGGAATAATTGGCGCCCGCGCATACACACTCCCGGCCAAGGCTTTGTAAAGGGTGGATGGTGGAGCTTGTTCACTCTGGTTGCGTGTGTATACAAACCGGAGGGAGGAAATGGGTATGTACGAAATTCAGTCAGATATTTGATTTTACGTTGAATGTGCACCCATTTTATTTACCGTGTTGTTTGCTTATTATAATTGGACGTTACCTCTCTTGCTTTTTTTTTTTTTTTTTTAAAAATGCTTGCTTTGTTTTTCGTGTTTTTATACCGAGCTCCGAGCTTCTCTCGTGCTCATGAATATGAAATTAATAAATGAGCTTCTTTGAGAATGCATTGGCTTTTTATACGTAAAAGTCGTGAGAAAACAGATTGGATCCTTTGTAATTTTGTTTCACTACTTTTCCCCCACAGTTCTTCTCCTTTATGTTTCCACTCTTTCTCCGTGATAGAATTTTTTCTTCTCGATTTTTATTGGATGTCCGCTTCGATCAATTTTTCCAGCAAAGAAAAGATTGCGGGTTAAAATTGTAATACCATGTGGATATTTTGGAGTAATTTGTTGATATTATTTCATAATATTCTCTTTTATGAAACGAATTTAATGCATGATATAATATAATAAAATCTGGATAATTTTTGAAGAAGAAGAAGAAGAAAGATGTAAAGATGCTTAACTCACCTCGACGCGGATAGGTCGTTCCTTGAGCTCACCGGTGGAAAATACGGAAGCGCGGCAAGTGTAAACGCCATCATCCGATTCTTGAACGTTCTTTATCTTCAGTGCATACGTGTCTATAATGTAGTGGTCGTTCGTCTTAATTAATTCGCCGTTGTACAACCAGTCGACCGAAGGCGAAGGCCTTGCCCGCACTTTGCACTGAATAGCGAAGTCCTCGCCCAGAATGGGGTATTGATTGAGCGGTGCATTGTCCCAAGTGATCGCAACTGCGAAACAGTAATTACTCTCCAATAATTCTGTCTCGCGCTTCTTTTATATTTCGAGACGACGATGATTTGAATTCATCGGGTCTTTATTTGACGAACGTTTGACACGATTTTTCATTCGTCTCGCATTGAAAAAAATAAAATCAAACGAGATCATTTTCGTTTTTGAAACTAAAGAAAATTTAGTAAAAGATAGATGGAAATTTATAATATTACACATGAATTAATTCTTTCAGAAAATTATTCGAAATGAATTTAAATATTCAGTTTTTAATAAATATTAAATTTTAATAATTGTGTCGTGCACGTGCATGATAATATTTAAAATCAGTAAAATTTATAATATTATCTGATATACCATCTTTCCATAAATTAATATTAAAATTTTTAATATTTACAGATATACACAGATTTTTAGAGTATCATTCAAAAACTTGTTTCAATCTCTCTTCAACAATTTAAAATACAGAATACAATTTAAAATACAGAATATACATGGATATACGGTATAAGATTCTTGAAAAGTGATAAACGGAAAATATTACATCCAGAATCGGTGAAAATTCAAATTTTATTTTGCTCACCTATGGTATCGATCGTCACAGACTTCTGCAATTGAATCGAATTCGCGTAAGTGGCTTTGCACGTGTATTTCCCAGCCTGCTGCTCTTGCAGCGAGTTGAAGAACAAAGACAAGCTGTTATCCTGGTGCAATTCGGTGTACATCGGCGGCTTTGAATGGCCTGGTATGTTGCTACATGGGGATAATTAAAAGATCACTGTTAAAACATCCATATTTTTCATCGTGTTATCACAAAACCATTCCAACGATGATAACATACTATAACGATGATGGTGATGACGATGAGTGAGAGATGTTCGGATTGAGTGTTGCACAATGAATAGAAATTGGCTCGGTGTTTCGCGAATTAAAATCAATCTAATCGACGATTTAATTATTTATACGTATTTTCAAAATATTAACTAAAGAATTCTCCAACATGAATTCCTTATTCTTTATTTATCACGTATGTTCACATCGAAGCGTGAAATTGACAAATGAGAACAGAATTTTCTATTTACTTAGAAATCAAGAGAAAATAAAAATAAAAAAAGAAAAAATCCTTCAAAACTGAGAAGACCGCAACCATTGCCAATATTTTATCACCAAACAATATTTTTATATTATATGTTCATGTCATATACATAAACTCACGATATGAATTTTCAACGATATAACTCGACTATTAAGTGTCGTAAAAATCGATTATATAAACCAAAAACCAGCGACGAAACACTTTATTCCCTCGGAATATCCGAACGTTCCAAATATTCGGGGCGCATAAATCGTTGGCAAAACATCTAATCCGTATTCTAGCGCGAAACACCGAGCCGATATCGGTGAAATATCGTTACGAGGTTGGGGTTTGTACACGCGGTGAACACGGCGCGGCGTCGAATTCGGATCGATGACCGGGGTGGGGGAGAGGAGGAGGAGGAGAGTTCAACCCGAGTTCTCGATCGGGATCTTTTAGAACTCGACTTGTGGAAGAGAAAGGAAGAAGATCGGGGCGGGATCAAGAGACCACGGTGTTAAAGAGGTTGAAGAAGGTTTGTCGGCCCTTATCCAAGGTTTAAAGGTGGCAATGGACAATTCGGTCGTTGGCTGTTTCATACCGTAAACCGGGAAACTGGGGTACAAACGAGACGCATTCACATGGATTCACACAATTTAACAACACACCGCGTGACAGGATACTGGATCGAAGATAAGGTTCTGGTGCATAGAGATGCTGAATCGCGCCGTAATGAATAGCTTCGATACCAATTGGAAACGGCTAGGTCTGCAGAGATACGCTTTAATGAACCCTTTCGAATTGGGAAACGGGAGGATCCAATGATCGATCGATCCGGGGGGGAAAAATAATTAGAGTTGGGTTACTGATTGTTAGATTGGAAACTCGATACCGATATTTTCTTAAGATCGGTGGGTTCGATGGATCAGAAATTAATGTACGATCCCATTTGTTTTAATTTTACGCAAGTTTATTTACGTTTAACATCGTAATATAACACTTAATTAGGAATGATTCAGATTGGCATACTGTATACACTTCATTATTTAATTAAATAAGCTTCTTATTTCTATATTTTAACATAATCGTCTTCCGGAAGAATACGAAATCAAGTAAAAATTCTCTAAATTGATTCTCGATTTCTCCGACAAAAATTTTGCATTTGCCTAATATTCTCCATTCCAGAGAAATGGGTCTCGCTATTAGAGATAGCGAGAAGAAAATTAGGTGAAAATTCGTATTACACGACTTTTCTTTCTACTGAATCACGACGCAACTAAATTCAAAAATTAAAACAAATTCAAAAATTACCAAGTGGATATACGCTGCGTGGATGTATAGGATCACGAAAATTGATCCATCTCGTCCACGTGGTGGTGTGCAACTCTGTCAAAATTTACGTAGGTATTACGTACGACAATGAAGGGGAGGAGGGACTGGGCTGACGATTATGCAATAATACCCCTTTCTTCTTGCCTAATCGAGGAACACCGGAGCCTTAAGTACGATTAATGAAACGGTTCTCGGCCTCGAATACACGGGTCCCTCGGCGAATTTATCGGCCGTTATTCGCCGCGACGAGCGGACATAATTATGCAAATCGGCCGGGCTACGCGTAATCGTGCAAACACGCGATCCGACGAATCAGTTACCGAGGTTAATGCTCGTTGGATTGTTTGATCACGGGTGGGAGGGAGGGGAGTGTTCAATATTTGCAAGACGCGCGCCGCGATACATTATTTAGCCACCGAGGTTCGATCCTCGATATCGGAAGAGAGAAGACACGCGAGCGGATGTGGGATGGATAATGGATACGATCGTCTCTCTGTTGATCCAGGCCTGGTTGGGCACGAAAGGGTACTTGGGCTGAACGTTCTGTATGCGTTTTGATTAATTGTTGGCGTATACGTGCGATCAAATGGCTGCTATCACATGCTTGGAATCAATTGGATGCGCTCGAGGCCACTTTACCTTTGCGTGGGTGTAGTGGAGGAAAAAAAAAAAAAAAGAGAAAAGAGCGGGTTAGAAAGGGTGGTGAAGTAATCGATGTATATTTTCACGGTATGATTGGTGTAACGGAGCGATATTTTCTTTCTTTTTTTTTTTTTTTGACGTATAGGAATTCGAGGTGTTCGAGGATATTTCAATTTATCGCCGCTAGATGTCTCCTTCCGTTGTCTTTCTCGCAAGTAGCGCTTTCGTTTCAATTCCTTTTAAGCGATTAACTCTTTCGAGATTTTCGATTTTTCGTTTAACGATGGATACGATTTTATATTAGTGTTTTGTATGTATACTTTGTTGGAGTTTGGGAAGGATTATATTCTTGTTATATACGTGAAATACATATTGTATATAGTTCGTAAAAATTTATTAGAGAAAAGAAATAAAAAGTTCCAATCGCAAAGTAAGTCTTTTTAAGATTGTAAGTCTATTCTGAATATCGTGGAAAACAACATTTATCCATAACAGACGCCAGGTCGATAACAATTCATATCTTAGGATTGTTATACTTTCAAACCAGAGCAGCGTGTTTACACTGTAAACATTTATCCTATCGCGATCACGAGCAGTTTTGTCTGATTTTATAGTTCTGACTTGAATGTTTCGAAAATGTTCTCGAATTCAGTTTTATTCCAATTTTATTCCATAATCGATATTTTTACTGTTTCAGAAAGAAAAAATACATCGAAAAACTATTATTACTATTACTTTTTTTATTATTTATTTAAATTTAATAGAAAATAAAATACTTTTTAAAAAATTAAAAATATATAACAATCGTTAAAAAAATATATCCTTTGCCATTAATTTAAAAAAAAAAAAAAAAAATTTAGAAATACAAGTTCGTAAATACATCATAAGATTTCCTTTCAAAGTCAGGGTAACAATCGACCCGTCGTCTATACGGCACACGGGGCATTACACAGTCCAAGTATTAATTGCTCAGGTAGCCACGATTATATGTCATAAGAATAACACACTATAACGCAAGCCAAGCATCGTTTAACCTCTCTACTTTGCTCGTGAATTTTCTTGCATCAGGCCGCGTTACATGCGGCTTTTGGGTTGTTAGTTTGGCTCGGTTTAGCCGTTCAAATACAACGCGAAGCCAGTTTGGCCACGGAAGGCGGAAAACTTTCTCGAACAGCTTAATGAGCAACGCTTAGCTCGCGGAACAATTGGGCGGACCTGCAGCAATTAAGTGCTCCGTACAGGGGCTGTAGTAGACGTAAATCAGCCACGAGAGTGAAAGAGTAGGGGTGGTTGATGGTTTGCAAGGGGTGTGCACGGTGCGTGGTGGTATCTGTTTGTGCGTGTATGTGTGTATGTATACGTATTACGAAAGTATATATATATATATATAAGGCATAGCTAAGAAGGACAACGTCTTCTAAGTTTTCGTAAACGGGGGTGAACTCTAAAGTAACTCTATGTATATACGTAAAGATGTACAGAGTTTCTCGGATGAAGTGGATGGGAAATTTAAAGAGTGATTCTAGAAACTGAAACAAATACAGAAGTTGATAAAATGAAATTGCAAAAACGAAGCTTATCGTTTATATGCGATTCAATTCGAAATTGATGTGATGTGGGTTGTTATAAAAAATATTTTTCTCTGTATGTTCCATATTCCATATAAGACCGTTCCTCAAGCGGATATCTTTATACGAATTTTTTACGAGTATATTTACATAAATGAAACCGAAATAAAGATTTTTCTTATCCTTTAAGATCATAACATGGATTTTGCTTTGAATATTTTTACGTCTTATTGCATATCACGTAAGTATTTGTGTATTTAAATTTTTCATAAATTTATTAATTTTTTACAGTCTATTTTATATTCCATTGTGAAAAGGGAAAAAGAATTTCGTATTAAACGAAAGGAATATTATACTTATCGTCACGAGTATTTTATCGTTTTACTTTATCTAGTGAAAAATTAAATTTCTTACAACTTCAAGGATAAGCTTCGATAAATATTCTTACATATTAACTTTTGTATTTATTTTAGATTTTAAAATTATCCATTAAATTTATTCGAACAAAATCTATAGTATATATATGTATATATTTAGGGAACAATCATCGCAAAA
Organism: Apis laboriosa; assembly: GCF_014066325.1. Taxonomy (NCBI): domain Eukaryota; kingdom Metazoa; phylum Arthropoda; class Insecta; order Hymenoptera; family Apidae; genus Apis; species Apis laboriosa. The sequence goes on along the minus strand of NW_025220849.1, from coordinate 242,893 downwards.
CAAAGGGAGATTGGCAATGACACTACTGGGTGTCTACTGGGTGGTTGCGTGTAAAAGTCTTGAATTGAGTTTTGTATACTCGCCTTTCGATCGGCAAAACGACGAGTCTGTGTGCAAAACAAGTGACAGAAATTTGTTATAATTAGTGCTAAGTGTTTGTCGTGTTTTCTATTCGTGTGTTATTTCAGAGAGAGAGAAAAAAATTGTAAAAAAAAAATTATATTACGTTAATTAGTCATGTATAATGGGTATGATGTAAATTTTTAACGGAAAAAGAGATAATTAATTAAGCATCAATTTTTATTAAAAGTTCCTCGTGTAGCTTTTTTTCTTTTGCAATTATAGTTTGATTTATTTTGATTTATTTTTCTTTTTTCTGTAGAAATAAATTAAATTTCATGGAAAGATTATTTTATTAAATTGTTATCTTATATTTTTTATAATAAATGACAAATGTTATTCAAGATAGTTAGGGAATAATTCTAATAATCAAAAAAGTGATAAAATGATAAAAATTAATGGACAAAACGAGACATGAATTAAATCATAAATGCAATTGATTTTTAGATTTTTGAGAAGATATGATGCAATAAAAGGGAGAGAAATAAATTTGATTTATTCAATTGTGACTTTAAGAAAAAAATCATTTTATACTCTGTGAATTACATCATACCCATTATACTTTTTTTTTTTTAATATTGCTAAAGGTGGCTTTGTTATTGTCAAAAAAGCTCAAAAGCGTGAATTTCCTTGCTCGTATATCCTCGTCTGACTTGAAAAACGTTTGTTTGCACCATCGTGACATTTTTTTTTCTTTTTCTTTTTACATTTCTCTCGCCCAGCGGGAGAACTTGCTTGAATTATGACGTTAAATCTGCGCATCATATTTTTGCGAATCCACGAAATTTAATAATCTTATGAAAAAAGAATATTCGAATATAATTTTTATTTTTACATTTATTGAAATTCGCAGAAGACTTTAATATGTTTTACATATGAGAAATTACGTGTTAAATTGGAATAAATATTGCTTTAATCTTCTTTTTTTAATCGAATAAAACTAAAATTTAATATGAATTTATATACATTTTCTTTTCTCTCTTTTTTTTTTTTCGTTCATCTAAATTTAAATAAGTTAAATCAATTTATGAATTTCAAAGTTTCATTTAAAATGAATTTAAAATTCAAAATTTCTCCATAAAATTGTAATCGTATTATTCTTTATATACAAGTCAAAACTTTGTTTAAATATTGTTCTTGTGGAATTAATCTCTCATTTCTAATTATATTTTTTACTTTAGACAATAACAAATATATCTTTTGTCAGTTTAAGTTCCTTCCTGATAAAATTTCGTGGAGAATTTTCCAAAAATAGATGAACTTGTTAATAATCAACTAAAAATAGAAAATAGATATTCATTATAAAATAGATCGTATTTCAAAATCATTAACGTTGCTAAAAATTCCAATTCTTTCTCTGCAATAACTCAATTACATTTTTCATAAATCCTCCTCAGACGAGAATATACTATATACGTAAATATTTATAATAGCAAGGAGCCAAGATATTTGAAAAAGTTACAAAGAATTATTACTAAAAAATAATAGAATCTAAATATATATTTTATCAATGATACTCACTTCAAAGGCTCGATCACACGATCTTGCGGATCGATCCATTGCATATCAGAGATCAGTTTCGTGTCTTCGACCTTTGGATTGCACGTCAGAATGATGCTGGATCCGATTGCCTTCGTCTGCGTCTCTCCACTCGGAAGAATCTCCAAGGAAGGCTCGGCAGCGTAAACTGTAAACAAAATTAAGGTATGATATATTTATTATTATATCGAAATGTACATTTTGTTTAGAGAAGGAAAGGAAAAAATGGAATAATATTAAACAGCAAATAATCTGGATTATTTATGTCCCAAATTTCTTTGGAGGAATTTTTATTTTTGCCAATCTTTTTAATCTGACTAAATGAATAACTGAATAATAATAAGAGAGAGGAATCTTGATAAATATTCTAGACATTTTTTGTGAATCTAGGACAGCAAAAAAAGTACTTTCAAAGAATTTGCTCACGGGAAAAATGAAAATTTCTTGATTAATTTTTCTTCTTGATTAATATTCTTCTTTTGAATTATCATACGAATTATCTATCATTTCTTTTTGTTGTAAACAGAGTAAATAATTATTCCAAGGAATACAATTTTCTTTCCTATATTTCTTGCATCTTTTTCTTTCGCCAGAAAAAGAAACAAGACTTTTCTTGGTTACCTAATGTAAGGAAAAACGCATGGAATTTTTCGATCACGACCTGAAAATGCTGGTTTAAGCCTTGACGGACAATTTTGCAACAACGATACTTTTATATGGAAATCGACACCGATTTTTTCTACTACATTTTTAAACGCATATGAAAAATACGCATATCCGGTTTACAATTATATACGTATTTTCGCAACTAAGTGCATGCTTTTGCGTGTTTCCAATGCCATGTCGCGTTTTAATAGAATAATTTTAATGGAATAACGAGATCCAACCAGTGTTTAAAATTAAATGTGAAAATTTTTTCTTTTTCAAGAATAAGTTTGAATGGAAGTTGAAACGAGGAAAATTATTCTTAATTAGATATGATTTTATTTATTTTATTGATATTCGATGAGAAAATTTTAAGAATATCAATTAAATTATCTTTTTTTTTTTTAAATTTTTTAGTTATAAAAATATAATTTATTCACAAAGATGAAAAATTGTGAATGATTTACAATTAAATGATAATATAAATTGATGATTCTTATAATAAAATTATGATAATGGCTATATAAAATTCATTAAAATATTCATCAATTTCAATTAAAAATTAAGATTCTTTAGATGTTTGAAAATTCATGATCACTTTTTTTGACATTTCTTTAATTTCAGGGACAATGGGCAACGTGCATGGACAAAGCAATTTTTACGGCCGATTTTATTCGCAAAAGAAAAAAAAAAAAATAAAAATAAAAATAAAAATGAAAGCCAAAAAACGAGAAAAAAATTGCACATTTGATCGTGGAAAGTAACAATATCAAAGTAACAAAGAAAAAGATTTTTAAAACGTCATTTACCTATTTTGAAAGGGGAAATATATACCGCGTTTTAAAATTTATGATCATACGACGTGTCTACATTCTCTTTACGAATACAAAACCGTTTGCGGGAACATATTGCGACAACTTCTACCGTATCTTGAAGCAAATGCAGGGGCAGCGCAACAGAGGGTGAGGACGGGTAAAAAGTGGTGCAAATTGACACAGAAAAATGTGCGCAAACAGAGAGAATAACGGGTACGTGAACAAAGAGCAGTCACGGGGGTTGAAAAAAATTGTCTGTGGTTTACGACTCTTTTTCAGAACACCGTAACACGTGATGGTATACCTGGAAAAATGTCGTCAGTCAGGTCTGACCTCTGTGATGTGTCGCGACACGAGTTTTTCTCATTTTTTTTTGAGGAAGAGGAATTATTTTCATCTGCGAAATGAGGAACGTTTATAAAGTAAAAATAATATACGCGGAGAAATACGATAATTTTTAATCGAATCATTTTAATTGTAAGTGATTATTATTTGATTACATTTTTTTTTTTACAGAAAAAATTTTAATTGTGATTATTTATCATTCGATTTTTTGATTTTCAATGTAAATGTGTAAACAAGATATCCACGCTCGAATTTTTTAACAATCTTTAATTTTTTATTTTAATAGGTCTCTAGCAATAAAATTAATAACAATTCATTTTGCGTGTCTTGGTATTATCAAGGGGTATTAAATTGAAAAAAAGATGTACGTAATAAATTCGATAATAGTATCTTGTCGAGACAAATAGATTATTAAATGTATGTGATAAATTTTTGGAACTATTTTTTAAAAGAATGAGATAATAATTCACTTCCTTTCTCAAATTATTTTTCTATTAAATTTATTACTTTATGTGAGAATAAAATAAAATAACTTCAAACGGAAAACGATTGGGAAGAGGAACGATACGAAAGAGGGAAAAAGAATTACGTGTACTAAAGGGGTTGGAGAAAATTGTCTGACTCATATAACTTGCTTCCACGAGATCATACACCTCTGTCATACGGTATTATCGTGAGTCACAAGTGCTTTCAAGTTGCAAACCCCTAATCACAACGATTCGAGGTATTCGTGACACGACGACAAAGTTACTCGAGTGAATATTTCACCTAGGTTCTAGCAATTTAGAAAAGAAATCAAACTAGTCTGCGAATGTCGACGCATATATCTTCATTTGAACTTGCAGCCGTTTCGATTCCTCTGATCAGTAATGATAATATTGTAAATGTAACTGTATGCTTTTAAACAGTTTTTTTAAAATATATAAAATATATAAAATATATATAAAATATATATAGTTTCTTCAAAATAATTAAAGAAAAATTTCAACGAATTTCTTGCACTTTGGGCATAATTTCAAACATTTATATCCCCAATATCATTCTGGATATCAATAAATGAAAACATCTATTTTCAAAACTCTGTATCAAGTTGAGTACAACATACTCAGTCTCTCAGATTCTGATACTGTCTCGTCATACCTAACAATATCACGAGTATCATTAATGCACACGAGGAAGACACGGCGTCCAATTCAATCTTACCCAATTTCTCTTACCCAAACGGTTAACAATGCGTATCGGTGATGTGGCTTTAAGGATGTATACGCACAACACGGAAATGCAGATCGACGTCTCGACGGCGCTCATCCTCGCGGCGGGATGCCACGGGTGCTTTTACGACGACACACGTGCGTCAACTATGATGCTGGAATGCGGCTGGTTATGCCAGCGTGACACGCAACGGGTGCACCGCACGGTACGCAACAACAGGAAGCCAGAATTAAGCTAATTAATCGTGACGAGCGAAAGTACGGAATTGGTCTAACTAGGAAACGGTTCTGTGCGCCTCCTCCAGTCGAATCCCGGAGTATTGCGAATAATTTTGCAAATTTTGCGATGAAGTTGATGGAAATTCATGGAAATTCTTCGTTTCGAGGAGGAAGATTCTTAATTTATCTCTTTGAAAGATATTACTTGAAGAATTAGATCTCCCAGTTAGAAATTGTGAAGAGGGAATTTGATTTCAATCGAGAACAATTTCACACGAGTGTATATTATTATACAGTTCGCATTCGGGATTGAAGAAGAATTTTTTCAATGGGATTAATGTAATTTCGAAGACATCGCAATCCAATTTGCGTTGGGATGCTGAGACGATTTACTGCTTTCGAAGATATTACCGAATAATTTACCGTAATTTGATCTTGTAGTTAGAAATTGTGGAAGAATTTGATTTCGCCAAGGCATCGTGAACAACAATTTCCGACAAGATATATCGAGATTTATTTTTCAAGAGATATCGCGAGCAATCTTGTAATGAAATTTTCGCTAGAAATATATCATTTTATGGAGCAATCTTCAAATTTGATTTCGTGAAGGAATCGTGAGTAATTCATTCTAATTTGTATCTCATATTTTCCATATATTTTTGAATCTTTCCTCCTTGAATTTAATCAAAATTTATTATAAATTTACAATACTATTATTATAAATTTATAATATAATATATATAATATAATATATATAATATAATATAATATATTATAAATTTACAATATTAATAAATCATCAACGACCGAGTAACATCGCTCAAATTAAGAATGCACGTATATTTATTTAAAAAACCGAAGAAACTGATCAACAACAATCATTTTAAACGTTTGCCAAACAACGAATATCCAACTACTCGACAAACATTTCTACCAATTGATTCTCATAACAATCAGCATCGCGATTCGGTGAAAAAAACTAGGAACATCTGTTCATCCGGCAATCCTACCTCGTGTGACGCGAATTCGCGAGTGACGTAACCTGTGCACATGTTGCACGAAAATTGAAATTGTGTCAAATGGAACGAGACTGGGAAAAAAACGGAGAGAGAGAGAGAGAGAGAGAGAGAGAGAGAGAGAGAGAGGGAGGCAGAGAAAAAAATGGCGTTCTCGTTTTACAGCATCGCAGTTTTGCTCGTGGGACAAGCGTTACGCGGTTGGATGTTGAAAATTGGTGTGTGCGGCAATTAATTCAACGAAAGAGGGGCAAACACATCGTCCATCGTAGACGAACGAGACACGCGTAACGCCCGTGGAACGAAATTAAAGGGAAGAAAGCTTTGGGTTGCATATATAATTTCCGGTCGGTGGTTAGGGCAAGGACGCGAGGAAAGGCGCCGGCGAATGGCGTCTGGGACGAAACTTACTTAATTGAGGCGGATGATGGGGCGAGACTCTCGTTACCGAGATATCGAACTTTTTAAGACGACGCGTTTCGCAAAATGTCGGAGGGTGGATTAAGGGGAAAAATAAGGGATGATTACGTGACGGATGGGCGAGATACTTTCTTTGGCAGGTTGATTTTGTATGGCTTGTTTGTAGCGCGAAAGAAATTGCAATGGTATGGGGAACAAGAAGGTGCGAGGGAGGTTTTAATAAATATTTAGAGGGTTGCGAATTTTTAGGTATTTTAATATCTTAAGTATTCGTGTATTGATTATAATCGTGGGATTTTTATTTAAATTTTGTTTAAATTTAGCAGAAATTTTGTTATAATTGTTTCAATTCATTTTTTAATTCGTTTTCTACTCTTCCAGTTGATACAATGTATTATTGAACGTGTCAAAATTTGTTCATTAATACGAAAAGAATCGTGATAAATATTAATATTTCTGTGGATAAAATTTTTATTAATATTTTTTTGCAATGTATGTACATGTAAGAAAAATCATTATGTTCCAGAGAATCTTCAATTTTTTTTCATTTATTAACACATGTATTCAAACATCGTGTATCCAAACTCATAAGTTCTCGTCGAATAGAATAAGAGAAAATCAACGACAAGTACGAAATACCAAAGAATGTAATAACTTCACGTAACAATCTCATCATCTATTACTTTCTCCATTACTTCATTCCATTTCAACCGAGCAAAAGGAATCGTTATGCTTTGCAAGATTCATAGCTCTCTGATCTATTCAGATTTCGTCATTAACATATCTCTCAAATATGAAACACATCTACCTTATTCATAAACTTTCATCATAAAATGAAAGAAAATCAATAACGTACGGAATATCTTCATCTATTGAGATTTCTTCGTTAATTTATGTACACAAACGTCACGTAAGTCATAAAGTTTTATTGCGGAATAAAAGAAAGTTAATAACAAATACGAAATATAAATAGAAAACATAATAATTTTACGTACAACAATTCCATCAGTTATTACAATATTATCAGGTATTACATTATCATACAAATTAAAAAATACATTACTGTCTTTGTATAAAGTGATTAAAAAATTATTACCAAATTTAAAAGAAAATTATAATATTATTTACCTTCATATTCCAAGAAAAATTTGGAAATTTTTTTAAAAAGAAAATAATACAAAACACATCACCAACTGAAGAAAATTGTACCATCAAAGAAGTTGGGCCATCGCTATTTTCTTACTTCAAGTTATTCCATTCTGCATATAATTTAAAAAAAATTCTATCTTTTTGTCATTTTGAAATGAAACGCACATAACTTTCTATTAAAAAAGAAAAAGAAAACTATTTCACTAACGTAATGGAAGACTGTGTCCTCTCCATATCCGATTAAAAAATATGATACTCAAGGAAGGAGGTAGAGAACCAGAGAGGTAACTTACTTAGTTAACGAGTGAACCACCAGACGGTACATAATTCGAGGAAAGTCCCCAAACCAGAACCAGAAGATGATTCAAACGGAAAGTCCAATTTTCGGTCTTATGGTCTCCTCGTTTCGCGATAAGAAGTTCAGCAATCGAGCAAGAGGGAAAGGTTTGGCCATCGCAACAAGGATTACACCAACCCCATTGGAGAGAGAAACGTCCCTGGATCGGGACAGCTTATTTGTTGGGAAGCTGTCCTGGGGAAACAACGCCACGGAGGTCGCGATAAGGCTCGCGAATTCATCATTTCCGGATCGCTTAAAGTCGGGAAAAGGGGAGGGAAATACGCGTGACACAAGGGTGGAAAACGAAAGATTCACTGACATTCAACCAGACATTTCTTCGGGCCATGATATAAGATATCGGGGAAAGCACGACGTTCGATTACACAAATGAGATGCTCGTGGTAATGATCGGCCGAATTTCTCACGAATAGCCATTATCGTTGCTCCATTATCTCGTGATTTAACGAAATTTCCGGTTGGAACTGCGCCCCGCCTTGATAGCCCTCGCGCTTTAAACGCTATCAATTATCGTTAAATCTTAATTGTTTGCACGAGGCATAAGAGGCACGGGAGTTCATTGTTGTTGACCCGCCTGAATGCAATTATCCAGCTATTTTGAAATTTCGTAATTCGGGTATGGAATGGATGAGATAAATTACCTTAGATGTTTCAGTATCATCCATAATTTTATTATTATTATTCAAATAGCAGGAATCGATCTTTATTCGATTGCCCATATAATAAACGTAGATGTAGTAATAAAGTAATGCATAATTTATGAATGCCATTAATGAACCTCAATTATACAAGCTTGATAATCTTCGATAACGTTAATTATGATCATCAAAGGGTCTCGCGCGATACTTGAACGATACGATTTAAAATCGAAGCATCATTACAATTTAATTTTATATTTAAATATCGCCATTTATATATCGATGTATTTAAAAAAATATACGAATTAAATTTTCCTTAATATATCTCTTTCAGGGTCTCTTTAAATATTCGGGTCACGAGTAAACAAATAAAAAAAAAAAAAAACGTTATCCCTTCCATCATCTTCCTCTTTTAATTCCACCACTTTGTTTTCTGTCGATGTATCGTATATACCATTAATATCTCACCGTAACAGCAATATTTCGTCCGGCACAATGGACGTCGTCGACCCCAAAAACCGTGCCATAATTTATTACACTGCGAAACACATCGCCTATTACGTCATAACAGGCCATCGGAAGACAGCGCGGAAAAACGCCCACTCATCGCTTCGCCCTCTATCATTATTATGTTATACGAAACTCATTCGACCGGGATTCGTGGACGAAAAATGGTCGAGGATCCATTCGTATGGATCCTATAATCGTTTTACAAATTCGTCCAGTCGATTCATCCTCTCGTCTCCCTCGTGTGCTTAAAATGGGGTGGTGCCTTTATCCATGCCTCCCCCCCTCCGAAATTCGCGAATTCATCGTTTTTAGCGGGCCACCCCTATCTTCCATCCCACCCCGTCCGTTTTCCTCGGAGATTTTCGCGAAGAAATCCGGTAATTGGCCCGAGGCTTCATCAGACTCGCCCTCGAGGGTAAGAAAACGGCTCTGAGAATCAGTCAGGGATCAGAATCGAAGGGATGGAAAAATGGATCGAGAGGGGATGCGACAGAGATGGATAAAGGGGTCAGGAAGAGGAGCTAGGAAGAGGAAATACAAGATGGGATAAAGAAAGAGGCCAAGGAAAATGGAACAGGAGAAGATAGATACATCAAGAGGAAATAAAGGAACAGAGGGAGATAAAAACAGGGCTGAATGAAGAAGAAGATGGAAGAAGAAGTAAGAACTAGTACAAGACAAAAAAGGAAACCGAATCAAGGAGCATATAACAGAGTAACATATAGCTGGAATATACTAAGATGGTATAGAGAGTAGGTATAGTCGCACAATCAGAGATCAGAAATGGAGAAAAGGTAAAATAAATCAAGAAGATGTGAATAGAGATACAAGAACAAATAAAATGGAAATGTATAACATGAAAGCTGGAATAGAGAAGTTAAGAACTGACAAAAAAAGAAAAATAGATTAAGAAGCGATGCAACAGAAAAACAAGTAAGTAAGATGGGACAAAGGAAGAAAATGGACCAAGAAGGGATATAAGATCAAGGAATCAGGAACTGATATAAAAATATAAGCACAAACAAAATGAAACAAAAAGAAAGCTGAAACGGAAAGGACAGATACATTAAGAGGGTGTAACAAAAAATACGTAAACAGACAAGATAACAGAAGGGACTAAAAAGAAACTAGTATGACAAAAATAACGAAGGAACAAGTAAGAAAAAATTCGGAGAAAGAGGGTCAAAAAAGAATCAGGAAGTATTATAACATAAAAACATGACAGGAATATAATAAAATGGAATACAAGGGAGGAGAGCGACAGCCACCACCCTTCTAGGACATCTTATTTACGTTAGTTAGGGTTTGTTGGCACAACCACCCAAGGGGCCATTCAATGGATCCACCACCTTCTCTTCCTCTTCCTTTATTCCCTGATGCATACACGTCTATACATACACGTTACAAAATTTCTTTTCCCTCCGGTTCTAGGAGGTAGCTATTGCCCTCGTCCACGCATTACAAACATCCAGAACGCGTTTCTCTCTCCCCATCGATAAGTTCCAACGTAGCCAAGCGCGTTACCATAACCGATCGTAGTTCGTTACTTACTCGCCACCCTGTACACGCGAGTCTCAGCGGGGGTTGGAGCCGAGTAAACTCGGCGACATGTCACTCGAGCTGGAAGAATTCGATCTGAGAGGGTTCGAGGAAACAGAGGGTGAGCGAATGGGGGTGGAGGGTGAGGAGGAGGGAGGATTTGATCAAATTTCGATATCGAATTGGCCGGGTAAGGGTGAAAAACGAGAGAGAGGGAGAGAGAGAGAGAGAGAGAGATGGCCTCGTGAGGGCTTACGAAATTTTCGTACGTAGCTACTTGACGCGAACCAGGCCAAGTTGGGAAGATTCCACCCCTTGTGCAAGTTTCCAACCCTCTTACACACTTTGACGATTGTTAGTTTTGATCCTGGATGGAGCATGGAAATGGACTGGGCGTATATTGTGCGAAGTTTGGAATATATATATATATATAAAAAGAAAGAGGACAAGAGGAATGAAAAATCGAGATCGAAGAAACGCGAGAAGGTTGAAATTTAAAATTGAACTCGAGACGTGATTGGAAATTCGGCTCCATGCTGGCACGCGAGACGGACTTTACAAAGTTTATCGAATATTGCTCGTTTCACTCTTTGTGCACTGTTTGCCGTTGTCTATTTAAATTTTTTGGATATTATTTGTTCATTTTATTTTATTTATTTTTGTAGGGGATAGTTCCAGTAAGAGAGCAATATTGAGAGGAATATTGAATGTATTTTTAAAATATTTTTAGAAATTATTTTCGATACTCAATGTATAAAATATTCAAACTTTAAAAGAAATTTCTTTAAATTCCATATAATATTTCGGAATCATAGTAAGATTGTTTGAAAAATTAAAATTTAACATTCAATTTTTTATGGTTGGAATAAATTAATGAGGCAATTAGTAATAAATTAACGTTTACCACAATTTTGGACAATCAAGGATAATTTATCATTTATAACACATTCAGCAGCAATTAAAACTTTCGTTTCGTTAAGGGGAATTTATCAAATAAATTCATTCCTCTCTATTGTACTGAATCAAACAACAATTGGAAATACATAACAGCATTGTAAATGATATTTATTTAAACTGGATACACAATATAATGAATATGCTTTCACGATAAAAAACTACAGTTCCTATATAACAAAAGATACATCGAAATATTATAAATTGTTGTGAACAAATTGATCGAAACAATGAATCGTGTTTCGTCCGATCTTTTGAAAAAAAAAAAAAAAAAGAATTGTTATACACATTCGTAGGTTTCGTACGCGTGTAAATAATGGAACAAGTTGCAGAAAAACAAAAGAAGCGAAGGGATTATCGAACGAAATGAAGATCCAAATAAAAACAGAAACACATCGTGACGAGAATTATTTGAAAAATACGATAATCTCGTTTGTAATCCCGACTAACATAGAAATTCTTTAACGCAAATCTTCTGTTCGCCATTCTTTTTTTTTTTTTTTTTTTTTTGCCCTTACACCGTCCAAATGAAAATGTACCACCGATCGTGAATTTCGTTCCGATTTAATTCATTTTGACCGATACGGAGCGAGAGAAACAAATTGGTAACCGGGATCGGTGAAATAAAATACGGTCCAGTTATTTCCTTTTTGCATATCGAAAAAACGTGGAACAGTACCGAGTACCAGAATTAATTGAACAGTCAGCCGAGCTGCATGGAATTTTTTAACGAAAGAAATCGTATTGTTCCCCTATATAGATGTATTTCGTAACGTTGTAACGAATAACGCGCGACCCGCGTTAACTCTTAAATCAAATTAATAATCTGAGATATCGACAACCTATCCTACTTTAATCGACTAGTTTCGTTACTTTAATACGTGGTAACGAGTTGATCAATTAATCGTGATATAAATTGATATCAACTTTAAGAAGAATTTCATAATTTCATTTTCTCTTAGAGTTCTCGATTTGGATAGAATTTATTTTGTTGCAATAAATCGTTAATTTATACGGGAAAAAAAAGTAAAATTTCATTAATTCAAAAATTAGAATTTGTGAAGATTTTAATTCTTCTGATTAATTGTAAGAAATTTATTTTCGTATTCCTATTGATCTTGAAGATAAAATAATTATTGGACGATATTAAAAATTATATGAAAATTCCAAAGGATTAAACCAAGACAATGAACGTTCGTTGTACTAACAATCAACTCCCTGATTATCCTCGAAAGTTTCCAAGTACAAATCAATTTAACATCCCTCGACAAATCTCACACGTCATTTCCTTCGAATTATAAACCTCAAGAGGATTTCCTCCCCTGCTGACACGCACGATTCCAAGTACATCACCGAATTACAATTTTTTAAATTCTCATTTTCATCCCCCTCACATCTTGAAGATTTCTTCGAGGAGAAAAATCGAATGGAATATTTTCAAGCAAACCTACTGCACTATACAATAGAATCTCATCAAAACCAATTCCACACCCTCTCACACGTCATTTCTCCCGAACTATACACCTTGAAGAGAATTTCCATCCCCCCCTCCCCCATCTACCTGCACAGAAACACACGATCCCACGACCGAATCAGGAACTTCCCGAGCATCCCTCTGTATAATCGAGTTGTATTTAAATCGATCGTCCAAGAACAAAGGGGAGGCAAAGGGGATGGAGCTCCCTTCTTCTCGCGGGGGACAAAAGAACCGTAGACCGAAGATTGGATTCGAAACCGATACGTCGAATGGAGGAAAGACGGAGCAACTGGACCATCCACCTTATATCCTTGCCCACCCTCCTCCCTTGAAAAGTTTCTCGATTAAGGGTTGGCCGAAGGATCGTTTCGTTGTAATCTCGTCGACAAACTCTCGCTATTAAGTAGCTCGATATAACGTGATGGGATAATGAAGTGGTCGAAGGGATGCGGTCGTTTCATAAACCGAAATTATACGCGCTAATGCAAACGTAGTAGAGGATGGCCGTGGTGATGGTGGTGGTGGTTTTCCAAGCTGACGAAACTTGGAACGGCATGCGCGGATTATCCGGTCGTTCGCGCTTCGTTGACCGGAGAAAGGTGTTCCGTTATTAATAGCAATTAAGCAAATGGACCCTGCCTCGGAATTTCATTAGATCGGGTTGCGAACGGGCCCTGAGGGTGCATGAATTTCTCGTTCGAGTTAGGTGTGAATGACAAGAGGTTGGGGGATGAAGATGGAAGTTCGATTCTCCGGATGAATCGTTGGAGTGAGATGTGTTCAATCGTTTGGATGATTTGGGAAATTTTTGGGAAATTTTTGGGAAATTGAATTGCGACGGTTAATTGGTTAATGATTCGAGGGTGAGTGTACGCGTGAGAATCTGAATTCGATTCTGAATTTTTGAGATATTGTTGTTACGTGGTTGTTTAGTGGTTGAGGTGGAAAAGTTAATTGGATTATTGGATGTGAGAGGATTTGAGGGAATAATTAATCTTTGAAAAGATTGTTATGATAATATGATTAACATGTAAAAATGTTTCGCAGCATTGTGTGTAAAAAAATTTCAGGAATTTTTGAAGGCATGTGGTAAAAATCTGAAATTTATTGGACATTCTTGGTATTCTTCACTTCGAAAACAGGCGAAACGAACCCGTTTCTAGTTTGTTTCCACGCTTTAGATGAAATTGAGGAAACCATGATACGAGAGAATGAACGAAAGTCAGTACCGTGTGAACAGTTGGCACGTGGCTCGACAAGAAGCCATTAGAAACGAGCAATTTGACTGCAAGGCTTCCGTCTAAAACTGGCTTTTCGAGTTGCTGTACCAAAATAGGATCTTCTATGCAGAAACAAAGTTTGTTCACGGTGATGAATAATGAATTCCAAATGCGTTCCAACCAGATGACGTGAAAAATATCGAAGAATTAACACTGTGTGTCTGTTGGAAAATTATTATAGAATCGATGTCTACACTGAAATATCTCTGTGTGAAATATTTTCTTGCTATTATTAATGATTGATAATTAACTAATAACTCAAATCATAGTCTCTATAGATAGAAATACGTATCGCGAATTAATTTATTCTTAAAAAAAGGAAAAACAATTAAATACATATACATATTTCTAATTATTATATTAATATCGTATTATTTTATATGTAACATGATATCCTCTAAACGATAACTTTATTAACGGTTTAATTAAAATCGTGATCGAATTAATTTAAAAAAAAATTCGAAACTCGTCATTTCAACGAGTTCGATAATTATAACCATCAATTACCATTACGTTTCATCATCTCTATTCTCCACTCTCATCAAAAATTTAATTCTCGTACAAAAGAAGGAAAGAAAAAGACGTAAAAATATAAAAATTATCCGAAACAAGTATACAGTATTTTTCACCATCGATTTTCAGCTCGGTTGGTTTATGATGTTCGGCGCTCGTTTAGCTTTGATCCACGAGGAAAACGCGTGCGAGAAAAGGGCGAAAAAATAGGGAAGGGGGAGGGAGGGTGGAGAAAGGCGCCCAACCACTGTCTCTCTCTTTCCACGGTACAACATTTAATTAGAAGCGGCTTATCTCAGTCCAGAGGGTGTGTGCACGTCCAAGAGAGAAGAGTTTTTATCGGTGTCCCTCCGCGGCGTGCCTTTCAGAGTCGTGATACGCAACTCGGGTTTAGAAGGCTTCCTTGTTACCTTTGTGCGGGGATGCGCGCTCTTTGATCGGGGGAACGTTTTGATTCGAGTGGCGGGTTTCGTTTAGAATTTAATCGTCATTCAGACGCACGGGCTCGACAACTGGGTCGTAGTTTTCAAACTAGTTTTCAAATATGCATGTTTTATTTCGTTTCGTTTCGTTTCGTTTCGTTTCGTGTTTGCGATGCAAATAGGGATGGTTTGTTTATTTACTCGTGAAGGAATTAAATTTGCGTATTTAAATTTCTCTTTGAGAGAGTTTTTATTTTTTATTTTTTTTTTTTTTTTTTTTAGAAATAGTTTGATGGGTTGGTTAACCGTGTTGCGGTACTTAGATCACTTTTTATCCGATTGTATCTTGTTTCGAAGAGTTTTGTGAGAATTTTTTTTATTTCGTTTTATTTCGTAAGATTGAAAATAAAGGTAAAACTGTTTCTTTGGAAAATGTGATATTTATAATCCTTGGATAATTGCGATTGGTTAATTTAGTTAATTTTAATTTTTAGAAATTTATTTATTAGTATATCCAGATAAATGTATAAAATAAATAGATAGGTGAAAATAGATAGAAATAGATAGGTGAAACGGTATAATTATCTTTTGAATTTATAATGTGATGAGGAAATAAGGAAACATGTAACTTTCAATTACTTCCTCCTTAGAAATTATTCATTCTGAGATCCAAAATTATAGAGCCAAATGCTTTTAACGAGATCGTAAAATAAAATCCAAGGATGAAGAATTAATTAATTTCAATGGATTTTTAGGTGAATTCTATTCTACTAATTTAATTTTTAAATTTATAATTCTATAAATATTCTTTCGTTTTGTGATTCAAAATTATATCGTCAATTTTCAGAGATAAACACTGATACAACTACTAGTTAAATAATATTTTTAATAATATAATAAATATATTAATATATTAATAATTAATCTTTGAATTATTTTTCTATTGTTATTTTTTTCTAATTTTAGATGTTTTATCAATTTTTAATTCAATATTATGTAAAAAAAAAAGTGAAATGAAAATATTTTTCATTTATTTTTTCACGTTTCATCATTTTTTTTTTTTTCCTATACTATGAATATTAAAACAGCTTGCATAAATAACACGGTTTTCTCAATAAAACCCCAAAAAAATTTAAAAAAAAAACATATTCTTATTGTAAGAAGAAAAGATCAAATTTCATATCGTTCGTATTAAATTATCAATTATCTCGATCACGAAAATTCATTGTGATAGATTCGATATTAATGATTTTTGTTCGAACGCATATTTTTAATGAAGCAACAATAAAAAATCGAATCAAAATTTAATAAAAATCGCCGGTAAAAAATTATTCCTTAAGAATCAGATATTCTTAGACATTTCATTTCGTAGCCCATCTATTCTATTCCAAAACCAAACATCGTACCTATAGTTAAATATTTCCGTTTCGAAATCACCAACTATCTCGCATTTCGACCGCTAACAAATTCGCAGCAACATAACACGGAAACCACGAAACATGTTTCTTCGACAGCGAAATTCATCGTGCGGATAGACGTTGGTTCTATCGTTTGAGGAATGCGATAGCGAGGGTGTTCGCTACGAACGTCTGCCCGTGCACGCTAGTTTAAATTGAGAATTCCATTGAGCCGAATCGATGCAAACAAGCGTATCAAAATACACGGTAAGCGCATTCGTAAGATACATCCGGAGGGGGATCGAGAGAGTAAGAGATTCGATCTTGTTATTAAAACGTGAGCTGGCGTTATGAAGGGGTATGAAAGAGAGAGAGAGAGAGAGAGAGAGAGAAATAGGGGAGAGAGAATGTAATTATTCCGGGAAATATGCGAAATTCACGAAACACTTGCCAACTCTTAATACCGATGGAAAATTTACTCGCCCCCCTCCCCCTCCCCCATCATCTATCGACGTTTTCGAGGTTCTTAAATTAAATACACGATAATGTTTCGCCGACAATTTAAATGGTTTAATTTCAAACAATTTGTACGGAAGTTTGTGGAAGCTGAAAATTACATCCAGATATTACATTTCTCATGGAGTCTCTGTTTCGGAACGAGGATTAGTCACGTATTGTATGGTTCATAAAGTAATGTTGTGCGTGATACGTTCTTGTAAAGTTAGAAACTTCTGCTTATTATTTAATAATATGATCGGATTAAATAGTGTGATGTATGCGTGATTCACGAGTGAGATTAAAATATTGAAATTTTTCGTGACAGATATCTTATTCGAAATTGAAATGGAATATGATTGTTCGAAACGATTTCTATAGATGTTGTTGATTATTTTACATTATTTTCTGATTTTTAATTTTTAATAATAAATGTAAAGTTATGTATTTTAATAGTATTGTTTCTGTTAAAAATATGGCTATTTTATATTTTATATTTGAAATATTTAATAATATTTCAAATATAGGCCAAATTTGGATTTAATTGCACTTAAATGATCATCTTAGATATGTGTTACAATTTTATATAGTGTGATATTTGAATTATAGGAATATTATTTGGTATTGGACAATATTTATGGGGAAAAAATTATTTATTTTGTTTATATATTTTTTTTAATTTTGAAATTTTTATAATTAGATATTATTTTCCATACATTTTTCATTTTATATTTCTTCATTTCGAGACTCTTCTATATGTCATACTAACCATTTGTTCAAGAATTTTTCAATTTATTTTCTATTACAATTTTTCATTTCGAAGCATTCAACGTTTTATATCGCGAATTATCAATATTTCACTTTTAAAAATTCTTTTTTTTTTTTTCGTATTTATATTACACTTCATTAAAAGTTTTAGTTTGCCATATTTCCAATATCGGTGCCATATCAATCGAAGTATAAATCAACAGATTTTTCGTTTAATATTATTTAATTTCGAAGCTTTCAATTTTTCATATTATTCGAACTATTAATCAACGAATTTTTTTTTTATTTCACACTTCAAGGCATCCAATTCTCTGTCATTCGAACCATTACCGAACAGCATTTTCATTTCACACTTCTTAATTTCGAAGCGTTCAATTTTCCATATTACCCAACACATTTTTCATTTCGAATTTCACAATTTTGAGGCATCCAATGTCCTAATATCATCTCCCCCTCCCAACTATTAATCAAAACCCTTTTTCATTAAATTTTTCATTTCTTCTATTTAATTCAATTTCTCGAACTATCAGTCAACAGATTTTTCGTTTAGAAAACTGTAAAATTATTCCACGTAATTCGCACCATAAATCCTCTTATCAAATAATACTGGAACTACCATTTATTTCACTTAAGCCAGTTTTCTACCTGCAAATACTAGCCTCGCACAAAGCCTGAAACAATCATTTTTCCAATTTATCTTTTTATTTATTTATTTATTTTTATCAAATACATTTTTTTACTAATTTAATTTCCTTTTTATCAACAATCTTCCACAAATATATTTTATTCTTTTATAATCACTTCGGAACAGATCTTTTTTCTTATTTTTTTACCATTCTAGAATACAAGAGATGCAAGTATCTCTTCTCTAACATATCTAGTCGAAGAATTCTAAAAAGAATTTCGACAATTTTCCCCTCATCTTTGTCACATCAACGAAACGGAACGATTCTTGTTAAAATTGCAATCGGACAAATACGTGGGAAACTAATTGCAACGTCTAAACGGCGGAACAATGGGAACATTTAAGCCGCGTAGCAAGTTCTCGGAGCTGAAACGCGGATGAAATTCCAAACTGTCTTCCGTAAGCCGCACTTCCGTTTGAATATGATCCGTTGTCGTCGATCCTCTCCTTCTTCCCGCTCTCTGCACCATCGAAATAGTCACGAATATCGATTGAACCACATTTCCATAGTTCCATAACACTAATTTTACCCCTGATTTCTATCATTTTCTACGTCTTTGACCGCGATGTTCCACGCCTAGGCCTGGAACGCCTGTTTCCAGGCCGTTCCAGCCTCACGATGCACGGAAGTTGTCTTTGTGTTGGTTGCGAGGCAATGTTTTATGGAGGATATCCGGTTTAAGCGAGCATGATGGCAGTATTTCTCTTTAATTTGGAAATTGAACTGTGAAAGTATAGTACTTTTCTTGTATTATCGTGCAAGTTAATGTAATTCTTCTTTTCCTTCCAACTCTGGAACTCTGGAATTTTTCGTGGAGCAATATTCTTTGGTACGAATCGAGTAGAATCAAATGAATATATCATATTATGCATAATCGTATTCATGTAAAATTATACAGTTTCAAAAACAAAAAAATTGAATTCCTTTCTTAAGAAAATAAAGTAAAAGATCTCCTTTGGAGATTTTTCAAGTTGTTAATCTATTTACAATTTACTTTCGTTAAAAAAATTTCGTTAAAAACTTAATTTAATTATCGAAATTCAGGTTGACGATCAAACGTAAGAATTACGAAAAAATCGAAATAAAATGAGATGAAGAATATAAATTATTGAAGAATATAAATTATTCTTCACAGAAAATAGACAAAACTCGTAATTTCGTAAATTTCCAAAAGTATTGTTCGTGCAAAATATTCGCACAATCTCGATATTTCATCTCGATACAATGAACAAAACGCGTATGCGCGCGAACGAGGCGCGTGGACAACGCGTATTTAGTCTACGTCCTCCGCATTATTACGTCTGTTCGAGCGAGTTTCACAAGTTGAACGTGCTTCAAAAAGCCGTGAAACTCCAACGGCTAGAGCTGATTGCCAATTTCGTCGAACATATTTTTTCTGCCTCGTTTCGTTTATCATCCCCCGCGCGCACAACCCCCTCCATCGAGTTGCACGCCTCGCGGGAGAGATCCATTATAAAGGGGGTGAAAAAAGCGCGGCTTGGTAAATATAATGCCACGATCCTGCTCCATCGAGACGTATCGTCAAAAACAAATCCGAAAATGGATTTCTCCGTGGTTCTATCCGTTATAAACGAATGTACGCGTGCACGAGATAGGCAAGTTTACTTTTGAATGTGAATTTTCACGAGCTCGTGAGAAATACATCGTGAATAAGTGGATTAGGTAGTTGGAAATTATTTGACTTTTTATTACTAGGATTATAATTTTTTAAATAGATAGAAGTGGAATAGAAGTATAAGTAGTATAGGTAGTAAGTAAATTATCTTTGATTTTTTATTAATTTTTATATCAATTAATTATTATTACAGCGAATTAGTAGTAATTTTTAAATGGTGACTTAATAGATTAAAGATTAATTATTAATGTTTGTATTTTTGTATTAATTAGTGTGGATTATGATTATTTTTTTTAAATTGCGAATAAAGAGGGAAAATTGTATTATTGTTTCAAAGAATCATCCCTTAGGTATGAATATTAATTAATCCAATCGATTTCTCGTTACCTTTGATTGCAAAAATTTATTTCTTATTTTACTTAATGGAATTCTAGAGAGTTAATCTATAAAAATTATAACAGCTATCCAATTGAAAAAATGAAATCATTTCATGATTTCTTTTTTCATATTCTGATTACATACTTTCTAAACTGTTGGCCAGTAATTTAGTTTTTATTTCAGCTTTTTAACTTAACTTCTAATTTAGTTTCACATGTTATATATATATATTCATTAGTCATTTATTCCATTCGAACGTTTCTAATTTCAATAATACAAAGCCATACCCTTAACATTACCTGTCTCTGTAATTTAACCCCACCTCAACTAAGTGATTTTCGAATCTTAAGAACGATTCAGAGTTTCTATTGTAGTAATTGTCGTTGGAAAAGACCTTCCCCGTTGCCGTTCCACCGAGAATTTCTCGCATAAATCTTGATTCGAGTTCCCAAAGTTTCAAGTTAAAGTTGAAGGAACGATAACAAGTTTGAAGTTACAGAGAGAATGGCGATAAGTATCGGTTTAGTTTTGAAAAGATGGCTCGTGAAAAGGAATTAACTTCTGATTGTGAGTTGGAAAGTCAGATAATTTTGTTACACAAACGTTAAATTCAAGTTAGCAATTTATTTGCTAATGTATTTGAAGTATGCAAGATTCCTGGTTCAACTATAACTTGTTAAAATCAATTGTTCTATACAATTATTAAAGATACAAAAAAAAGTTAGTTAAATGAAATTATACTTCTTTCCAAAATCAATGATTTATAATGATAATGAGAAATATAATTGAAAAATGATAAATTGATAAATGATAAATTGATAAATGATAATGGAAAAATATAATTAATAATTGTATCTTCTTAAAATGATATTCGTTAAAAATAAAAAATCATTGATTAAAATTTCATCCAAAAAAAAAAGAAATATTATATTTCTCTGAGCCACGTTTTTCATTACGTTCTATAATTCCATTTTAATAAAAGCGCTCTTTTTTTTTTTGCAGCACGCATTAACACTTTCAAAGACCGACAGTATACGTAGCTAAAAAGAACGATTTGAAACGGAGCAACCACTATATAACCACCTCTTTTCCTCTCCAACCTCGAGCACTACACGCAATTACGTAGAGAGCGAGAAATCCTTGAAAAGAAAAACGCCATTGCCGTAAGATCATCTCTCCCTCCCCCTTATGACGAATCGATGCAACACACACAGTCCCTAAAAGGCGGCGACCCTCAAAGCGGTAAGATTCGTTAAATCTGTTCTCTCTTTTTCCTCTTTTTTTTCCTCCCCTCTTCTTCTTCTTCTTCTTCTTCTTCTTCTTTTTTTTCTTTCTCTTCAGCCACGCTACTCTCGTTACGCGGTTGCACGTGCCCCACACGCTCGAGCGGGGGCGGAGGATGCAAGCAGAAGAGGAAAAAGAAGAGTCAGTGGGCGGATGATTGGAGAAGAAAAGAGGGCTCGCGATGTAGTGTGGAGTGAAATTATGGGGTTCTTGCGAGGGGTTAATAGGTTGCCAGGAATTGTGATAATGGGGTTGGCTTGGAGGACGTAGGGAAGTTGCATCTGATTGTCGCCATTGTTGAGGAAATTGGTTGTATTTGAGGAAAGTTGACGGATCTTGGAATAATTGAGAGATGTAATCGAGGAATGGTTCTTTTTGCTATTTTATTAATTGATAATTAAATTCATTTTTGATATTGAGGAAGTGTTTTGACGAAGGAATGGGAAGAGATTATGTATTTTTTAAAATGTAGATTGTAGTAGAAAGTAAGTTTCTCGTAAGTATATAAGAGGTAGTTGTGTTTTTAAATTTTCCAAAGTTGAAAGTTCATAGTTTCAGAAGTTGGGTAAAGTAAATTTTTGAAAAAGTTGTTGAAGATTACCTGTTGCAGTTTTGGAACTTGAAAAGTAATTGAAATTTCTAAGTAAAATATGAAAAGATGGAGAGATAATAGATTTTGAAAAATTTGAGAGATATCCTTAAAATTAATATAATATAATAATAATTATTAAGGAAACTTGGTAAAATCATTAGAAATCATTGTACTGGATTATGGAAAATGGATCAACATAACAGACCAAGATTATAAAAAGATAATTAAAAAACTTGTAATCAAGGTAGGAAAAAACGATAAAAAAGAAATTGGTTTTAAAAAATAAAATGAGTGAAAAAGAAGTAACAAAGATATGAACGGGTTGCAATCAAAATTAGTAATGGTTGTGGTCACGAAACGTTGGCAACAGTTGCAGATACGAAAAAACGAAGCACAAAACGAAAGTGGAATGAATATTGCAGTCTGCTATTGTAAAAGATAAGCAACCAGTATAATCTAGATAATAACGTGAAACCACGACCAATGTACAAATAAATTTATACGATCATGTATCGCAAAAACTGGAATATGAGCTTTTTATGAGGTAAATCGTGTTCATATCGAATGGATTAGCTTGGAAAGCTTTTCAAGATTTTTTTTTTAGATTTAATAATTCCCAGATTAAAAGCAAAGTTTAAACATAAAAAAGTTGTAAGAGACGAGTTTAATCTTTCTCGTAATATAACATTCTTTTTCTTGCCTGTATTAATTAATGAAATTTTATATTAATGATATTATATTTAAATACGATAAAAAATAAATTATTGGTATTATCATATTGATACAAAACCATTATAACTCATGAACTCGATTTCACAATTAAATCAACTTTAAATTATTATAATACGAAAGTTTTATATTAATAATAACAAAGTAATAATAAATTTTTATATAGAAATTAAATTCAAAGTCTTAATAACTTTACACGAATTAAATTATCAATTTTTCAGATTCGAAACATTAAATCTTGATTGTTATCAATTCTATTACAATTACAATGGTTGATTTGGGTAAATTATCAAGAAAAAAAAATTCTTGAAAGTTTTCAAAGGAATAATTTTATGCAAATAATATTTTTTTAAGCAGAATAAAGAAAGAAATTTAAAAAAAGGAATTAGCATGGTATGTATTAATATTCATTTCTAATAAGTAATAATAGAGCTACATTTATATTTCACGAAATTATATACGTTTCGCATATTCTTCAAAATGTAAATATTTAATATTTAGTCTTCGTATCTTATCTAACAAGCTTCCATATTATCAAATATAAAATTTCGTATGTATACAGCAAATTTAATTCACGTGTTACTAGAGTAAATATTATATTTCGGTCGTTTCCAATCTATAGATTCTATGATATTTCTTCTATATCTTTACAAATGATACTAAATTGTCATTTATCATTCTTTCTTTAGATAAGAAGTACATATAAGAAATATTATAAGACATATATAAGAAATATATATAAGAAATATTTTATGGAAAAATTTCCTCATTTTTTTATTTAATAGAATTTCAATATTAAATTCAAAAATTCTTAATTGCTAATAATTAAAATCTAATTCTTATTTCCTCGTCTTATACATTCCTCAATTTCTAATACAATATTTTCTTCTTAAATATCACGTTGCATTATCTAATTTCCAAACCACATAATTCATCAGTATAGATTTCACATCAAAATTGAACTATCAAATTTCCAGATCCATCTTTGCTTTCCCAAATTTAATTACCAAAATTAAACTTGTACGCCGAAATTCATTCTCATTTTTATTCAATTTAACACGTACGTATTCATTTCAAATTTTCAAAAAATCAAATTTAACCGATCACAACTATCAAAATTAATTTCAATTCTCAAAATTAAACAAATCTTATCCAAATTCATTTCCATTTAACATTCATTTCTCCTTCATCCTCTCCTCACCTCTTTCCACATTATTAAAAAAAAAAAATAACTTCCTCAGAGCGATTCATATTCACGGGGTCCACACGCATCTTAACACACGTGGCTCTCAGTTCTCTCCAACTAGAGCGAGACGCTCGATGACGTAACCTCGGAGATCAGCCAAAGATCTCCAACTTCTGGAGAGCTGGTTACAGTCTTTTCGACGATAAATCCTGATAACACGATCCGATACGAGATCCAAGAACCGTGCAAGAACCACCAGGAAGAGGAGGGCGAAAAAGAGGCTGAGCATTATCGAATGCTGGTGGAAAATTGCGACTAAGGCAAACCAGTGATGGAACGGCGCGATAAAAAAAAGTGGGGGAAGGGGGTAAGGGATGCACTTGCAAAACTTGGTAATCGGTGTTCCATCCCGACTCCTATGGGATTTCATTCGAAGGCGGACATAGATAAGGCTTCCCCGGACGTGTCTTTATGGTATCCCATTGATCCGGATCCGATTTTGCGTGTAACTCGTTGTGTACCGCAGAACGGAAGCTCTATCGGGCTTGTGGGGGAGGATGGTGTCCTGGCGCGTGGGATTTTTGGCCGCGGATCCGACTGTTGGCGAATCATGCGCCCCTGGTTTCGGGATTATTTCATTTTAGAGATTTTAGAGGGATGATATAATCAAGGGATAAGAATACTTTTGATATTAAGTTTGTTTAATATTTTAATACGTGGTAATAATTGAAGGTATTTTTGACATGTAGGTTGAGGATAGTAGTTTTTGATAGTTTTTGATAGTTTTTAGAAAAGGAATTGTTTAAGATTTTGGATGCAATGCATTCGATTCTTTTTCTATCTTTGTATAATTATTGTTATAATAAAAAAAAAAGCTTTGTAACTTTTAGGTTTAATATGTTAATGCTCTGTGTGTGAAATTTATGTATCGAAAACTATTTTTTCTTTCTTAATATTAGGAAATAAATTAATTATAGAGATAGTTTAATTTTGAATGAATTTTTAAGATATAATAATTTTTGTTAATTTTTTATACTATTTATAGATTTAAAAGATTAGTGAATTTTTTTAATTAGTTTGAATAGATTTTATTAAAACGATAATTTTATTAAAACATTAATTGGAAATTTATAAAAAGAGTCAGGATGAGGATGAAAAATTTGTTTGATTTAGTTGTCCTATTTTGATTGGAATTTTTAAACCATTTTTTTAACAGAATTTTATTGCGGCAATATATCACGTTTTCAAAAAGAATTAATACGAGTGCGAAAGATTTATCGTATATTTGAAAAATTTGTTTAATTTACAAATTTCCTCTCGGTTAAAATTTTTTTTTAACGAGACTTTAAATTCAATTTTATTACTAGCTATCTATATTTATAAAAAAAGAATTAGAAAGAGAGAGAGAGAGAGAAAGTTTTTGAGGTGACAATTGTTAAATCATCATTTTATATATGAAAATTACAATTGTTTCAATAAAACCAAAATATATCCTCGATTAATCGAATACCATGTTGCTCTTAATCTTCATCATTAAGCGATGCAAGTACAATAATACAAAAGATGTTTAATTTAATAACAGGATGGCTGGTTAGTACATACGTACTAGATATAAATGAAACATTCAATCAGCAGAATGCGAGTACCAGTATCTGTTTGCTTTACAACTCGATTCATGCTGCAAGAGAGGCTGTGATAAGAGAGTTTCGAGCAAGAGAGGCAGTTGGGTTGATCTTACACAAAATTGCTGAACTACTGCCATTTCAATGGCGACGTTAAGTGTTTAGAAGGCTTGTCATGTCGGTGCTTTGACCGCAGTTGGTGGCCAGTTTCTTACCACCATATATGCAAGTACTTACATACATGTGCACATTAATAGGTGTACAAAGCGAGATTTATTTTCTATAAAAATAAAATTGGCGAGAAATTGTCGTATAGTTTTATGGATTATATCTCAAAAATAATTTTGTAAGTAATTTTTGCAATTAATTGTATCTTATTTTACTTATTGCTTTTTCAAATTTATGTAAAATTGTATTGTTACAGATGTATATTATTTAAGATAGATTTAAGAGAAATTCTAATATAATTAATTTGAAAAGAATCAACTTTATAACAAGAATTTTTTACATTTCAAAATAATGCAAATTCATTAGATTAATTCGATTAAATCTTCTTCTCAGATATATTATTTCTCAATATCAAAAATTCAAAATATAATAACAAATATTTACAATTTTCTCTAAAGATATTTATATCCTGAATAAATCAAACGAATCGCTTTATAAACAACTATACCTACCTCAAATCAGGAAACAAGATAAAGGGGCCTCTTGAATGCCGTCGCGTGACCATGGGTTATCAATAACGCCCTTCCAATGAATAATTCGACGACAATAAAGGCGGAAAGGCTTTCGCCTTCAGATAAATCATGAAATTGCAGAAACTTCTCCTGCGGTATAATTCGATCGAAACGATAAAAAGAATGGAAACTCGGGGAGATTATATTCCCTGCTTGTAACAAATTTTAAAGGATCTCTCTTTCCCTCCCTCCCTTCTCTTCCTCACTCTCGATTCAATTATTTAAAACTATCCCCTGAAGAAATCAGTATTTCCCATTTCCAGAAACGAAAATACGGAAATAAATTCTTCTTCTTCACGAATTGAAAATAAGGGAGATATTGTATATGTGCGTTGGTACGTGTGCGAATTCGAGCGTGAATGTTTCACGCAGTCAGTCAACAGACCAATCTCTGTGTACACACGTTATTTCAAGGCCCGTGCATAATTCATTTAATCGAAGATAAAGAGCGTTAAAGAATCGTTGGAATGAATTTGCAATCCGGACTAACGAGATTTCGAGTCCTTGGACGAGTTCGTATCAGATGGTTTGAGATAATTTTGCAACAGGATAATAATTTCGAAAGAAATTATTTGATTCGTAAGTAGAAAATATATTTGCAATTGTTTTATTTGTTATATTTTGTAGTGCAAATATTCGTGTGATCATTGAGTGTTCTTTTTCTTTCAAATAAAATATACATAAAAATGGTATCATCAAGAGTATTTGGGAGTTAATTTCGAAAAAAATAATAAATTAAAAATTTATTATATATATTTTGAGAATATTTCTATTTGGATGAATATCAATTTTATAGTTTAGATTATTGTGTAGATTAAAAATTTCATTTGTTTCGTAATAAGTTTCACTAATCATTAATTATATTGATTGAATAAATAATTGCATGAACTGTGTCTGGAAATAATAGCAATCTTCTATGACTTAAGATAAATATCTCGAAAAATAGTGAAATTCGTTATTATTCGGTTAAATCCAAGTTCAAAAAGTTTCTCTTTATTCAAGGAAGGGTTAGAAAGAGGTAAATATTTAGAAGGCAACTACTGGAATATTCTCTTTCCTAGATACATATGTACCTTATTTCGTTTCTTTGCTCTCGAGGATATTGGAAATTTTTTTCCTTTTCTTTTCAATTTTAGGAATTTTCGCTATGCGGATATCTCGTTTCTTTGTATTCCATGTCATAATAATACAATATTTCAGAAGAATTCAGAAGTTTGAACTGGTGAAATTTTCAAAGCAATAAATAATTTAAAATATTCAAAGTTATCTGAAATATTTAATAATAACGTGAATTTTTATTCACTAACATTTTTTATTAATTATAATTAATAATTATAAGAAGAAAAGAGAATAATAATATAAAACAGTAATAAGAAAATTTAATTTAATTTTTGTTTCAAATATTTTTCAATGTTTTTATTAATTTCAAAGATATTCGAGATCGATTCAAATGAATCATCCTGTACATTCCTTAAGTGAATTTTTACTACGTTGCATTCGATTCTTCTGTAATATTCGACAAGTAACAAGCTTGTTTCAAATGGCGCAGCATATTTCATCTCGTGATATTTTCGCTTATCATAATGTTCTTCTGTCAAAAGAAGAGATTAAAAAGATAATCTCTTTTTGTGTATTATTTAAAATTTTTATTTAAAATTTAAAAGAATAATGAATTTTATATGAGTATAAGCTTCCTTTATTTTATATTTAGTCGTATTTAGTTTTATATTTAGTTTTATATTTTAAATTTTTGCAAATATTCTTTATGGCATATTTTATGAATTTTAATATCTTTCTATAAGAAATTCATTGATCTTTTAAAATAGATATGATAAAATATATTCCATTAAAAAAATAGGACTTCGTTATATATTTAACAATTATGCAATTTTCACATAGATAAAGTATTGATATTAATAATGTTTCTCTGATTTTTAGAAAAATACAGTTCCAACAAACGAAAAGATAGTTTATGAAAATATAAATAATAATTCATTAAGATAGATATTTCTTTTTATACACATTTCTATAAATAAATAAAATATGATACAGATTAAATTATTAAGATATTTACATAATTTTATCTCCATTGCATTATTGTATTATCTTGCTCTATTTCTCGTTTCATCTAATGCAAAATTAATTTGTTTATAACTTTAACGAACAAGTTTTAATATTTCTTCATTGTTCTTTACTTTATTGAAAATATATTTTTATGAGAAAAGAGAGAAAAATCGCATATTATTCGACATATATAATCACAGAGAAACATTAAGGGGAAAAAAAAAAGATGAGGAAACATCGCAATAAACTTTTACCACGCCGTTCCATTCGATTTTTCTTTTCTACATTCGAAAATGCAGCATCGAGTTTCGTTCCTCCGTGGAATTTTCCTTCGAAAAGGAAATTATAGAGAGTTATACACGATATAACTATACACTATAATATATATAACCAATGGTTATCCGCCTTTTCTCGCGTAGGAAACGTTGCTCAACGTCTGAGAATTTACCATATATTTTCCACGAAACTCTCGAATCGAGAGAATGCGGAATATGCAATTCCTTTCGTTGCGCGATACCTTGACGCGTTTCTATATTCAATTTTTCCTCCGCGTAACATCTCGCTTTTCGAATTAAATGCGACTTTCTCTTCTTTTTTTTTTCTCTCTCTCTTTTCCTTTTTTTTATCTGCCATCGAGATGCATCGGATTGAAGGAATTTCTTCTTCCGGGTAGGCGATCGAAACACGAAGTGTCGCGAACACGAAGTGGGGGAGGAAATGAAGGGAGACGGGGTTGAATTGTTCAGTTCGCTCGTTTATTATATTGTCAGAAGATTCTTGCAGAAATTCTCGATTCAATTTCGCTTCTTTATCGTTCTTTATCGTTTGGAGAAGAGAAATGAGCCAGCTTCTGTATTTTAGGAAATTTTACGATCATGGTTGGGTGAAATTATCCTCTTATCGAGTTATGGTTTCTTGAAGTGAATATTTCGTAAGTATATATATATGTTAAGGACTTTTTAATATTTTTTTACTTTTGGTTCAATCTTTTTTTTTTTTTAGATTTTTCTTTATTTGATTTAACCGAGGTTATATTAATTAAATTTAATATTTATGATTTTATTAAGTTTTAAATAAGCTTCTTGTAGATTCTTTTAAATTTATATAAAATTTCAAAGTTTATATAAAATTTCTTTTTAATTGGGTGGGAGTAAAATTATTAATTTAAAAGTTAAATAAAAATTTGGTTAAGTTTCAATATCATTGATGTTGGATAATACGAAAAGATAAAATCCGAAAGATAAAATACGAAAAAAAAATCGTGGATCCGTTATGTGCACGATTTGTTTATCTGATTTTTATTTTTGTCAATTGGAAAATTCCATTTTTACGCAAAATAGAACGTGTTGAACAAATGTGCATTATCCACTTTTACATCTCTGATGAAACCACCAGCTTGCCAATGAAACGAAATAATATATTATTTTTATAAATGAAGATGATATCAGTTTTGAAATATTAAAGTTTAGAAAAAAATTCTCATTTCCTTATGGAATGCTTATCAATATTACTTTCCATTATAACGTTTCAACAAACAAAAATTTTGATGCGACTCCAGAGATATTAAAAGATGCAAATAAAGCGAGATCAGTGATAACCATGCGGATGCAACCTGTTGAAACGCTTATGCTCTTGTATTTACTAGCTGGATTCGAGTCACAGAAATACAAAAAGATTGTAGATATTGAGATTCCAATTCTTTTTAATTTAAATTCAGTTTTTAGATTAGAAGATTTTAAAAATTCGTATATTTTATTTGCATATTTGCAATATACAATAAATAAATTTCAAATATAAAAAAGTCAATCAAAATGTTTGCAAATTAAAAGGAATTTGCAAAGGAAAAAAACAAAGTTTAGAACATAGGAAAGAAAATTGAAATTGTAAAAAATATTTTCAACAATTCAAAGATACTCTATATATAGATTATAATAGATGGTTGCATATAATAGATGGCGATGGTTTTTTAAAGATTTTATTTCTACGAATAAAAGCAAAATTCAGATTCAAGTTATAATAAATAACTTCAAAGTAAAAAGCAAGGAAAGCAAATAAGATAGAAAATATAAAAAGAAAATCTTTACGTATTTCAAAATATTTCATTTATCAATAAATTTTCTTTTTCAGATATAACATTCGGTCGAATAAATACCAATGTCAAAAAATCATTAAAATAAATGGACATATTTCAATTGGAATAAAATCCAGATAATTGAATAATATCAAAAATTCATAAGATATAAGGAAATATAAGAGGGAAAAAAGGCCTTGGAATAAATATTTCAGAATATTTCTTTTTTGAAGAAACTTTTTTCATCAAGTTTTCACACTTGGAAAAATAAAATTTAATCAATTAAATTTGTTTCAGGAAAACATTAAAACGGATGAACGGTAAACATTTCAACCATCGGATTCAAATACTCGCTGTTTGCGACGTGTTACCGCCAAAGGATAAACGCACAGACGATCCATATTTCTCCCAGCGGTGTCTAGCTTCTTGCAAATTTACTGAAAATTCCCTTCTCCATGGAACGAAGCCCGATACATGCATCAATCATCCGCCTTTTCCTCGTTCGCTTTTCACCTCGAACACGCGCCGCGTACCGGATAACGTGTTCAGGAAAGCTTTGAAGACCTTTGAGTATACACATAGCACGCGTCTACGAAATATGAAAAAAAGATAAGAAAGAGAGGAAGAGAGAGGAAGAGAGAGAAAGAGAGAAAGAGAAGCTATCATCCCGATATCAACTGCAACGTTCCTTCAATGTTATCTCTGGAAATGTTATTGGAATACATCCCCGAACCCAAAGAGAGAGGCTACTAGAAAAAGCATCCATTCTTTCAGTTTAATTGAACCCTTCTTGCGAAGAACAACTAGTGATAATTATACCACTGATACTTTTATTACCAATATGAAAGTTGCGTTTTAAGTGTGGGTATGAGTGATTGCGTGTGATGGAATAGAATGATTTAGTGTAATTACTTTGTAAATATAATATGTAATAAATTCGAATAAACAAAAAATAATATATATATATATATA